>NW_020799143.1:6858653-6920098 GCF_003259725.1 Athene cunicularia | reverse complement strand
TCACAACAGAGTATCTTGTCAACACTGTTCCTTAGAAACATATGTATAGAGTCCACAGAGTCCATGAGAGGGTGGTTTCATCAATATGTTGTGAGATATGCAGTGTATTAGCCATGATCCTTCTAAAGAAAGCATATTTAGATTTGCAAGCAACAATTACTTCTAAAGACCCTTCTGCATTAGGTTGCTGCTTTTTATATATAAATATTTCTAAAAACATTGTTCTACAAAAATCCAGACACTTCATTATTTTAATCAAAAATGAAGAGACAATACTTAAAACCTTTAACAGGAAAACAGTTCCATCATCACATATGCTTGAATTCCCACATAAACAATACTGTGTTTAAAAGGGCAAAGGTAAGTCTGGCATGTTAATATATATCCAGGTGGACACTGTCAGTAGCTTCCTCTGGCTGCTATTCACATCAGTCATCTACTAGTCTGAAATGAGCTCTGCTACAGAATGTGGCAGAGGGAAGAAAGCAAAACCAGAAAAATCCTCATTGTGTTATGCATTCTGCAATTGAGAAACTCAATTTCCTCTATTTCCTGTGCGCCATTCTTCATGGCAGAATTAAAATTCATAAATAAGAATGAATTATCTCACTTTGGTTTCCAATATTTCATTCTGAATTCATGTTATATGATTTCCAGACTTTATTTTTTAATTTTTTAAAAGTGGTAAAGGTCTATCCTTGGGCTGTCTTCAGTTCAGTATCTACTTCCTTCTCTCCTGTTTCTTCCCTTTCCCTCCATCAGTCCCTCTCCAAGGGCTTTAACTCCTTTTCTAAACCTCTCCCCACCATTCTACATCTCTTCTTTCCTCCCTTGTTCTATTGCCAAACTACCCTTTCTTTGCACCTGCATAAAAAAAATAAAATAAAAGTTTGATACATGAACTCAACAGTCAAAAAAAATCAAAATCTACTAATAAGGTAAGAGGAAATGAGGAAACCCATGCTACACCTTATGGTATTGGAAAATCTTCCATGCCAATTTTTTTTTTTTTTTTTTTTTTTTTTTCAGAAGTGACTGGCTGCTGGAAGTGGTGCCCATATTTCTGCCGTAATAACCAGGTGTTTCTGTTGTATTATACACTCGCAGAAGAAAAATACTCTCCGTTAAAACCAAGTGGATGTTTTCATGCACTATCCAATGCAGTGGCACCACCGGCAAGGTTAATGGATGACTGCTAAATACCAACAAGCTGAAGCTCAAAGTTGTTCTCGTGCTTTACTGATGTCGGAAATCTGGACCTGTCACGTCAATGACAAGTTTTTACTTTTTTTTTAGAAAATACATTGCTGATATTAATTGATTTAAACATTGCAAGCATAAGGAGTCTTTCACAATTACATATTTACATGCTCATATACTCACTAGGCCCTGAAGCAGCCTGAGTGATCGATCACTTGATGTTCTGCCCAAGAAGCAGAGGTGCAAAGGCTTCTGCACATTAGTGGGAGGACATGCAGATATTAGTGTCTCGGAAGAAATTACTCAAATTAAGGCTTTAAAAGGATTCAATTGCAAGTCTAAAATATACACTGATTCAGCCTTCTTTTACTGACAGCGAATTCGGTAGATTCATGCAGAGTTTGCACCTTCTTTAGAAAGGAGGTAGTGTCAGTATGATTGTATTCAGTCTAACTGAACACATCTCTGTAATTAAAAAATACTTCTAATGAGTGAAAATGCAAGGGATTCTGTCCATCTGGGTTCTATTTAAACAATCGACCCTGGCCCTTGTGTGACAATATTTAGCTGAGGAAAAAAGCAATTTTCAGCTCTAGAAATACATATATAAGAATGTTCAATGAAGAATATACAACTCTCTACCATCTGCTAGCTACAAAAAATATGCAGCAGCCAGGGTTCAGGGGTTATTGTAATTATTTGTCCATGTTTACTGTTCTGCTGATTTAATTTATGAATGCAGCCAGTCATTAGTGCTGTTACAGTAGAGGCATACAGGGTGAACAATATTATGGCCCAGTGGTTAGCTGGCTTGAATCAGTCTAGTTTTCCAAAAGAAAAGATGACAAACTGAATACTCAGTGAATTCCATTTATTTTCTGTGACTTAAATTAGTTTCCAGTTCTTAATTTGTAGTTTATTTTAATTTAGTGCAGTTCTAATATTCAATAGGTTTTTAAAACATAGCATGGGTAGTGGTTTTGTTGATGAATGGTGTCTTAAATGGGCTTCCTTTTTCCATTATATCAAGACAGAGTTATCTGTATTAGCAAAATACACCATAGCAAGTTCTTAACCTTTCTACAATTGCTGTCTACAATGAACACATTTGAATACAAATTACTCAGTCATTATGCAGAATACATAACTCATATTTTGGTAAGTTAGCCAGGTTCAAGCTTATTTAAATAGCAGGAAAAGTTTTTGCTAACAGGGTTAAATTTATGCAATGCCAAGTATGTAGTACTCAGATTCATCCAAAATCAGGATGAGGGAGGGACTCCTCTACCACAGGTACCACATCACCTCCTCTGTCTCAGGACAGGGAACAAGCAGGCACATGGACCCAGACATACAGAGCAGGGGCTGCTGCTCCCTCCCTCCCTCCCTGTACAAGGTCTCACAGGCAGAAGAGCACAACTGCCAGATCCCTGCACACATATGAAGGTAAAGGCAGCTAATAGCTGCTTTCTTTATCATGCAGCCCATCTGTCCTTTCCAAGTGACACCTAACCTTGACCTTAATCTGTGTCTTAACTCCTTTCATATCATACTGTACTGCCGTGGATCTTTTTTCATTTTGAATCCTCTTTCCCCAGCAACTCCAGTCTTTTCACATGTAGTTTAATTTTTCTTCTGAAAGCACTTAAATCTTTTTGAGTAGTGCTTGGATGGTACTGTCCCACAGAGGAAGGGACTTGTCATGGTTTGAGCCCAGAGGACAACTGAGCACCATGCAGCTGTTCACCCACCCTTTACCCACCCAGTGCTGGGAGGGAGAAGATGAATCAAAAGGCTCTGGAACCCAGATGAGGACAGGGATGGGTGGCTCACCTCTTATGGTCACAGGCAAAAGACAGACTCATTAGAGGAAGAAAAAAGAACTTTGCTTTAGGTCAAAACACTAACAGCAACAACACTTAACAGACAGACAATGAGAAGTGTTACGACATTTTAAAAACACCTACCTGCACCTCTCCCTTCTTCCCAGGCTCAATTTTGTTCTCAGTATCTCTACCTCCTCTCCTCAGCAGTGCAGAGGCAGGGAATGGGGGTGATCCCTGCTAGCTGATGCCTGCAAAGAGTTGGTGCTAATTGCTGTAAGATGGACCCAAGGACATAGTTGCTATAAGGGGCCTCAGGTAAGGATGCACCCAAGAACATGATTTTTGCAGCTGTGGTGGGTACATCCTGGGGAGGGCAGAGAAACCAACAGACGCTTGTGGCAGGCAAAGATAACAAAGCCGAGAAACTTTACAGACAGCAATGAGCCAAGATGAGGCATTATATGAAAAAATCCTCAGAGTTCATGGAAAGGACACTAAGACACCTTTTCAACAACCAATAGGGACCACCACAGACCACCAAAACCCCCATGGAAGCCCCCCAGAGACCCTTCCCCAAATGTCAATAGGTTTGTGCAATGTATTAACATAGGCATTAGGTCCTCTGGAAATAGGTGTATACTTCACAGAAATTACATGAATATTCATTTATTGTATATAACAAGTGTGCTTTTGTGTTTCAACATGCACGTTAGGTGGAATGATCCCCTGTGCTTCCAGTGCTGCAATAAAGAATGCTGCCTTCTAAAACTTTAATCTAAGTCTTAGGGGGTTCTTTTGAGACCAAATTTATGGTAACAGGGGGGGTTTCGGTCAGTCCACCACTTCCTTCAAGGGAGGGGGAAGCACTCCCTTACTCCATGTGGTTCCCCTCTCACAGGAGACAGTCCTCCACAAACTTTCTCCATCATGAGTCCTCCCAACAGGATGCATTATTCTCAAGATGTTCTGCTATGGGTCACCCCTGCATGCCGCAGTCCTCCCAGCACTGAACTACAAGTGGGGGCTGCTTTTTCCCATAGGGTCCAGTCCTTCTTTGGGTGCAGCCAGCTGCTCCAACGTGTGGAGTCCTCCACAGCCTGCATGCAGATTCCTGCTCCACTGGCGACCTCCATGATAGCAGGAAGACATCAGTGTTTACATAGGTGTCTTTCTGGTAACCCTTGCTCACAAGTCCCAATCTCCTCTGAGTTTCCCCTTCTTAAATACATAATTGCAGAGGCGCAGCCCCCATCACTAGTTGGCTCTGCCTTGGCCAGAGGTAGGTCCAACTTGGAGCTGACATGAGCTTACAAGAAACTTCTCACAGGGGGTCACCACTGTAGCCCACTCCCCTGTTACCAAAAATCTGAAGTGCTGAGGTTTGGACAACCAGCCCAAGCCAGAGTTGACCTATAGATGAATCCTGTATATTTTATAACTGAAACCATTGAGCTAGTAGGTATTGTACTAAGTTATAACAACCCACTTATGCTGATGTAAAAAGTGCTAAAGCTTTGAAATACTGCAGCCTGAACAACAGGCCCCAAGCCGAAGCTGCTAACTTGTTATGTAATCATTAACAAAGTATGTAAACTCGCTAGTGAGAGATGCAGCTTAGACAAAATATAATCAGTAGTGAGGAGAGAATGTATCCAGCTTCCCTTGTTCAGCCTTGTTCTAGGCTGAGAACCCAAGTATCTGTCCTTGTTAGAAACTCCCTTGGTTTTCCCCCCCAAGCCCTGGCCAGTCTTCGTGTGGAATTCAACAGGAGAATGAAACCAGAAATTTTCCTCTCAAAACAAAAGTGCCAGCTATTCTGACTTGTCGATCTCTGGTATATAAGGCTGGGCCCGCTCACAGTGACTTTGGAAGCCTCACCCATGGGTGGACGCACCCCGTAGGATTTCCCCCTTGCCGGGACAGGCTCTGCAAACCCTCGCTGTAACCGGGGCTGCCCAGACACTGCGGGGCTGGGTGATGGTAATGTGTGCAAGTGGTGATGGATCTTTCTTAGTCACTGATTTTTCTCTCATGCAGTAATGATTTGATGCATTACCCTGTATTTTCCTGTTTGCTGCTTTAAGTGCACTATTCTGCCTTTTCTTACTGTGTGTTTTCTGTATTACACTATTACATTGGTTATCACTAGTAAAATACACCTGCTCTTTTCATTCTGGTGTCCAAGTTCAATTGGTATCCTTAATCAGCAGAACAAAACCCCACCACAGAAATCCAGCACAACACGTCTGATGGAAGCAGATCTCAGACTATTATTTTTTTTTCCCCCTCCTCTGGCCATCTTGAGTTTTGAAAGTATCACTGCGACAGTCTGATGAAACCACAGTTAATGTCTCAACCATCTGATAGAGAACTTTGGCAAAGGAAATAATTTCTGTGGAAATGCTGGGGCTGTGCAGGTAATGGCAGGGAGGAACAGCAAGAGGAAGATGTCCTGCAGATGTGTGACCACACTTTTCTGAGACTGAACTCCCCTATCTTGAGTGACTCTATGAAGAGCCAATAGAGAGTATATTTTCATGATGCATGTGCCAAAAGGAAAGATCAAACAATGGCCATACCTGCAGGGAGGGGAGAGAAACTCTCCAACAACCCCCAAGCCCACCAACTCATTTCTGGAACAATCTGAAAGCATAAACTGTGCATGATGCCTTATTAGCCTAACGAACCTGGAGGAGTGGCAAGGGATTATAAAAGGACACAAATGAAAGCCCCAGGTGGCTGTGCCTCACCAGAACTGGACCCCGAAGCTGGCTGGAAGAACGATGGAACCAGGACTGGTGAACTTTTCCTTTTTGTCTTTCTCTCTCTCTTCTCCTCTTTCCCTTTTTCTCTCCCATTCTTATTCTGTATGCCCTCATATAAGACAAGGTTTTTTTGGTCATGTTTAAGGCCTAGAACTTCTAAGATCTGCCACTAGTCAGTGTAAGTTTAATGCTTGTTGCAGAGGATCCAAAGATTACTGAAAAAGTTTCATGTTAATTATCTGTGGTGAGTGAATAAGAATTGAGTTCTGTGAATTGAAGAATCCTTGGTGTCGTTTCACCTTAATCCTGACCTGGGAACTGGCAAATCAGAGTCATTGTCCTGAGAAATTGGGATGTGACAATCACCCTGACACAAACTCAGGAATGGACATTGGCTCTATTGTGTAAGCCTGATACTTTGTATAAATGATGCAGGCCTTGCTAATGACTATACCCCTAAAGAGGAGCTAAAATACTGATAAGAAAGAAACATCTTGCCCCAGAAGGCACCAAATACTGGATGATTGTCCAAGAATCATGAAGACAACAAAAATTGGTGGTAACTGGGGGACAGGTAAAGGCAACAGGGGGGACATCAGGACCACCAACTCAAATCAAGACCAAAAAGACTTACTCTCCATGCCTGTAAGGAGCATGCATGCTAATTTACATAGAAAGTGAGGCTAATTGAAATATAACCAATAGCAGATGGAATGGTAGTTACAGACCAATGAGTGTAAATTTAGCTAGGTTTTTACCAATCATGTAACCAGGTAAATAGGCTGTAGTTCCTTTGTGTGGTGTGCAAGCTTTGTGGAATTACCACCTAGTATCCATCTCTGCACGGACATGAAATAAAAGGAATACCTTGACCCTGTGTGGCTTGCAGACTGGGCAAAAGAGCCCTTCTTTTGGGGTAACACATTGGCCTAAAAAAAAGATATGTTTTTTACCCGGTTTGAGTGAGAGATGTGTGTAAGAGCATTTGTAACACATCCCTTTGGCATCCCTTCACATTGGATGTTCTGGATGATTGGTCCTTGTACACAGCAAAGAAAAATATAACTTCTACTAGAAAGTCAGTGCTACTGATCTCCAACCATGGTTTTCAAGATGCTGCCAATCTCACACTTACAAGCTCAGCATATGCCAAAGTGATAAAAAGGGGGATATAATCACAGCGAATACACCTGTTGGGTGGTACATACAACACACTATAAAGAATTTTATTTAAAACTACTGAAGTATCAAAGATTTTAAGTGAAGGTCAAATTTCCTTAGCCCAATTTCTGTCTATATGAAGTTTTCCTACTAACAAGTCCATTGGCATTCTGCTCAGGCACAAGGCTCTGCCTGACACATAGAACCTTCCTTTCCTGTAGCAGAACTGAACAAGGTCATCTGACTCAAAAAGCATTGTTTTCAGCAGTTAAGGAGCACTTTCATCAAGAGCTAGAATGGGTAAGGCGAGAGAGATAGAAGCTCATGCTACATCCACTTTAAAAATAGAGGCATGCATTAGGTTTCAGACTGAAGGTTAGAATTCAGGTCATTAAAATGTAAACTTATTAGTATGTATAGAGAAAAGACTTTACATTTTTGTAGGACAAAACCAGCTCAGTATTCTAACTTTTGGATAAAGGTTTGTCAGTTTCTCAATTCAAAGTTTAGAAGTATATTTTCTGATTGATTAATTTTTATTTCAGTCTACCTGAAAGCCTTTTCAGTGGTAATCTTCTGTAGAACAAAACACAATATTGAACTGAATCTGCTGGAATTATGCACTCCCCAAAGTGCTCCGTTGAAAATTACAGTAAAATCATGTATAGAGTAAGCCTTAGAGGAAAATATTTACTACTCTGGTGATGCCCTCTCTATCAGTGAGAAAAATCAAAATGGTGAGGCAGTTAACAGTTTTGTACTTTGAAAGTCCAAAGTGAACATATAACTTTAAAATCTGAGAGAGGTGACAGATTTCTTATAGTTCAAAATCCAATTTAGCACAGCAACTGCCTGAAATTTACACACCTGCAATAGGAAGGAAGGCAAGGAAAAGGGAACAGCCATACTATTATACTACATAAGCTGGCATGCATAAATAGATTGCCTTTCTGTGCAGTTTCATTGATTTTCTGTTTCAGTGTTACTCAGTTCCCCTGTGGTATTTCAGAATTATTTTCATCTCACGTCCAAATTTACTGCTTTTATTCCCTATAAGGGCATGTCACATATTGCATTGTTAAAGCAGTAGCATTGTCACAGTAACCTTTGTTAGATCTTGCATCTTGTCCTGTAAACCTGCATTCAGCTGCCTTGTTGTAGCAATGAAACCATATTACCATGCAGTTCAGCATAGGTAGCTTGGTTTTGCAGTCCTGGTTTTGCAGTGCCAGCTGAACTCTCTGTTGACTTTAATATATCTGACTAGGTCAGCACTGTATTTTAAAACTAACCTTGACGTTGAGTTTACAGCCAGATTTACTTGCTATCTATGCTGTGTCCCTGAGATAGTGTTCCTTGCACTGGCCCTGTAGTAATTTTGCTGATACTGCCACGGGGAAGACTTTGTAGGTATGGACTTTGCACTTGAGTTGTGCCAGCTGCAGAGTGGACTTGCCTCAGCACCACGTACTTTGTTACAGCCATTTCCATTTGCAGGAACATTGTATTAACATCACACAAAATTCTTTCTAAGAGATGCCTGTATTTTTGCTGCAGTTACCTATAATGCTAATCTGTGTATGGAGCAGTGGAGTCTTTGAGCATTCTGGATGTCAAACTAACCCTGAGATCAGACAACCCAAGCATCGCCAATATGTGGCTAATTAGGTGACATCTGTGTTGATGCTGTATGTTCAAATGACAGGTTTTTGCAGCAGTATGGATGGAAATAGGTGTGACTGGCAAAAAGCTCCTGGAATTTCCTGGAAGAATAAAGCACTCAACCTGGTCAGGTTTGCTTTCTTGCAAGGTTTATCAGTTAATACTGACAATGTTTTTAGCTTTACTTCTAATGTCATTTGTCCATTTTACCTTTTTTATCTAGAAATATGAGACTGTTTTATTTCTTTATTTTTAAGATTGCCCACTACAAAATGGTGCCTCAAAGTAAAAAGTGCATTATTGGAACAAATTTCTGTCCACCATTTGATTTTGCAGCTTGATAGGTGTTTTAAAGCTCTGCTGTTAATAGTCACTTCAAAATCATATCCTAAATTCTTTTCATGTATTACAGTAGTTGGAAAAGGATAGTAAAATATTATGAGAGTAATGATATTGATAAAATATATAAATTAAAAAAAAATGTAAAAAAATAAAGAGCTTACTCACTGAACGAATATGATTGTTTTCACTGCGATATGTGAAAGTAAAATGTCTTAGATCCTTCTCTGGATGGGGTAGCCCTCACATTTCTACCTATATGGATAATTACATCCTTTTGTATTACTGACATTAAATGTGGTATGGTAATTCTCTTAAAGCACATTCTTAATATGTCTATCTTTAACCTTTGTCTGAGTCACAAAGTAAAACAGACAAAGATGTCAGCATTTAGCAATTATTTCTTCAAGTATTGCCACCATGTCTTTTCAGGGCACAGAATTACTTGGAATTACACCAGCTGTTGGTCCAAAATTTCCATTGTTTCCTTTCGAGACAGATTTATGATTTTTTTTTTTTTTAATGTTAATGTAAATGTACAAACAATGCTTTGGCAGTCAGACAGAACCTCATCAAAAGAGAGGGCTTTTTTCATCCCCTGGCTTCAAGCTGGCTAATGACAATGGTAGAGATCTGAAGTCATACCTGGTAGAATCCATTTTGTTGACTGAAGGTTGATGAACTTGAAAACTTACAGCAATTCCTTTATGAAATAATTGATCTGCATCTATTGAAGTCACTCTTCCATCACCTTTATATGCATTACGTTTTGTGGGTTATTTAAAGTTTCTACTTAATTTTTCCTTTGAATTGATAATGTTTTTTCACATGGGACACCAGTTGCCATAGTGAAAATAGTTTTGAGTGTTGCTGTACTGTGCTTTTTGGTGAACCCACAGTTTATTTTTACATCTTTGGTGACTTGCACGTTTTGGATCAAATAAGCATTAGTCACAAGCTATGTTTGAAAGAATTCTCTATGCAAGTCCTTCTTTGGACTGTGTAGTTTCTCCGCAGTTCACCAGAACTCTTCCAGTTCCTGTAATCCTGTCATATATTCAGAGGTCACTTCATTTGTTTTTTGTTTATAAAGCAGAATTTTTTTGTAAACAGTTTTGCTTGGGGGCTCCATAGACTTTCCACAATCTCAGCAAACCTTTTACACTCATACTTGGAAGAGTTTGTACACCACCCAGCAGGCAATATCACCTCATGTAGTCACATGTCTAAAGTGGCATCTTTTTCTCGTCATTCATGCTGTTGGCAGTTATGGACCTTTCCAGTTTGTCTAATTGATTGGAGTAGGGAGCTTTCCAAAGTCTGAACATTTTTTCTCCTGCAAATGAGTTGTTTATTCATGAGTCAGTGACTGCCAGTTGACTCAGCTTGACATCTCTGCTGTTACACTCTGATTCTCTGACTTCATGCTTTGCCATCCAGTCTCTGTCCCCAGCTATCATGGCTTTTGTTTTTTTGCACAATAACTGTAATAAATGTATAAATATGTTTTGATATTACTAATATGTATTATAATCTTATGTAATATCTTATTACTTGATGTTATATATATATATATATATGCTGATTGTAGCTATAGTAGAATGGGCAAGATTTTCTCAGCAGTCGTTTGTGTGGAGTGTGTGAGCCATGAGCATGTGGAAGTTCACCTGTGACTCTCAGGGGTGCTAAAGCATCACCCTTGGAAGAAGGTCTTCCCCTGTCAAGAGGAAGGATTGCAGAGATAGCAGGTCACATTTAGGGGTGGAAGAGTTATGGTGAGATGCCTGGTTCCTTGCAGAAGGACTGGCCTCTCCCCATCAGTACACTGTGAAAGCCTTTTCCATACTGGAAGATGTACATTGGTGATCAAGGACTTTTGGTAGAATGTGACACTTCCACAAATGGAGTACTTCAATTTTTGAACTGTACTGGTTTGTTCCTTTTGTAACTCATGCACATGGAATCACAAACGCTATTCATTTTCTCAGACAATCACTATTTTATTATGTTAGACCTTTGATTCTAATTGTAAACTATATGACCTTTTTGTAATAGCTAAAGCAGTAGTTTTCATTTACTGATAAAAAAGGAAAACATTTGATTCATTTCAACAGGACAATGAAACACTTCTTCAGCTATGAAAGGTGAGCTGAAATCATCCCTGTTGTCTCATTCTGAGAATGGAACTGAGCTTGCAGTAAATGCCCTTTTTCTCTCCAGTTTTACATAGTTCTACTTAGTCAGCTCCTTGAAAACAAATTCAGCCAATGACAATATTCAAATTAAAAGAACCCTCAAGGAATAGTAGCTAACATTATTATTCATAATGCACCTGTCTATGGGTGCAAAACCCTCTGAGCTGTCTGTTTCAGGATCCAAGAAATAACTGAACATGCTCTGTACAAGTGGGCTATTCCACCACAAAAATATTGCCTGGGACCTGGGAGTGGCGACAAGCCAGCCAGAGGCAATGCTCTCACCATCATACACACAGTCATGCAGCAGTCAGACCAGAAAAGAAGAGCACTTCAGGAACAGCCAAGTCTCTAGCAGATTCAAGGCCAAGCCAGGAAGGTTGGGACAGCAGGTCAGGGTTAGGATTAGCAAATTACCTTTCTGGGCTCAGTGACACCCATAACATAGCTGAAGGGCCTGCAGTTAGAAGCAGCTCACTGGCAAAGGTGGGAAGGGCCCTGTTGAAGTACCTCACAGTTCTTCCCCTGCAGCCTAGGGCAAGCCCCATCAGCTGCCAGGCAGCTTGTGGACCCCTGACAGGGCAGCTTGCAGAGCCAGTTGGTGCATGCAGGGTTTTGACAATAGATCTGTAATGCTATAGCACCAAGTATGAAGCCTAGCTTTGGCAGGTATATCATCAGCTGAACAAGTTGGTCTTTATCCTTTAAAAATACAAATAGATTATTTAGAACTAAACTCCGTAGTGTTAATTTAGATATGACCAAATTCTTTCACTCTCTGCTCCTTCTCCATGTGAATAGCTACCCGAACCAACAAGGTGCTTCTATCACATTTTGCCTTTGCATTTTCTTTTGACACACTTTCCCCTTTGGCATGCTTTCTGACCTACATTGGAAAGTATAGTTCCACTCTTGTGAAGTGTATCATCAAATTATAACACAGGAAATTATTAGAGATTTTTAAAGAGGAGAGAAGTATCTTCTGTCTGCTCTTTCACTGTCAGCATTCAACTCCATTATATCTATTTTAATACCAATCACCCCAGTCCTTAGTTCCCCAGTTCAAATTTTTTTTTGAGGATGTAATTTACTAACTCGAGCTCTTTCAAAAGCTTTCTAACTCTAACTTGATTACTATCATTTGGAACATCTCCCTGACAAACTTCTGCATTAGCAGCTACAGAATGAAATGTGGGGTTTTGTTCCTCAGGACATTCATAGGTTTAATTCCAGGAATCCTTAATCCATGAGTGATTTTGCATAAACCAAAGAATTTTTCCTTGCCTCCTATTTCCTTTTTTTTTTTTTTTTTTTTTTTTTAATGGAGTAACAGAACATAGGAGAAAGAAGAGGTCCAGAGCACAGATATTTTTAGCTAGAATCTATTGTCAGTATCTCTGGGAGACCAAAATGAATAGCCTCATTGTCACTCCAGGTCTGACGACACCTGCACAATTAATAGATTATATTCGTAACAGCAAGGCTGAGTGACATTTGACTCATTTTGCAAATAAATACATAAATACATAGTGTCTGAGACATTTTAAAAGTTTCTTGAGTCAGGCTTTAGTGCTGTAGCATCCAAAGAAAAGAAAAATATTAAAAAAAGCTGGAGCAAGTAAAAAAGTTGCTTTTTCTTTTCCTTAAAGTTCTTTGTCTTTTCAGGTATTTCTACCACTAAGAGTAGGGTTTGTGGGACTATTTATTCAATGATGGGCTGTGAAATGAGTAGTTGTTGAAAGCTAGGGCTAAAAGATCAGTAATTTGAATAGGGTTTTATTAATAAGGAATGAGGCAATGGAACATGCAGGGCCAAAATTATTCCCTGTGTGTTTTCAGTGGGTTAAGCTTAATGGCATTGGCAGTGTTACTAAGAGTTTCAATAGCTGAAATCCTTTCCCTTTTTTGTAATAATCCTTGAGGGTTACTTCGAAGTGAACGACCATATGCATTATTTGGGTTTTAGAAAAGGAAGCGGAAAGCAGAACTCCAGTGCCAACTGCAGGATTACAGCTTTGAGCTGTCCATGTTGCTAGGCACAATCTTCTGTAAGAATTTACAGTGAGAGAAGCTCCGTGATGACCAGCAGCTGCCTGGTGTGTGAATTAGCAGTTGTAATGCAAATTCTAATTATTCAGAAAAACTTGTAGTAAGGTTAAAATATACCGCAGCTTTGGAAATTGGACATAAATTTTTTTAGTAACTGCTTCTGGGTGACTCCAGTCTTAATGTCACAGCAAATATAAAATTCTCTTTCAGTTCTAGAAACATGTAGAACTATTTTTTCAACTGAATGACATCAAAATGAGTCATACATTTGTGTTTTAATATTTTATCAAATGTAGCAGGCTCCATGCTATCTAGTTTATTGCTTTAGTTGATTTCACTGTACAGATTCAAGTTCTTGCTGGCTCCTGTACTGAGGATATTTAACAGTTTTATTTATTAAACAGAGACAGGATGGCAGTCACACAGAAAACAATGATTGCCGTTTATCTTCTGCAGATCCCTGAATATACAGGTTCTGACTGTAGTTGTGGAAATTGCCAACAGAACAAGTACAGTGCAGCTAACATGAGTGTATTTGTCATCTACTGCCTGGCTGTGTAAATAAAGATTAATCTGAAAAACCTACTGGTAATGTATTGATGGTCCTCATTCTGTCCTGGAAACTGTTTTTCTCCACAGTTTTCAGAAGCTGGTCTTTGTCTACCAAAGCTAGGCAGAGATTATCTTAACTAGATGACGTGTCTAAGAACAATACTTGTACTGTGTATCATATAGAGGACTTCAAGAAAAATACAGGCTATAGAATGAACATTTTAGTTAGGGAGGGCTTCTTTTTGTTTAATGTTATGACCTAGCTGAACAGAGAGTGATGACAATATCTGACAATGTTTTTCTTTCTTGTATGCCACATTTCTCTAAAGAAATTTAGTTTTAATATAGCACAAGAGGAAGCCAAAAAATTTTTGGTTCTAAAACAGTGTCAAAAAAAGTAGATTTTATCCAAAACCAGACAATTTGTTTTGATATACAGTTATTTGTCTAGTAAAATTCATTATTCATCTGCTTTTGCTAGGTATTTGTGCATCTTTGTTAACTATATGTGGCCAAAACATACTCACCAGTTTCCAGATCAGACCAGCTCATTTCATTTAGTTTACACGAAAGATATTTGTGATTGTAAACTCTGACATTGACACTATTTATGTTAAAAATAATTAATGATGGTTATATACAGGTTTAAAAATGAAAGTATTCCTGGGCATTAAGATAATATTTTCTGATTAGAGTTACTCAACCTAAACAAATAGAAATATAAAAAGCAAAATGTGCTTATACGGGATGATGGATGGCAGAGAAGCTAACTGATGACTCTGTGAGTAATCACAACTAAAGTGTTACTCATGTTCGAAGAAAAATATGTTGTAGTGATTAGCACAATTTCCATTCAATTTTATTTTGATTCTTCCTTTCTCATGCATTCTTTTCTCCTTGGTAACACACAAAAAATATACTTGCTTTCTTATTTTTTAAAAAAATCAGTAATTGTAAGTTGGGAACAGAACATACTAATACTGAAACTGGTCATGTTACATAGGAATTCTGTTGGAGCCAATAATGAGTACTGACTTTAGTAATCCAGACATATTTTTATGTTAGATATGTGAAAATGAACTCATGGGGTTTTAAAAAAAGTTAGATTACTTTAGTACATGGCCTCACTGAAAGCACAGAAATTAAACATGGAGACTTTACCAGGTAGCTGCCTTTGAAAATCTGGTGAATGACTTGAATTTTTATCCAAATGAAGAACATAACCACAGTAATTTTAAAAAATTCTATTGAATGCCAATATAATTAAATAAAATATGGGTAGATATGAGATCATTAAATATTTGCCTAGCTACCCAGTATTTCCAAAGTCATTGCTATTAGGCACCTTGTGGTACTTCTTTAACACACCTGTCTTCTATTATATGCTAATAGTTTTCTCCAAGTTGCCTGTATTTAATAATAAAGACTTGTTCTATACTATTGCCTTATTGCTTTTTTTTTTTTTTTTCCCCACTGGACATGCTTTTCTACACAGCTTTTCCAGCTCAGGCAGACACAGCTGTGCTATACCAGTCCTAGCTCATGAGCAGATTGTGAAGATCAATTCATTTGTGCCCAACCGTACTCTCCATGTATGAAAGGATTCATTTTTACTGGTATTGTAAAAGCACGAATTTGAACATACATCTTCAGAGAGGAATGCCTGAGCAGTAGCTCATTCTACCAGCTTCTTTTCCTAAAGGATGTAGGAACAGGATGCTACGCATACACATTTGTGTTAGTAAATAGGAGCCTTCTCAGATCTATATCTCAGTTATATTTCAATAAGGCTTCTCAGTAAGTTAAAAATATTCATAGACAGCAAAACTGACATGAACATCAAAATCATCTTCTGACATTTAACTTTTTTATTACAGAAAACTACCAGCTACTGTCTTTGGTGGATGCATAAAAAGCTAATGATGTCATTCATTCAAATGTCAAAGTAGAGCTTTAAAACTAAAAGGTATTTATGTCCATCAG
This sequence comes from Athene cunicularia, assembly GCF_003259725.1. NCBI lineage: Eukaryota > Metazoa > Chordata > Aves > Strigiformes > Strigidae > Athene > Athene cunicularia. Next base: position 6,904,366 of record NW_020799143.1, on the reverse strand, counting down.
CTTCTAAAAACCAGCATGCAGGAACTGTAGATTGCTTTCCACTTCCCTAACCTTACAATTAAATTCAATAGTTCTAGAGCATAACTCTATTGTGGTTCTAATTAAACAAACACCATATGTGTAGCTAAAAAACCTCTTAAATATCTCCATTAACTGCATTTCATGGTGCAAACTTTTGGTAGCTTTCCTACATTTGTAAAATAAATTTGTTAAAGAAACTGCAAATTGGCTATAAACACCGTGTTTCCCAAATTAGCCACTACAATTTAGGGAAGCTGGATGTGATTAAGCCAATCAGATAAAGTGGATTTTTTGCCAGTCTAGGTGCTCTTTTTATAAGAATTATTCCTGTATATGGTAGCTCACATAATGCCAAACCCTCCTCTTCTAATGCAGGACTATAATAATGGGAACTATGCAAACCTCACAGTGCCAGAAACAGCTCCAGATGGAAATAGGTCAGTGTATCTCCTGCTGCAAAGCAGCAATGAAGACTGCTTTGTTATATTGCAAAAGCAATTTCTGAGTGATTTGAACTGTGTCTGATGCAGTCTTTGGAGAAACTGAATGAAGACTATTTTGGTAAAAGATTCTGACTGTGAAGAACTTTTAGATTTCTTAGTGATACAGGAATTTAATTTCTGGTATTGACTTAGTTCATTTAAAACTAGTATTGCCATCTCCATCATATAATCTGTCTAATTAATGGTATAATATGTAAGGTATTATGTCTTGAATACCAGGACACAACCTGATGGTCTTCTGATGTACCCTTATGGCAAAACTGTCAGGCAGTGTTGTCAGTTATTGACAGTACTTCTAATAATATACATCACACTAAATTTATTCCTGAAGTTACTACTATTTGTATGCAACTTTCTTTGGCTCTCTACTGAATCTCTGCATCTAATTTTACTGTAAAAAGCATTTTCCAATATAGCACATTTTAATCAGAGGGACATTATTTGCTTGAAATTAGTTTTGACTTAATAAGTTTCATAAATATTGGTACATGCCTTATAATTTTGCTGTATGTGAGAATGTACACTGGATTACTAGCTTAATTGTTAGCTGAAGACATGCTACTGAAAATGAATCATTGTTTTTTCCATTTTTTTTTTTGAAGTAGAGGGTCTTTTCTGTCTTTCTGCCCATATTCACCCAGTATTTTTTCATTTTAAAAATGCAAACAAGACTGCTCCTGCCTTTGTCTCTTTTTTCTTCCATAAAAAAAATATGCAAAACTAACAGTAGAAGATATTTTCTGAATGTTATCTGCAGAGAATTTGTAGGTCAATTGAAATGCATTCTTTATGGTTGCTGTTACAGGTATGGGAATGCTAGTGAGGGTGTGGGAGACAGTTTAGATGCTTCACCTCTTGAAAAGCTGTATCTACGTGACTTGGGTGAGGAGGATAAAATTCAGGTGATGATCTGCCTAGGAGCTCTGTGGGGTTTTTTTACTGTTTCCTGGAGATCCTGAGAAAGCTTTATGAAAATTAATCCAGACTATAACTGTATTAACTGTTCCAGATTCACTAGGACAAGGGAGTGGATATGTTTACCCTTACAGAATTTTACTTTTCCTAAATGACAATTCCAATCTCATTTTTTTTAAATAAACATTTCTTTCATCATTGACCATCCCCAGTTGCAGAGGGAAGCCTCAAGATATATATACTAAATCTCAAAAATAATTACCTTTATATTAATCTCTCCCTCTTTAATATGTGAGGTTAGTGATACAGCTTTCTATCCACAACCCAACCACTCAGCTGCTTCTTCACGCCCACTATATATGAAATAAAGCTTCCCAGGCAAATACTGGGGCATAATTTTGCAGTGACACTCAAGCCATTCCACATATAGATCTGGGTATGAGGATGGTAAGCAAACAGGTTGGTCCAAATATTTTCTCACTCTGAAAGGCAGGCCCTTCCAGGTGTTTGACATGAACATCATTATGATTTAGTCTAACTTCAGTGCCAGTTCAACAGTTTGCATACTCATAGGAAGTGTGACATTTTGCTGCAGTATGCTTCAGTGTATCTGCTGGCACCTAACCTACTGGCTAAAAGAAATCAAACTACTGGATTGAAAATAAAATACTGTCATCTTAGGAAATACAGAGCCTGTGGTGCTGTAGATTTTCCTGTTATTATTTTCTTGATGTCATAAGCATCCTGTCTCTTGAGATGGTGCATGGGACAGGACTCTCTTACAAGCCTTTGAAAAAAGGCAGATTGCCTGTTGGAGAAAGGCTTGCAGAGAGCAAGGCCATGGGTCTCTGCAGGAGCTGATTGCAGCCATCTGAGGTAAACAAAGGAAAAAAACCAGGGTACAGTTATGCTAACAAAGGACTGTTATGTTAACAAACAGAGAAACTGAGGTACATTATGGCCTTGTGTATGATAAAGGAACAGCCTTGGGAAAGAAAGCAGGCCAGAAGGAAGGTGGTGTGACATGCCTGAAATGCCACAAGGGGCTGGGATATTATAATATAGCCTTTTACATGTATCCAATAGATTTGTGAGTAGTATGCACGATTATTGTAGTGCTTATATAAGGTGTGATTTCTTTCAATAAAGTTGAAGCTTGCTCTATCATTCACATTGAATAGGCTGCTTGCTTCCTCCGCCCGCTGCAATTGCCCAGGCTGTCTTGGTTACACTAGGGAATACAGGGGGAGTAGCTGGAATTTGGTATTTCTCCAGTGGTCACACCTGGCAAACAGACATCTATAGGCTGCTCAAGCCAGCTAAGTCCTGCTGCTGCTGAAATATACCACAGAGCTCAGGAAAACCAATTGGCTGCCCTAGTAGTGGACAGAGCATGAAAGTTGGGACACATGCATTTTTCTTCCTCTAATGCTCTCTGCTGTATCCACTCCACACAGAAACATCTTCATCACTGATACTTTACAAAATAAGCCACCAAATAGTGACAGTTTCCATTTTTTTTTAAACCACAAAAGGTATTTACTTCTTTATCTCTTTTTTAAAATATTTTCCCCCTCTCATTTCTGTTGCATTTAAGTGGTAGAACCTTTCCACTGGCCATACTCTTTACAGCCAATTATTTAGAAATATTGTAAAGCAAAATAAACCAAATAAGTGGTAAATCTGATACCAAAGCTAAGAATTTTATTTTGTTGTATTCATTTATATTCTCTTACAAGATTAAACAGGCTACTATGGAACTCAGTATACATTTAAAAAAAAAAAAGGATTCAGTTGTATTGTTTGCCATAGAAACCACACAATTTTTACTGTTGTGATAGAAGAAAAAGGATCCTGAGGCACATTCAGCACATACTTATGTTAAGATGGGTGTAAAAGATAAAATAATTTTGATTTTTAAAAAAATCAATCATTTGCTCAAAATTATAACCTTACTTGCAAAGTTGGGTTTAACTTTATGGTAAATACTTGATTCTTAAATTTGCAGTTTTGGACTAGGGAAACACGAGTAGCTGCACAACTGAGCAATGGTACTTCCATTCATCTGAATAAGTGGCAAACCCCCATCCTCCTCAGCATTCTTCCATAGACAGCTATTTTGGGAACTACATGAAGACATAAAAAGCAGGACTACCGAAGAAGTTGCTAGACCATAGTGTCCCCTTACATCCTTACCCAGCAGTTCTTTCCTTTCCCCATTTTATGTATTTAACAATTACATTAACATCTACCATAAAGCATAATGTTGGTGTAAGTACTGTTTGGTCTTGCTGCTTTGTAAATTGCAGAATGGCAAACTTGCTTATTTATACTGGCAGCCTGATAAAGAAGATTGTATTCAGAAATATAAGCAAGCTATGAATCTCCCTATGTTTTTACTGCATCCTTGGTTCTGGTTTTTAAGGAAAAACCAATGGAAGTAATAATCAGTGAATCAAAAGTTGACACAACTTCTAACATCATGTTAGATGAACATAGTAGGAAGAAAAAAAATATACATTTTAAGTATGTTACATCCTACTCTTTTATGGCAGCCTGGTTTCACACAACAGTTATAACAGATACTTACGATGCCCACTGTTGAAGACAGTCGTCCTTTCAGTATTCTACAATACTGCTTCCTGTTGATCAAAGCTGGCATCATGCTCCATTAGAGGAGGTCATTGTGCAGGTAGTATATCAAAACAGGCAACAAAACAAGCTACAATCAGACATAATCAAATGTGGATAGTACAGAACTTGGCTTAAAAAAAATCTAACACTTTATTTTAAAAACTTTTAAAAAGCAATGCATTAGAATATAAGGTTTAGTATTTTAAAAATTCTACTATATTTTATACTCATACAATAACCTCTGGCAATCATCTTCCCCATTAAGTGTGAACATCTTCTTTGCCTATTCTTCATCTGTTACTAATGCTCTGTATTCAGAATTTGACACTCCAAGAAGACAGTTTAACAAATGAAAGAGCATGGATTATAACAATCTCAGCAGTGATGTTAGTATAAACCTTAGTTTTGAGTTTGATTGGAGGGCTTCTCCTTTACTCTTTCATCTAACATTCCATCAGAAAAGTCCTCTGCAGAAGATCTGTTTTTTCTTCCAAACACTGTCAAGTGTTTATTTCTTAAAATATATATTCAGAAGTATACAAGAAATATAAACTACATTTTAAAAAGTGTTACTGGCATATTTTCTCTCTAGAAACAACAACATCTGTCACAATATCTTTATATGTTGAAATTTTTACTGTGTTTCATACCACATATCATTCATGTTCATTTAGTACTAAGAAAATCTATCAGAGTCAGCATTTCTACTTCAAAATTAAGACAAAATAGATTTCAGTCATGTTTTATTGGTCATTTACTTAGAAGTTGGTCTCAAGAGAAAAAAAATATTACTGAACAATAATGATGAAGTGAGGAAAGATACAAGACATATCTGAATGTAAATATCAAGTATATAAAATTAATATTTTTTATAATTACATATAAATACTGGTAATTAATATTACTGTTTTCTCAGAGTAACTCATATAGACTGCCACTTAATAGTTTAGGTTAATTAAAGTTTCATTTTCCCAGATAAGATCATCTCATGTACTTCTTTGGTTAACAAGACATATGCTTTCTTAGAACTGTCTAAAAAATAAAGAGGATCAGTAATTGTAGATGGATTAAAACCTTCATCCACCAGTCGAAATTTCTGTTGTTTGAATGTTCCAGTCATTTCCATTTTTTCCTATAGAAGAGAGAAAGATTCATTATTCAATAGAAGAGCTTATTTTCTTTTGCTCACATTCATGTTTGGTTTTTAAAAATCTCACCTGATATAAAGTTAATACTGTTTATTCTCATTACTCTGAAAAACTAGAACTTTTGTGCTTCTATGGACCAACACCCAGAGGCATGGTGGAGAAGTTACAGCCCATTGCTTTCTGCATTGCTGTGCAGAGTCTCATGACAGTGTCTCATTTGGTGTAGCCCCAGCCTTGCACAAGACAACCTATAGCTTCTTCATTTGTGCACATTTTAAAACTACACATCATAAAGAATCTGAGAGTAAAAACTTAATTATTAACAACTTCTTACTGATAAACTCAGGACTGTCATGTTAAATAAAAGGTTGAAAGAATCACATGGTACATTAGCCACACTCAGATTCAGCCAGGTCCAAATGAAGGCAGATCTTTACTGTACATTTTAAAACATTTTCAAGCTTCTTTTCAGTGTTGCTGTGTTCCTTAGAAGCAGTGGGAGGCATCTCTAGTGAAACTCTTTTCCCTATCTTCCCTACCTCTTCTCAGCCCCACTTTCTGACATCTCTCCATTATCTTCTCTTCTGACTTTACATTTTTATATATATGCAAACAATCTCTGAAAACAAAAAATTGTATTATCTCCAACAACTCAGAGGTTGTATCTACTCCAGATTTGTCTCTAGATTATATCTACCTGCATTTGTTGGTCTAAAACTTTCTGATATGTTCTAAGGTATGATTACATGTCAGATCATAGCATCACCAACAGCAATTCTCATGTAATGTAGGCATTTAAATTTTAATCAAAGTCCCAGATGCTTGATGTCCAGGCTACATCCAAGATTCAGACCCCTTCTGCCCAGCATAAAGGCTTTTTTGTATCTCTATATAGTAATAAATCTAGACTAGGTTCTCATCGTTTCATAAACTGACTACTGCAACATTCTCAAGTGTAATCTTGTTTGTACCAGAATGCTGCTGCAAAAAGTATCTTCTTGGACTTGAGATAGATATATATACATATGTTTCAACTTCAAGATCCTTCACAGCCTTTCCTTTTCCCCCCTTTATTCTGAATTAGTATTCAGCATCTGATTGGCCCAGGGAACCAACTGCCATAACTTCTCTTTCAAAACAAGTTTTTTTCTTCATCTTTTCCTCAGACTTAGGAGACTTCCTTCATAAGCATCTTTAAAAACATTTTTCCTTTTGCCCTTGTCATGATGTTTTCAAAATACTTTCAAAATGTCTTCAAAACGAAGATGCTCATCAGGCTTCACTTACTGTAATGATCAGTATTTTATGTTTTCTATACTCCCTCATTTTTTCTAGTCATATGTAGTCAGTTGTATTATGTTCACATTTTTAATTCTTTAGGGAAGGGACTATTTTTTCCCAAATTGGACAGTTACTACAGTAAAGCACTAGTACCCAAATACAGATTTCTTTCATTACTATGGTAACAATAATAATGCACATTTCCAATTCACTTTTTCCATTTACCTAGTACCGTTTCAAATGCTTTAACATTTATCATTGTATTATACAAATAATATTTCATTAATTGTGTACAATCAGTCTCATGCTTTAGCTCTATATATCTTTTCTCATTTCCATTGAATAAAATGGATTTTAGATTATTTTCTCCAGATGCAATTGTTCACAATATGAAACTTTGTTTTCCCATGTTCATGCTTCTAATCTCCCTAAATCCTTTTCTATGATCTCTATCCTTTTTCATTTGTACAGTTCCTCCTGTTTTACCATAATCCGCAAATTTTATTGACTTTTTGTGAAATTTGTTTCTCGGGAGTCCATTAATGAAGACAGCAAATAGGATCAATTCTAAAACTAATCATGATATATGAGCAAGCACTTTCTGTTATTCGTTTAGCCATCTCTGTTCAAATAATGTAGATATTTGTATGCACTGTGCAATAATGCATCTTACCTGGACTCTTAAAAAAAGAGGACAAGCATAACTTGGTAGATAGGTCACTACTTGCTTATACATTTGCTCCAAGTCCAATGATGTACTCTGCTTTAAGATAAGTGAGGCCATTCCTGCTTTTCCTTCATGATCTGGGGGAAAGGGAGATAAGAATTTTGAAACATGAAATAAAGTTGACATTTTAGTGATGAGCCTTACAAAAAAGAACTGCAGTGCATTAACAAACTGACATTCATATATCATTTTCTGAGTTTCAGTAGTGTTGGAAGATTACATTCATATTTTATATGAAATTACATACATTTGGAGATCACTCAAGAGATCAGTTAAGCAATAATGCTGTAAATGAGTTTGGCAGGTACAAGTAAATGGAGATCCATGCTCAATATTAATCAATAAATGTGGATAAACATCAACACCATTTGGTTCTCAAAAACCGAAGTGGTGAGCCTCTTTCCTGGATTAGCCAATTATGTCTTCTCTTCAGTTTTAGCCTTTCTCTTGCCAGTATCTTGTCTCAAAACTGGGTATCTGAACATTGTTAATAGAGAGGTTAAAAGTTCTTACTGGTTTGTCTGGAGTGTACTGTGGGCCTGTGGAAAGACCAAAATGGTTGAAATATAAAAGCAATGAACTTCAGCAATCAAAACCAATTGCACACTTCAACCATCAGCTATTTTTTTTTTTTTTTTTTTGCTAATGCTACAAAATCTAAGGTACTTGACTTGTTTATGTGCAAATAAAGACAGAAGCAAAAACCGGGTAGGAATCTGCAGGTAAACGTTGGATAGGAAATGTGAAGCATTTGAGTTATGCTTCTTCATTATGATCTTTTTTGTTGTGTGGCTTTAAACTAGAGGTGATATGTTTTTCTCATTTTAAACTTATTATTTTGTGTACCACCCTGGCCAACAACTAAGCATCCAGCCAGTTTTTCACTTGCTTCCTTCTCCCATAGGATGGGAAGAGAATAGAAGCAAAGCGAGAAGACTCATGTATCAAGATAATGGCAGTTTAACAGGGAAAGAAAAAGCTACATGCACAAGCAAAGCAAAACCAGGACTTCATTTACTCTTTCCCATCTTCAGACTTATGTTCAGCTGCTTCCTGCAGGGCAGGGCCTCACTCAGCACATGTGGTAGTTGCTTGGGAAGACAAATGCCATCACCACAAATGTCTCACCATCTTCTTTTCCTCAAGCTTTTATTACTGAGCATGACATCATATGATATGGAATATTCCTTTGGTCAGTTTGTCCTGTCTACATCTGCTCCCAAGCTCTTGCCCAACCCTAGCATAACCACTTCAGGGAGAAAGCCTTGATACTGTGCAAGCTATAACTTACTAACACTTGGCTATCAAAACTATTTTAGCTGCCAATGCAAAGCATAGCACCATACAGATTCCTGTAAAGAAACTTCTCTCTATCCCAGCCATACTTAACACATTTTAGAAAAATATTTAGCATGAATGAGAATCAAGCCCATATGATTGCATGAAAATTAAGAAGAAATGAATGTATTCTCTTAATTTAATTATTTTTCTCTTAACTACCTTTTTCACCTAACAAATGGTTTATGAGGCTAACTGAAAAGTGTAATAAGATAGAAGAATGTCTTTAAACACTTTCCTTTAGAGTTACTTTAATTCTCACCTTGTTGACATTTTGACACATGGATGTGTGGATTTTCCATGGATGCAAATTTAATAAATCTTTAAACTTTATGACATAGCTGTCACAAATTCATGAAAATATTTTTTTCAAAATTACACATCATTGCATACACAAAAATGCATGATACACCAGCCCATTCACATTCTGGTGTTTTTTTCATGATCTACATTTACATTTTAGCTAGGTATTAAACAGATGAGTCAATCAGAAGTGATTCATAAGTTTAAAACATGAACTGAAAGAGTTATGAGGTTTAACAACTAACCTAGGGGAAGAAAAACATACACCTAAAGCTTTTTTTACCTGGCACAGATACACCATACACATTTGCTTCTTGTATGAAGTCCAACATTACAATGACATCGGAAACTTCTGTAGTTGCAACATTCTCCCCTTTCCATCTAAAATGTGTGAAAAAAATCATTTTATCCCATGAACAAATACAGACATTTCCTCTTTAAAAAAGCACTGATTTTAATAGGAACTCCATTCATTTCAGACTAATACCAACTCAAATTTCTTCCCACTTGTCATGCTGGTATATTGATTCATCTGATCACCAGAAGACAACACTAGCAATTCAAATGGTACTGGATATTAGCTATCACTATAAAGCACAATGAAAGCTCATCATAATCTGATATAATGGTTTTCAAAATTTTGACATTGTGTTGGTTTAAGCCCTGCCGGGACCAGAGACAACATTGCTGTTGCCCCAGCCTGACCAGCTGAGGGTGGAGGAGGAAGTGAGGCACAAACCACAGGTTAAAATAAGAAATTGTTTATCGCACTGTTGTATTAAATCTGAACAACAACAGTAACAATGATAGCAACAAACAGCAATAACAGTGAACAAGACAAAAGATAGAGAGAAATACTGCAATGGTTATGGAACAAACCCACCATGTGCTCCCCATCACCAAAAGCCACAAAGGACCAAAGTCCCCACATGGGACATGGTCAGCATGGTATGAATAACCCAGCTGAAGATCCCTTCCCGCCCTCACTCTCTGCTGCGGAAACTTAACCTTATCCTAGCTGAACCAGGACAGACATGCATCTAAAACATATCAAATGGGACCAGTCTTTATTATTTGAAACGTCTTTTTCCACTTCAGTATCCAACTTCCTTGCTTGCATCAAAACCATCACTAGTTACTATGCTTATTGGAAGGACTGTTCAAAGAGCTGTAATTCCTACATTCTGGAAGTGATCTATCCAGCTCCATTGGGAACACTTTTTACAAAATTAAGCCCCTATCATCCACTTTAAGATCATTATAAACTGCATCACAATAGTAATAAACTGAACAATTCTGGCTGAAAGCAAATAGAACAGTTGTTTTTAATGAAGAAGTGTGACAAGAAACAATGATTATACCTGAAGGTGTCTCCAATCCTGTCCCAAAAATAAAGAAAATTCTCATGGTCTTGAACCATTAGATCTCCAGTATTAAAATACAGATCTCCCTTCTTAAATACCTCACAGAGTAATTTCTTTTCTGTGTGTCTCTTATTGCCAGCATAACCAAAGAAGGGATTCTTTGCATTGACTTTGGAAATGAGAAGACCAGCCTCACCTATACAGAGAAATTGAAAGAATATAAGCCTAAGGTATCACTGCACATTTTGTATCCTTTAAATTAATAATAAATTGGTACATATGATTTTACAAGACTAGGAATCAAGTTTGGCAAGGTTCAGTACCAAAGACCCAATAACAACTTACTGTTTCTACTGATTTACAATTCCTGTGGTCACCTCTACATGCAAAGTGACTATAAAGATACGGTACAACGTCCACTCAAATTCTCAGTCTTTTGTATTTTTTCCTGATGACTCATAGTTTTCTCTCAGACCTTTCACCTATCAATTGTGATATCACTACTAAGCTTACTATCCTATCAGAGTGCACACTTCAAGTGAATATTATGTCCCAGCCCCCACACCTTAGTGAATTTCCAGTAATAAAAGTCTCAACTTCAGCTTCCTACTGAAAAACTAGTGTTAATAAAAATCAGGTTTCAATCCAGGCATTAAATCCTTATTTATTTCTCCTTTCAGAAGTTCTGAGAACACTTCTCAAGGATTTTCATTAATGTGATATAGACTCATTGCTTTCTTTTTGGAGTAAAATATTAAAGTTTCAATACTTTTTTTACTCAAAACCAGGGAGAAGTGGTGATAGGATTATCCTGTTACACATGTAGAGAGTATCAGGGTGTTAGTTTGCTGAAAGTGGAAGTACATTCTGAAGAATAAAGCTTAAGAGTTACATTACTTTGTACCAGAGACAAGAATTATAAATTTGAAAATACATAAAAATGGGTCCAAAGGTATGCACACTTTTTAATATAAGACTGCTTCCTCATAAGAGAGCTGTGCCTTTTTTCCATAAATTGGTAGTGTTTAACGTGAAAGCATTTAGTTCACTGGTAGCATCACTGGAGGCATTATGCTCTGAAGACATGCCCTGTAAGGCATTGGTAAGACAAAGTCTATAGACAGAGATAATACTTTTTTTTAGACCAACTGGTATAACTGGGGAAAAAAAAAATAGACCAGCTGTCTAATTACAGAATGTGTTCCCTTCACAGGTCAGTCTGACATCCCTATAGGTAAGTTCCTATAAAACTCTGTATTTTGGGGCCATATTTTCCTGAAAGTGCCCATATTTGCTTAAGACCTGTTAAAAGACTCTCATAACTGCTCTGAAAAATCTGCTTCAGCTCCCTGTTAGAGCTTTCTTTCTGATTTTCAATTTGAGTTTTATTTCCTTCAGCTTTCAGGCTTTAATTACAGCTGTTACCTTCCTACAGTATAACAGAAATGCTTCAGTATCTGCTAAACACTTTTACAATAGGTATAATCAAGAGATATCAGATATTTGATAAGTAATCTTAAGACAGCTATAATCAATATTTTTTTAATAAAGAAATTAATAAAGGAAGTTGATAAACTTAATCAACTCAGACACAATCTCTCACCAAAACCCATTTGCTCTAATTCACCAGTCTTATTTGTAAATCTCTTAGGCAATCATCTAGGTTAACCTTCTTTAAAAAACATAGATGCTGTCATAGTACAGTAACACAACAGCAAGGCTCCTTAAAAAATTCTCTGGAGTATTTGTATTACAATCAAAAAGCCATTATATCCTATTGAAATACATTCTTACCTTTCTTAACTTTTTCACACCAACCATACTTATTTCTGACTGGTTCATCTTTTTGGAAATCATACTTGATTAAATCAAATGGGAAAAAAAGCTAAAAAGCAGAAAAAGGGTTATCGGTTATTCAACTACACAGTGACATCTGGTGGCAGCAAATATAAACCTTTACTCCAATCTTGCTTATCTAAAAGCAGAACATAGTTTCATTTAAAACAGAAAATACTCTGCATTTAAACTTACACCACTGCCTGGAGGTAAGCAACACCAAAACATTTTTATAGTCTGAAATACTTGATGAAGAAACAGAACCATAATTTCGTTAGGTTTCTTACAAATAAGTTATGTGATCCACCTGTCAGTTGAAGAGCCTATATAACTCAGGATAATAGAAGCATAACTGGAATTTAACTGACATTTAATGGTGGTGGCTGATATAAAGAGTGTTCTTGGGGTCTTCTGACACCTAAAACAACTGGCAAAGCAAAAGCCTAAATCTCCTTACAAAAGGAACCCTGCTTCCTGTTGAGTTTTACTCTTGCTTTACTACCCTCAGTTCTTCCCTCAAGCTTTCTCAGGCTGCTATATGGTGGAAAGTCTTACCAAGAGCACCAGCAGAGGAATACATACTCCCCTGTTGTTTGATACAGCACATGTTCTGCAGTTATACATTTTTCTGAAATACTGTGAACCCTTGGGTGCCGACACTGCTGACCTGAGTGTTTTGCCAATTATCAGGCCTAGCACAAAGGACACAGCCAGCATAAAGATAAACCAATAACCAAATTGTATTTGATACAAAAGGGTCAATACATAGGTGAGCGCTGGGGGTACAAACAAGTCAGTTAGATTATACATAATCGACATCAACCCCACTGACCCCAACAATGACACCACACAACCAACAATGGGTGGAATAAATGGTGAAATGCAGTCTCTCATAGAAGGGATGGGAAACAACTGAGTCAATAAGCCAAACACATAAGACCAAGGAAGCCACTTACTGAACCTCTACACAGCCCACATTTACAAAAGCCAGACCTGACTAGAGCCCAGACCCAGGGAGACAGGAGGTCCTTCCCCAATAGCAAACTCTGCAAAGTGCATCCACCTCACAGACAGACACTGCCCTTCCTGCAAGTGGTCCCAGCTTTTATCCCTAAGTGGGACACCTGACCTTTGTTTACTTAATGTGGGACACCTGGGGCTCATTTACCCAATGGCTCTTCCCTGGAGGGAAGCCTAAAGTTAAACTCACCCCCCCTTTGTGAAGGGCTGTAGGAATCATCCATATGTCAGCCTTAATTTGGGGCTTGGGGTTGAAACCCCAGCATTTCACTGAGTTCCTGCTTAAGTTTTACAGCTAACTTCCATCTTGTGTAAGGATCACAGAGAATGTGTCTCTAAGTTAGCTGAAGAAGAGGGCAAGATACACATATCAACACTAGAAATTGCAATACTTTTTTTTTCTCCAACATATACAGGGTCTGACTCTTATTTTGCTTAATTTTTCTACTGTGATATAAATCAAAATTAGACCTTTCAGAGACATTGACAGATATCATATGCCCAGTACTGTATGGACCACTGTCTTTACAGTTGTTATCCTAAGACTTCAGTTTGCCCAGCCTGGGATTCCGATTTCCCTGTTCATAAAGGAATATATCAGCAATCTATTTAACAATTAGTTAAACCAAGGTTATCAGTTATCTTCTCCTGAAGAAATCCTGGCAAGCAGAGAAAACAATTTAAAAAACATATGTACCTTCAGTCTTCACAATAAAGAAATGCAAGATAATTTAAGGATGAAGTTATGAAAGTGACTGAAGAGTAGCATGCTAAAATATAAACCCCTTTGCTTTTTCTGCAACTAGTTTTGATGAAGAGTTGCATAATTATTTTAACCTATTTTGTTGCTGTAGCTATATCACATAATTGTGTTTTCAAAGAAATCTGAATAAATAGCAAATTGAACAAACATCAAGCACACAATTTCAGCCTTATATGGACAAACTTGTTTCATTGAGTCTTTTCAATATTCACCACTGTTTTCCTTCTACCTTGTCTGATATTTTTAACAATTAATCAAAGATATAAGGTAATAGTGTGCAAAATCATGATCCAAGAACTGAAGTCTTTTTGAATAAAGGGTATTTTCTTAATACCTACAGACTATAGCATTTACCAAAGTCAAGAATTTGAGAGACAAAAATTTCACCTTAAGGAGAAAATAATAGTATTATTTTTGATGAACAAAATGGGAGGTATTAATAATAAATGCAAGTAATTTTTTCTTAGAGTCTTTTCATTTGGCTGTCTACATTTAATTGCTGTTCTTTTATACTTTCATTTTTACACTGATATTTACTACTTGAATAGGTTTCATACGACAGACCAAATGCAATGAATAATATAAATAATAAGGCTGAAATGGTATAAAATGAAATGTTATTCTGATATTAGAACACCAGTGTGTTCTATTCAGTTCTTTTTTATCTGTTCATTCCTTCAGAGCTCGAGATGCATCTTGTGAACATAATAATCTGTATGATGCATTATTTTAAGTTGTTATAAATACTCAGAAACTAATTTAGTACCTGAGACCATCTAAAACTGTTGAAACCTGAGAAACTTTATTTATGTTGCTGCATACATCTTTTAGTGCCTGCAACTTTAGAGTATACTGCCTATTCCACTTAGCTTTTTGAAATAATAACCATACAAATACATAAAATGAGAAAACAGATAATGCAGTAGACATGCATAATGAAACTATGCCAATATACATTCCATGCAAACAGCTGTCTCTGTGCAATCAGCCTTCTTTTCATCTTAAATACTAGGAATTGAAAGCCCCAGAGCAATGCATTTAGTCTGGGTACAGGCCTAGATTTGTTTTATCTCATTATTTAAAATTTACTGAAAAAGAGGGCCTGAGCTGTTACAACATTACCATAATATTTTCACAGAGTACTGCATGCAGCATTCATCATTTTAATCTACATTTTACTCCCTAAAGCACCACAGAAATATACCAAATGAGAAGCATTTATCCATCTGAACCTTAAAATAATTTAAATTGCAACATTACTGTTGGTTACTATGCTGCTTGGATGTTATCTAATAACAGCACCACCACCCCCCTTTTTTTTAATTAACTAGAAATAAGTGAGTTTAAATACGGTTTTGAAAATAGTTTTGTAATTCCTAAAGTTTCAACTTAAAGTGAATGCTCACAGAACATTCATCAGAGTACAAAGATCACAAGGTATTGCTTTTTAGTTAGTTACTTGTTTTAGAGATAAGATACTATTGAATGCTCTAGAATAATATATATTTATAAACTAAAGCATTACATTTACTAGATTTAGTTCCAAACACCTTAAAAAAGTGAAATGTAAGAAAAAAAAAAAAATTCTGGACCATAATATCATCATATCTTCTCAATGTTTTAAAAATGTATCTGTATTGCCTTATTTATGCTACTAAGAGTATATACATGGGTCGTTTGCATAGTTTTATTAGCAAAAGTAAACAATACCAAGAAAAAAAAATAAATTAAGCCATGCTTGATATTAACTGAATTGCCACATAGTGTAATAAAATGCATTGGAATACAATTGAAGTACCTTAGATTATTTTAGCTTGAAACTAGTCAAAAGAGCATTAACAACTGGATTTTCATTGGCCAATGAATTTAGGAGCTTCCACTGCTTGAATTGACACATACCAATGTTTTTGCTGTGAATCCATTTTTTCCAGGGTCTTAAGACCTGCTTAAACCTAACTTTGTTTACTTTTAAATTAAAAAGTATCTCTTCTACCACATAAATTCTATGACTGTATGAAATAAGTGCATAATACTAATTCTGCATTACTGTGTAAAAGAGAAAGTATTTTATATGTTGAGGTGATTTATGATTTGTTATAAGATTTAAATGTTTCTAAGCACAAAGCTGATTTTGATCCACACAGCTTTAAGTAAGAGATATTTAGATTCCTGTAATAGTTGGAATACTTATGCTTAAGAAAATGAAGAAATAAATTTATAAATAAAGTGTGTTTTTTGGTGGTTTTTTTTTTATGCTGTTTTTTCAGGTCTACTTGCCACGTGTTGTTTTTAGCCCTTCTTAGTAGCTTCCTTGGATTTCATTAGTCCCACTCTCTCATTGCATGTTCTTTGCCAACACTCATAATTTATTTTGGCGTAAGAAAGATATATATATATATATATATATATATATATATATATATTTGATGGACATGACTGAGAATCTTACAAACTTTTCCTGTATCACATTTATATAAAGACACACATAATTTATATAATATATAATCATTGCTACATATATATGTAGTCAGATGTAGATATATATGTATGTCAGATGTAAATATTAAACAGTAATTTGTTACTATATTAATCCATACACTATCTTCTTTGTAAACGATTTTAAGTTTACCAGCTAAAAAGTTAGGCTGCTACTGTTCTGTTTACTGATTCTGTATGAACATCCTTAATGAAGAATTTATTCATATACCACAGTGATGCTTTCAAGCACATGAACCAACCTCTCTTGAGTAAAGTGTGAAAATAGGCAAGTGCAAACAAAAGCACTGCTTTAACATCTCTTACACAGTGGTTTCTTGATTGTTTGGCAACTACTGTAACATTAACTGTTTCTTCCTATTAAATTGCATCTTCCAAATTATTCATGAAAATAAATGTGTTATGTAAAACCTTGTATTTATCACAATTATTTGCCTGAAATCCTTGGCAGTTACTGACAGAAAAGTTCCTTTGCTCATTGAGAGCTCAATTTGTCTTCTAAAGCTGTAACTTTTGTCTGCATTTCACCTTTAGAAACTGTGCCACTGCTATTACCTACAACAGAAATGTCTTCCTATTTATTTTCTGTATTGCCTGCTAAAAATCTTATACTTTGAACCTATCTTCTATTATTCCCACTATAGGCTCAAATATCGTTATTTATGGGTTTTTATAGTGCCTTTACTTCATTCCAACTGTGCAATTATGCCAGTAGAAAGAGAGTAAGTTTCTTCTTTCTCCTTTACTGTATGACAATATATTAAACAAACAAGCCTCTCCTCCTCTTCCTCAGTTCTATTTCTTTCTATTCCCAGTTTAAGAAACAGGTGTTTAGGAAATCCCTAGAAACTATGTCTAAGGGTATTTTCTAATAATGTCCCATGTGTCAAGAAAACAATGTTTCAAAAGTTATTGTAGTATTTCTTTGAAGAAACAAAAGAGAATAGGAACTGGATGGCTGAGCCTTGTCTGTGCCATTCTCTGCTTTCCAGCAGGAGACAGTCTCCCTTTCCAACTTCAGATCATTCATGGGTCAGCAAACCAGAAATAAAGCTGCTCTCTTTTACATATTGCTAGATGTCCAGCAGATGTAATTCAGGTTGAAGTAAAACAAACACAACAGCTACATTTCAGAATTCATCGTTTAATAATCTGTGTAAAACGTGTTTTTAAAAATCCATAACAAATGCCTAAAATAAGTCAAAATGAACTTATTTATGGCATTACATAGTTTGTGTCACAATACTCATAGATTGTGGCATGATCAAAAACACATATAAAAGGTCCCCAAACATAAGTATTGGTTTAAATATGTACTTTTCTTAAAAAAAAAACCCAAACAAAAAAACAAACAAACAAACAAAAAAACACACTAAAACATACATCTCATGGTACTTTCAACATTTCCTCTCTCAATCTCTTCCAGGCTTTTCTGAAACTGCACTATACCTAAACCCATGTTCATGTCAACACTACTTTGCTTCAGCATACGAGGGAGCTAGCTGTTCCTGAAAACTGTCATGAAACAGACTGAAGGAACTGCCATCCAGAGGAACTGCACTAGTGACAGAAGCAGAGCCCCAGTAGTTAATAGATTGCAGAACTGTTAATTTGAGATATGTAACTACTGTAATCTTATTGATATGGCCTGTTGTTTCACTGAGACAAATTCTTTCGGAGAGAGACCATCTATGTCATGCAATCATAAATGCACAGGATCAAAACATATTACTTACTAAAAAGCTCCTGATGGTGTTCTGAAACTTCCTTGATTTTAAAGAAATCTGGGTCAATCCTGTTTCCACATAAAATTGGTCATATAATCCATCTACTGACCTGCCTAAATATACCATGCCCATGTAACAAAGGCAACAGAGTTCATCTCTGCACTCAATCTGGTTTTCAGTGACAACCTTCATTCTTCCCTCAGACTTTACAGTCATAGAATGCTGAATGTATATACAGTGGGGGAAGGGTTGTGAACCAATACACCTCAGGCCCCCTGGAGAATGGTAGTAGCTAAATATTGAGGCTGCTCACAAATAATGTGCTTTAGCTACTTTCTTTATGACAGAAACTATGGAAATAACTGAAGACTTGCTGTAGATTTATTTCAAGGGAAAAAAAGATTGTTGAAAATGACAATAAAATTGATTTCAAGCCAAGCCAAATGGAATGAAGGGCTTTTTCCGGTTCATAAAATATCTTATGGTCTTTCCATATTCATACTGAGTAAGCAAGGGGACAATCCATAATTATTTTAGCAGACTATACTGATATTTCCATAAACTATAACAGTTCCAACTTGGAATAGTACATACATTAGAGAAAAGATGTTTAGTGATGTGAAGTATTTACTTACAAGTGCATTTATTTTTTAATTACAGTTTTCATGAGCTATTTTTTCTCCTAATCTTCAGTGACTAACTCAAATCCTAAATCCAATCATTAAAAAGGAAAAAACAGTATGTTCCATGTGCAAAAGACCCCAAAATACTAATCTTCCTTTTGGAAACACAAACAGCACATGTTATTGACATATAGACTACTAAGACATGACAAACTCCCATACCACTTGATAAAAATACAGATAATGAAATCAATGAATATGTAATTTCAAGTCTAATCCTTTATGTGCTGTAACCTTCACATGGTGTTTCTAAAAGGTTAATGACTTATGACAAAACTCTGTCAAAAGTTCTAAAATATTGAAAACAAGTTTACTCAGGTTTGGAACAAATGTAAAATTTCACAAGATTAAAAAAAAAAAAAAAAGAAATAAAAGTTTAAAATAATTAAACCATGTGACTTAAGTCTGAAACAAAAACAATATCAGCTCTAATGTTCCTAGTTCACCTGCTACTCACTATATTCCAGATTCTCGATTACCTGTAGTGGATTTGTATCCTTCTAGAGACATCCATCAGAACCAGAAGTCCACCATGCATACTACAGAGCATCAGTCATGTAGAACAGAGAATCAGCAGAGTTGGCCTGCTTAAATTCCTGAGCTCTCAATAATTTCTGAAAAACACACTAGCTCTTGTGGCATTTTTCTGAGTGTTTCCAGGTTCCTCCCTACTGTCTGGGTTTCTATCCCAGAAGTGAAGAATTCCTCTGCAGTGACTAACGCAGGGATACTGTATTGAAGCTGTGGATCCTGGAACATAAACTGCCTAGAAACCCATTTGCATGTCATCAGAAGATACCTCTGATATATTTCCAAAACAGTATTTTTACATCATTCTCTGAAAAAAACGTTTTGTCAGTAAATTTTACTATCTGTTCTCCTCAGGGGCAAAAATAATACCTAAATCAGCAGGATTTAAAAATAGATTTAAATCTAGATAGGCATCTCAGTATAGATAGGTATCTCAGTTAATTTGCAAACTCTAGGCAATGCATGTAGTCCTATTTATTTCATGAGTAAAAATTGGTGTAAATAACAAGATACTGTTAAATATCTAGTGTCCTTGCTAGAAAGCCTTGCTAAATAATCTTTTATATTATTAGCTAAAGCTTGGGACACGTTACTGACTTCTCAGACCATTTAAGAGATGGTATTAAAAGGACACAAAGGGAAAAAATCTGTGAATTTCAAGCTGAAATAAATTATTCTTCAGTTACTCAGAAGGATGAAAGAAAATCCACTATATGTGGTGTAAATAATGTGTACTCTTCTTCCCTAAAACATACAACTTTCCCTGTCAAAGCTGATGAAATACAAAACTGAATAAGCAGTGAGAAAATGTATGTTTTTTCTGGGTTTAGGACCTAGAACAAACCAAATAAATATAGCTGACTTGGTAGTTAAAGTGGCACAGAATTTTTAAATTAATAGCCTTAGCAAGTATTGTCTGTCACAATTACTCAGCAGTCATTATGTTTGCATTGTATAACCTTTGAAATTTCTGAATAATGACACAAACTAGATGTAGTTTGAGTTATTTATGCTAATTGCACATAGGTTTAAAATATCTCTTAAAGTTCTATCTGCCTGTATGTTACTTTATTTTAATTACTATTAATTCCCATTTATGCCAAATATTTACATAGCAACATACAATATAAAAATACTCATTGAAAACAGATCTAAATATAATCTGTAGAACACTAAGGACAACTGTGTGTTTATTTCACAAGATGATGAGTACTTAGGTATTAAAACCCAACTTCCTCTTTTGTCCTTTAATATAATAGAGATTTGAAATGATACTCAGAATTTACTCAAAACTGTCAGAAGAGAGGCAAGGCCTTTTTGACTCTTGTGAACTTTAAGTAAAATCTAAGTGTTCCTGCTGAAAGTATAACTGGGTTCGGTACTACACACTATCCATTATACTTTGGCAAAGATTTTACAGAGCGTCAGTTAAATTTGCATTAACTAAGTTAGAAAATTTACTTTGTGCTTATGACTGCAGCCCCATGTTCTGTGGTTAAACAGAAACATTTACCTTCAGTACTCTCTTTTACAAAGTACAATGTAAATAAATAGTCACCTTATAAAAGAAATTGGTGCGTCCAACAGAACCAATTTTTCCTGTGTGGTTCATGAAACAAATGTTTCCTTCAGTAGCACCATAAAACTCACAGATCTTAACAGCACCAAATCTGTTTAAAAATTCTCTCCATACATCATTTCTTACTCCATTTCCAACTGCTAGTCGGACTTTGTGATTTTTTTCTCCTTCCCTCTGTTAAAAAAGAAAACATAATTATAATGTACTGATAACTGCATTAGATTGTTGCATATACTGTGGGAAAAATATAACTTCTTTAAATACATCAAGTATAAATTACAGGAACAAAAAAACACAATTAAGGAGTTAAAGAAAACTGGCATAGCTTGCCTACAGTTACAGTGTAGCAAACTGCAATCAAAAACGATTATCTTGTTGAACAAGCAAATCATTCCCTGAGTAATGGCTACATGAATTTGTATAACTGCTTCCATATTTTAAAAGTTACATCGTCTCAGTCTGTTTCCACTCAGAGGGATTAGAAAACTAGGAAGAACAGAGAAAGGCGGGAATTATTTCTGTCATGGGATTAAAGTCAGCAGAGATTAATAGTTACTTTTCTGTGTCTTCAGACTGAGTATAAGAAAAAAGAGATTTCACACATTTGTAATATCTGTTCCTCCCCACACATTGTATGAGTCATCTTCTGCATTTCTTTCAATATTAAGAACCGCATTGTTGAATGTTACTTGAATGTTACTTGAATATATTATTTTTTGGTAATTTTGAGTCTTTGCTATTGTCAATTTCCATGTTTTATTACAAGAAACACAATAGTACGTGTTCATTCAGTTCAGTGAGACTAATTTTACAAATACATTCCTAAATCTTGTGATTGCTTGAGGCATATTTAAAATACAATTAGATTTAAATTAAAGTATCAGAAGGCAAAGATCTAAAATGTTGTTGGTTTTGTTTTGGTTGGGGTTTTTTTTGTGTGGGTTTGTTTGGTTTGGGTTTTTTTTTGTTGTTTTGTTTTGTTTGTTTGTTTGTTTTTTTAATTTCACCTATTTAAAAATAAGACTCCCTTTTTAATCATTGCAATTGGCAATACAGAGTGCCCTAGAAATGAAACAGCACAAAATATAGGTACAGTTTGTGCCACCACATACCTTTAGAACTGCATAACAGTTCCAATACTGCAACACTGTCTTATATACCTCTATAGAAGTACACTTCTACAAATGTATACAAACACTTCTCTATATACGCATGCACATATATGCACTTATTCTGAGTTTATATATACACATATACACATCCACATACATACACTATAGAAAGCAGACAGTCCCTATTTTCTGTTCTTCTATTCTAGTTTCTTTTCCCCTCCCATCTCTAATTCAGCATGAATTAGTATGTCTTTATAGTGAAAATCCATTTTAGCACCTTTAATCTGGTATAAAAGTACAGCAAATTATTTCTGTGAAGAGATCTGGTTAGCTGACTGAAACAGGAACCTTAATTTTGGATGTTAAAAACTGTTAAAAACTGTGAAGCTTCTACTGAGTACATAGACAGGAGTGTTCCTCAATTTTTCATGAGGATTGTGAATTCTCATTTCTGTAACAAAACCTGCAAGCACAGTGAAATTTTAAGTTCCTCCTCTAAATCACGAAGACCAACCAAGTTTTTTCTTCCCTTTTCCAATGCAGTAACTCATAGAAAGATTAAAAATTCCTTTACTGAGCTTCATAATCTTTCTTCTGGAAATTTAAGTCCTCTTGCTGGAATGACTCAGCAAGGAACTCACCTATTTCACTAGCTGCAGATATCTCTTGGCAGATTACAGTCTGAGGCATTATCCTGCTATTTGACCTCAAAATTACATCACTCACCAGCACTCCTCAGTCCCTAATTACTCTGTTTTTACAAGAACCCAGTTCTTTCCTATTCCTTTCTCCTTTCCATTACTTCAGATGTAAAAGTAATTTCTAAACATACACGCACACACTTCACTGACTTCATGCTAAATCATTATTAACAAGTGAGGCAGTACATAGTACAGTGAAACTGACAATGGACATAGCCTGGAAAAAAAAGTGGCTAAAAATTGCCCATAGATGTAGTTTTTGGAGTGGTTTGGGTTTTTTCAACTTCAGATCAGTATCACAATGCAACAGACTTTCATATATCTGAAATAATAAGATCTTTTATATCACAAATTCAAAATCGTTATACTGTGAACAAACAACAAAAGTATTGATTTTTTAAAGAGAAAGTGTTTCAGGGGAACTTTGTCAGGAAACCTTTTAACTCTTCTTTTTGCCCCAGAAAATTGTCCACCATCTTTAGAATATCCCAGACAGCTCAACTTAAAACTTTTCAAAGTGGGTTACTTTCCTTCCAGTTTCATTGCTAAACGGAAATTAACATGTCAGTAACTGAACTGCAGATACCCCTCGCTGACATCACCAAATTATTCAAATGTATTGCCTCTGCTATGCTATGAAAAATAGCACATAAGATTCTTTCACAGAAATCCTTTGGGTCACAATCAACAGAAGACACAAATATGTGCATATACATACACACACTAATTAATGGGGTCATTCATCAGGATAGAAACATTCAAAACCTCTAGAGACCAAGTAGGTGAGTTTGCTTCTACTACTTATAAAGCATTGATGGCTGTTTGCTGAAAAGACACAAACTAGGATGAACTAGAAAACAATGGCCTACATGGATTATGTTTGGGTGGTTTGTTTTTTTTTAAAAGGACAAATACAGCATCATTTATTATAAGTGCAGTTACTTCAATATGTTAAACTCATGTTATTTTGGCTGCTTATATTAACACAGCACAAAGTTGTTTCTCTAGAGGAAAAGACACAGAGTAAACCTGACAGCATTCTACTATGCTTTCAATGTCAACACCTATCAACAATATGACTATCCCACTTTAGGAAATATTCTCTTAAGGCATTCAGCCCTTTTGCAAAAATACAAAGGTGTATAATGTCATGAAGAACTGATAGCAGAAAACAAATTTTCTTAAAAGAGAGGGCATTAATTCACTTCTTCACAACTGAGGTAAATTTTCCATTAGACTGCATTGCTGCAACTGCCGTATTTGTGATTTAGTCAGCTCCATCACAGTTGTACCCATCTGTTGATACGACTCCCTGAAAAGTACTGCAGAGCTTTCTGGGGAAAAGTCATTAAAACTGCCATTCATTTAGCAGTCTTTCAATCATAAGAATGGATACTATATGTAATTTAATCTTCCAGAAGGTTTAGTAAGTATGACAAGAATGATCATAATGAGTAAAACATTTAAACAGTGATACAAATTTATCATTTGTTTTACAAATGAATAAATTCATATAGCTATTTTTTACATACTTTTACATAAACTTCTGTATGATATGACATTAATTTATGTGAGCTTTTATAACTAACTTTCAATAGAAAATGAACCATAGTAAATAAAACAGTTACATTTTTCATTACTCAATCTATATATTAATCATCTGTATTATTGTCCAGATCGCTGTCAGAGTCCAGCTCTAGGGCAGGCACGTTGGTATCCATGGGCACTGGGCACTGTGGCCAAAAACTTCTGCAGTAAATAAAATGTAATAAATAAGAGAAGGGAAGGAAAAGGGTAATATATTTGCTAATATATTTATGAGCTAATAATTTGCTAGTAACAGAAAATTCTAAAAACATTGTTGAATGATGCATACTTAGGGTGTCCTAATGCATGAAACCTAAATAAATTAAATATGCAGGAACTTACACTTAAACAGACTCTAGCACCAGTCAGTCATACTATGAATTTCTGCCATCTTCAGATGGCATTTCATCAACTAGCTTCACTTTGGTACAGTAGGTAGAATTGCAGGAGTAGGAGGAATTCCAAGGACACCTAGTACACAATTTTTCTGGGAGATAAGCTCTGCTATCCTTGTGCCATTCTTGACATCCAAACAAGCTGTAGCATGTCATCCAGTTACCATGCAACAGCTGGTATACAGCAATTGTCTGCATACATATTCTTAGCCTGCTGCAACAACAGAGTACCTAGTTTACACTTCTTTATTAAAAGCTGTATTTCCTCACAATAGCTCATTTATGAAGGACTTAGTGCCTTGCCCTGGTCAACTATCACCAGTAAGTTCGAATAATGTATGTCTGCTGATAATTTGCTCAAGCTTTGTGTTTCTGAATGTGAAATAATAGTTCTTTACAGATAATTAGGAAGACAGATTTTAGAGTAACAGAATGTTAGAACATCTTTCCAAGGTTTTTAAAAATGTCTATTTATTTATTTTCCTGCATTGTATTTTCTCACAGAATGATTCTGAAATAGAATGAGGATTAGGTCTATACGTACTTATTTCTAAGAGTAAAGGTGAAACATTTTTTTCCAATGCCTTTCTGAAGCATTAATAAGTAAGAACTGTTCCTACCTTATACCTGGACTTTTCTTCATTCTGCTAATATCTTTGAACCATATACCAAATACCTGCATACATCATAAATCTGACACACTATTTCTCCATTTTGAGTGCTTGTTTCATATGTGTAGTAATTAATGGACAAGTCAAGATCTGCCTTATTACACTAAATACCACATACCTGGCATTCTTCATCTGCCACTCTTTCCTCCTTAAGTGTTCTTTGTAAACTTAGGTGGACTGTCTACATGATTAAGTAAGCTGTTGATAAAAGAAATGGCTTTTAAAGAGCCATCAACAGTATATTAATTGGTGCAGGAAGGATTCATGACTGCACCTATATAAAAATATACTTAGCCATTGCTTTAAAAGAATACAAGAAACCAGGTTCATTGTTCTACTTTTACCATTTCCTCAGCAGGAAAAGACAAATGGAGAGGAGCAAAGGCAACTTCAAGCAAAGGAGATGTGAAATGTTTCTTGTAATATGGGCTTGATGAAATTAAAAGCAATCTCACGGTCTAAAAAATGCAAACATTTGTTATATATAAAATATGATGGACAGACCACATGGGATTTACATTAATGTATTTACAAGGAATGCATGTAACAATCCATTCACAGGTTCTGGATTGACACATTAGCCCTGAAAAAAGGGGCATTATGTAGTTAGTAGAGAGACTATGATGAGAGATATCCTACTGCCATTATGAAGACAGATGTAATAAATTCTGCAAGATGCATGCTTTCATTCACTTTTCAGTAATGCCTAATTATAAATCATGCCTAGATTTTTCAAGAAAAATACATACACAAATTTTAAAATACAAGTAAAAGAAAACAGGAAGGGTACTGAACAGATGCACCATAGGAAAGGAACAGGAATTCTAGCAACAGGACACATTCTTCAAGTTCAGGAACTGGCTGTTTGCTATTTAGTATAGCTCGCTCTCACCATGCTTTCATTAATAAATCTCCTGTTAATCTAACAGGATTAGATTCTAACAGGAGTTCTCTTCTTTTAGCTCTCCTAATGGAAAGGTTTTCTTCTATTTCCTCAGAAATATCTACCAACAAAAAAGAGTCACTTTTGTTCCACACAGTAATACAAGTAGATTATTGTATTTTTGGTGATTGTCCCAGGAGCCCACAATTCAAAACAAATTACACAAAACTTTCCAAAGATCAATTCAAAGAATTAAAGCACACACAGAATATTTCCTGCATTCCTTATCACACACAGTATTCTGTGAGCAATGTGAAGTTTCCAAACTCAAAACTAGCCTGTTTTGGGTATGGGAAACTAATGTTTCCTAAGGTCAAAAGAACTCTATGAACATTTCAGAAGACTTTTTCAGGAAGAAAACCTGAAAACCCTTACAATTATTAGTGGGGAGAATGAGACACAGATTCATCATGTAGATGGAATCCAAGGGAGATATGCCAGTACATATAAATATAAGAAGGCAGTAGCCTAAAAGGACAGGATTATAATCTGCTTTTAAGACCACTTTGTAAAAATAATACTGTTGTTGTAGTAATGGCAGTTTAAAGCACAGACTGTCTGTGACAGTCTGTTGTGATATACAGTATATTTTTAATTAGATCAACAGATACAGTCTGGAGGGAAAAAATAGAAGCTTCCAAATCCCAGGTCCATTTCTCAATTCCATTTCAGATATGGTGAATATGTTCTTTGTCTAAAAAGTCTATTTTCTCTATCTGCATGTACAAACAGTGTTCAATTCTCCTTTTACACACTGTTAATACTGTAGTAAATTAGTAAAAACTTGGATTAAGAATGATGTCTGCTTACGACATATGCAAGTGGTTGCAGATTTTTTTTTTTTAATCAGGTTACTAGAAGAATAAATGGCAAAATTGCCCCCCAGTAAACAAACTTGTAATGAAATATAGAGACTTCAAATGGAAGGTACAGATGTGGTTGTCTGTAACTGTTACACATTATTGGTTTGGGGTATTTAATGAAATGTTTATGCTGAAAACCTGCAAATTGCGAGTCCACATTTTAATGAAGAATAAACAACTTCCAGTACTGAACATAAACTGAACTAAACTTTAATGAGGAATAAAATGTGATATCAGGTAAAACCTGAATTGTAGAGAAGTGCCTGACTCACTTTTCCCTTCCTTACCTGACTATCAAATTCCCTTCCTTCAAAGAAACCTGTTTCTAGGTGGGAGACAGTGCTATCCAACATATATAAACCCCATTTTTATACCCTTTCCCACAAAATTTGAGTAAACAGCAGGAAAAGAAGTATTTGTTGCTTATCCCAGCAACATTGACTTCCTTGTTTTTTCCTTCTAAATTACTATTGTTCTAACACAGGAGACTTTCAATAAAATAAATCCTTAATCATCTTTTCTAAAAATCCTTCAGAGAGCTTAATCCCATCCAAAGAAATCTTGGCCAAACTGGATCTAGTAGAGAGATTGGCTTGCTTCATATTAACAAAACAAAGTCTGAAAGCCTATATACATGGTCTTACACACTTGAGGTAACCCCAAGGAAATAGGAAATGTTTCTGATGCCAAAGCATAACAGTGGTGAGTATCACATGAGCATAAAACAGAACAGATATTGAGAGAAAATTTCTAATGATATAACTAATTGTGAAATAGACTTTGAATACAAGCAGAGGTGAACTCTGGTTTTAACAGAGAGCTTACCAAGTTCATGCAAGGTATTATAAAATCATACAATTAATATCATAACATATGACAAGTTATAAAATTAGAAGACAGTACATAATGATTAAGAAAACTGATTTCTAGCTTCTGTTTGTAAACTACTTCAGGATTCAGGTCTTCTTTACAGAAAAGCGGGAAAGAGATGCTGCATTACCATTCATACCTTTCTAAAAGCTTCAGGACACAATGTATTATAGAAGTAGCTTCAAATTACTTCAGATTTGAAATAAATCTGCAAGTGCATTAGGAAGATTTTGTATCCACTTTAAATGTTAAATTTTAAATGTGTTGCACACCACTAAGGAAAATATGACCACAGATTAGTAGAGAAGTATTTCCAAGGCCTTCGCTTAGGGGAGCTATTGCTATGCTATATTTCTGAAATTTCATAATCACTCTTAATAGAGACTGGGAGTGATGTCAGTCAGCAAGACCACATTATTAATTTGCTGAATATTCTGTTTCATGCTGATATCTTAGAGCATTTTGTAGCTTCTGATGACTACTAGCGATCAATGCTGGCTCTTGTACTTTCATTATGACCAAAGGACTGCAGAAAAAGAGCTTGGAAGAGGGCAGTCCTAAGGATTACTCACTTAGGAGCCCAGAAAAATCTATGATCACATAAGGAAAGGTCTTTGTACTTGTACTTAAGGAAAAAAAGACAACTTCATTTTCTAACAAATGTTCTTTCCAGACAATAGGTTACTAAACCAAACAGCATGCAGAAGAGGTTTCAGAAAAATTCTACTGCAAAAGTCTTCAAGAGCTGTTGCAGATGTGAGTGGGAGGCAGAAAGATCAAACAAGACAAAACTAATAAAGAAAGCTAAGACATGAGTCTACAGGCTACCAAAGAGACTTGACGGAAGTTCAGTTCAAAATCTATGAAATGAGATTGCAACTATTAGAAATATACCATTTATTTCAAGTTTAGTGATAAAGAAACAAATGAACCTAATTGCTATGCTTTAAAACTATGTTCATTAGAAGAGCTTTATCGTACTCTAACCTTGAGACACTGCCCACATATCTTCAAATAGCTTTAAAAAGTGTATTAGCAGTATGTTTCTCGTGCTGCCAGTATATAGTACTTCTAAGTTAATGGAAACAAAAAAAAAAAACCAAACAAACCTGTAGACTCACAGAGCAAAGTGTTTAGACATGTCAGGTCCTCGAAAGTATGCACATAAAAGAAACAGAATAGTTCTATAGTTAATTAATAGCTAATTATTATATAAATACAGCATACAGTATATAGTTAATGATTGCACACATAATTTACTTCCAAAATATAAAACTCCTTTAATTTTATGATGGCTTTGTAAGGATTTAAAAATGAGAGTTTGTTTTAGAAATTAAGTATATTTATCTAGCAGTCCTGCTTTAAGATACTGAACAGGATAAAAGGGGCATAACAAAACTCCATGCTCTAACTGTACATTTAAAGGACAGAAAAGGGGAAGAATTAATATCTCAGGCTGCAAACACAGCAAATGTTGTGAAGTGTTGGAGAGATGGGAGATGACTTTGGATAAATCATGTTAGCTTACAATGAAGAAAAATCACAATTGATAAAAGCTAGACCTTCATACATTTTGATTTTCCTTATAGCCTTTTAACTTGATTTTTCATTATCATGTAACTATTTATTATAAAGTTAAAAAACAAACAACTAAAAATAAAAAACCTTACGCACACACACACACAAAAGAAACAGAGAGAGAAAGGTATCACTATTCCATACCTCCCCAGTTGTCATTGTACAACAGGTATGAGGCTTGGGAACTAGAAAGCCAGCCGAATGAAGATGGAAATGAGGACCACCCATCCAGTGAGTCACCCACAGCTTGTCCCTCAGCTTCATGACTTGTGACATCTTCAGTTAAAAAGGAAAGGAGGGTAATTGTAGTAGGTGACTCTATTCTGAGGGGTATGGAGGGGCCGATATGTCGACCAGACCCATACCATAGAGAGGTCTGCTGCCTCCCTGGGGCTCAGGTTAGAGATATTAAAAGGAAGGTCATTGCTCTGGTACAGCCCTCTGATTACTATCCTTTGTTGGTTATCCAGACAGGTAATGATGAGGTGGCAGAGAGAACTCTAAAGACATTCAAAAAGGACTTTAAGGCACTGGAGTGTCTAATTTAAGGCTCAGGAGCTCAGGTCATGTTTTCATCAATCCCTCAAATGGAAGGGAAAACCAACTGAAAGAGGGTGGAAAACATATCTGATTAACACATGGCTCAGAGACTGATGCCACTGTTGGAATTTGGGTTCCTTGACCATAGCGAGGTGTATAAGGCACCTGGTCTGCTGGTGACAAATGAGACAGGTGGGATTCAGCTGTCCCAGAGGGGGAAAAGGATTCTGGGGCAGGAGTTAGCAGGTCTTATTGACAGGGCTTTAAACTAGATATGAGGGGGGACGGGGAGATAACTGAGCCTGTGAGGAACAAGCTCAAGGGAAAAGTCCCAAGTCTTGAAGGATGGTGGACTGGTGAGGGCTCTCCCTCTGCTACTTCATTTGAGACAAAGGAAAGATATTTAGAAACCATGGAAGCACCTGAGAAGGTTCTGGTGAGAAATGGGGCCCACACTCACAAAAAGGTGCTGGATTCACTACCTCATCTCAAGTGTATCTATACCAATGCATGCAGTATGAGCAACAAACAGGGGGAGCTTGAGGCCATGATGCAGCATGAGAACTATGACATAGTAGCTATAACAGAAACATGGTGGGATGCCTCACATGACTGGAGTGCTGCAGTCAATGGCTACAAGCTCTTCAGGAGGGATAGACAGGGAAGGAGAGACGGTGGAGTGGCCCTGTACATAAGAGAATGCTATGAGAGCTCAGAAATCAAGTATAGAGATAACAGGGTTGAGAATGTGTGGATTAGGTTAAGGGCCAGTAAAGAAGATCTTGCTGTGGGAGTGAGGTGGATGAAGCCTTATATAAACAGTTGGGAGAAATCTCGTGGTCACTTGCCATTGTTCTTGTGGGAGACTTAAACCTCCCGGGTATCTGCTGGGATCACAGCACAGCAGAGAGGGAACAATCTAGGATGTTCCTGGAATGTGTGGAGGATAACTTCCTCACACAGCTGGTGAGTGAGCCAACCAGTGAAGGTGCCTCCTGAACCTGCTTCTTGTGAACAGGGAAGAGCTTGTGGGGGAAGTAAAAGTGGGAGGCCGTCTACGGTGCAGTGATTGTGAGATGATTGAAGTTTTGATCCTTGGAGAAACATAGAGGGGGGTTAGTAAAACTGCCACTTCAGACTTCTGCAGGGCTAACTTTGACCTGTTCAAAAGACTGATTAACAAAATCCCTTGGGACGCTGCTCTGAAAGAAATGGGAGTCCAGGAAGGCTGGACATATTTCAGGAGAGAAGTCTTAGGGCACAGGAACAGGCTGTTCCCATGTGCTGGGAAACAAGTAGGCGGGGAAGGAGACTGGCCTGGCTAAACAGGGACCTTTGGCTGGATCTCAAGAACAAAAGGAGAATCTATGACCTTTGGAAGAGGGGGCAGGTCTCTCATGAAGACTATAAAGATGTAGTGAATTTATGAAGGGAGAATGTTAGGAGAGCCAAAGCGCAGCTAGAGCTCAACTTGGCTACAGCTGTTAAAAGATAACAAAAAATGTTTCAATAAATTTGTTAACAGCAAAAGGAGGATTAGGGAAAATCTACCTCCTTTACTAGATGCAGAGGGGAACATGGTAACTAAGGATGAGGAAAAGGCTGAGGTGCTCAACTTTGCATACTTTGCCTGAGCTGGGACATGGGGAGGGGAGGCAGACTGAGGTCAGCACAGTTGAAGAGGAGGTGGTCAGAGACCTGCTGCACCACTTGGATGCACACAAGTCTGTGGGACTGGATGGGCTACACCTAAGGGTGCTGAAAGAGTTGGCAGATGTGCTCGCCAGGTTGCTGTGCATGATTTACCTGAAGTCATGGCTAACTGAGGAGGCCCCATTGGACTGGAGGGTGGCAAATGTGACACCCATCTACAAGAGAGGCAGAAAGGAGGAAACTAGAGACCTGTCAGTCTGACCTCAGTGCCAGGGAAGGTCATGGAGCAGGTCATCTCGAGTGCCATTACAAGTCATATAATGGACAATCAGGGGATCAGGCCCAGTCAGCATGGGTTTATGAAAGGCAGGTCCTGCCTGACAAACCCGATCTCCTTCTACGGCAAGATGACCCGACTATTGGATGAGGGAAGAGCTGTGCATATTGTCTACCTGGATTTTCAAAAAGCATTCAACACAGTTCCCCACAGAATTCCCATAGAAAATGTGGCTGCTCATGGCCTGGATGAGCGAATGGTCTGCTGGATCAAGCACTGGCTGGCTGGACGGTCCCATAGAGTGGTGGTCAGTGGAGCTAAATCCAGCTGGTGGCCGGTCACAAGTGGTGACCTCAGGGCTTGGTGTTGGGACCATTTCTGTTCAACATCTCTATTGATGATCTTGATAAGGACATAGAGTGTATCATCAGAAATTAACAGATGACACCAAGTTAAGCGGGAGTGTCGGTCTGCATGAGGACAGGGAGTCTCTGCAGAGAGACTTGGATAGATTGGATCAGTGGGCCAATGTCAACAGGATGAGCTTCAACAAGGCCAAGTGCCAGGTCCTGCACTTGGGCCACAACAGCCCCCTGCATGGCTACAGGCTTGGGCAGGTGTGGCTGGAGCTGTCTGGGAGAGAAGGATCTGGGGGTTCTCATTGACAAGCAGCTGAACACAAGCCAGCAGTGTGCCCGGGTGGCCAAGAAAGCCAACGGCATCCTGGCTTGTGTCAGAAACAGTGTGACCAGCAGAAGTAGGGAGGTGACAGTCCCCCTGTGCTCTGCACTGGTGAGGCCACACCTGGAGTGTTGTGTCCAGTTTTGGGCACCTCAATACAAGAGAGATATCGAGGTGCTGGAGCGAGTGCAGAGGAGGGCAATGAAGCTGGTGAAGGGCCTGGAGAATAAATCCTATGAGGAGCGACAGAAGGAGTTGGGACTGTTCAGTCTGAGGAGAAGACTGAAAGGAGACCTCATCACTCCCTAAAGCTACCTGAAAGGACATTGTAGAACCGTTGGTGCTGGTCTCTTCTCACAGGTGTTTAGTGACAGAACAAGAGGGAATGGCTTTAAACTGCAACAGGGGAGGTTCAGACTGGACATTAGGAGAAAATTTTTCACAGAAGGAGTGGTCAGACAGTGGAACAGGCTGCCCAGGGAGGTGGTGGAGTCCCCATCCCTGGATGTGTTTAAGGGTGGTTTAGATGAGATGTTGGGGGATATAGTGTAAGGAGAACTTTTAGAGTAGGGCTGATGGTTAGACTCGATGATCCCAAGGGTCTTTTCAACCTGAATGATTTTATGATTCATTCTATTCTGGTTTCACATCACAGACAGCAGTGGTCACTGGAATACCAGCCATGCCCTCTTCCATTCAAGAACATTCTCTTTGCTGAGGTATGCATGGATAGTGGTGTAGGATCTATGATGCACTGCTATATTACTTAAACATCAGAACATTTTCAGGAGAAAAAAAAATCCTATATCTTGTGAATTGTGGTCACTGACCTTTTCCATTCTTTGGTCAGCAACTTGAGATATTAAAGCTATTTGTTTTTCTGCTGGAACACAAGGCTGATTTGCACTCTCTTCAAATTATCAGAACACTGCTTAAAGAGGAGGTTATTCTGGAAAATCATAAAATAAGGACTTGGATTAGAAAAGAATTTTCAGATTAATTAATTTGAGTCACTGGCACCATTTCTGAAGAGATGAGTCATTTCAATAAAATTCACTGAAACAGAAATAAATTACTAATTATTTTTTTGAAATCATACAATTAAATTATGGTAGAGGCAAAGGGAGAATGTGCAAAGACATAATAGTTGCATTGCATACAACTGTACATTTTTACAAATGTCATTGTGTTCTAAACATTTTGTTAAATTAAAAGAGGATAGAGTGCTTTTTTGCTTAATGTTATACAGGTACTTAGAAGATGTAATTTATTGTTATGTATAAATAAAATCTGTTTATGATCATAAATAACTGTGTAAAGTAATTTATTAAAATTCTTAAGCAGTTAAAATAATGTATGGTGCAACATTTAGGATTAAAACACAGTAGGACAACCTGTAGTTCATAAATGAATGGAAGCTGCCAGTGTTAGGAAGATTAATTTTAGCTTATACTGGGCTATGGATGTTTGTTTCATATTCATTGTGACACATTTAGCACAAGCATTTGAGGATAGAAAGACAGTTGGGTTTGCTATGAACAGGTTAAATCCATTCCATCTATATTATTTTATACATCTTGAATTAATTCCAATGAATTTTAGGCATTTAGCTTAGCCTAAAATCTTGGTGTCTCTCTATCATCAACAGATTGATACAGAAACATACCAGAAAATAGCCAGATCAAAAGTTAATTTAGTTATCCAAGTCAGCTACATTCGGTAATTACAACAGGTTCAACATACTTTGTACTTGATACTATGTAGATAGACCACCACACCACTAACTGCCAAGGGAAGTCTTTTCAAGTTGGTGTTAACACAGTTTCAGAGAGGAATATCACTTTAACAAAACTTGCTTTGTTATTTGGAATAGCCTTCTAGTTGGAACAAATGGTATAACCTCAGCTGTTAACCTAGACCACACTGCTTCCAAATTTTAAAATATAGTTTATATTGTCTCAAAACAAGCACATTCCACAATTCAAAACAGTGCTAAAACATGGCCTACAAAAGTTGAGACCTCTGATATACTTATGTGCCAAGTTTAGAAATTTCTGGAAAGACACTGAACAGCAATCCTGGTTTTCTAAACTCACATTGAGAAACTCTGTGAAACCATATTTTTTCACTCAATAATACTGAATCAGGTTTTAGTTTCAAAATCTTTTCTTTTAATGCTATAACATCTTCCTGATTCAAGCCATTTGGTTTAGTTTTGGTTTTGTTTTTGGTTTGGGGTTTTGGTTTTTTTTTTCAGTCTAAAGATCACTAATTTTAAGAACCTCACATAAAAAGACGGGCAGAGGGTCAGGTTCAGTACAGTTTTATTTACCTTTTAACATAACCACAATAAGAACAATAAATGTGCATATCACTTACAGACAAATAGCCATCATTTTGGTTCCACTTACCAGTGGCTGGCTGCAAAGGTAACGGCAAAGTTCTCCAATGTACTGGATGACAGTCACATTGTACTTTTTGCAGTCACTCCAAAATTGACTAGCTGAAAACTTCTTTTTTAAGACACAGGTTGCACCTTTAGGGAAACAGTAGAAAAGGAAATGAAACATTTTCTCTATATGACAGCTTAGCTAGCTATGGTCACTATTTCTACAAAATAGAACATAAGAGGAACTCAGAACAGCCTCATTCAGAGAGCTATATGGTATTTAAGATGTAGTCAAACCTGGTAGACAAAGAAGGGAGATGGACCTGGCCTCCTCCTTGGTGAGACAGCAAACCGATAGATAAGAGGTTATAAACAAGAAGACAGCTTCTCTTTGTTGGTAGGGTAACATTATTCAAAAGATTCTAACTGAAAATATCTAGAAAAGTCAGCCTGAATTAGCACTGAAACCTCATTTTTCACAAAGAAAGTATTAATCGATGCAGTCAGGGAGAATTCATCCATAATCCAATGATCTTTCCTTTGCTCTGACTTGTCCTTGAGGCTTCAGGAAACAGGAAATATTTGCCACCAAGTTCCATTATAAGAGTTATTAAGGACACCTATATTGTCTCAGTAAAATATGTATTTGATTCAGTGACAAAACAGGACAAAAATGAAATGGGAAAAAACCTGTATCATCCAATAAGATATGACAAAGCTGAATATTTACTATAACTGTATTTGTCAGTCTTTTTAAGTTCCCCAAAATACATCTTAGTTCTATTCCACTGTACAATGCTTAGTCTATACATATACTAATGCACTATACACACTGCCAAAATATTACATGACCCTAATTTCCATTTTACCTAAATATAAGAGAAAATAAAAACATTTGTGACACAAGTGACTATAATTAATTCTTCTCTAGTACCAAAAAAAATAGCTTGTAAGAGAGCCTTTGCTATTACAAACCCTCCATTCCCAAAATAATGAAATATAAAACTATTCCAAAAATACTATATATTTGATTTCAGCAAAGCATTAGTTTCCCTAATGGCAGTGAACCTAAGCATATTTTACACATTTTTATAATAAATAATTCTCTATTAACAACACAATTAAATGAAATGAGCCCTACCCAATTCAACACATCCACCAATACCAAGAAGAGATGCTGCACTGTGATAAAGAGGCAGAGTAATATAAATGATGTCTTCTGCAGTAGCACCAAAAGCCCACAGTCCAGCAGCTCCTTTAAGAACTTGTATGTGACTGATAACTGCAGCTTTTGGAAGACCTGCAATGAAAACACAAAACCGTGCATAAAGCTTCTCTTAAAGATAACTTTTTTTTTTTTTTTTTTTTTTTTCCCTTATAAGGTCTCTAAAATCATAATAGAATGAATTCTTTCTTTCATAACCAAATTTTCAGCCATCTGTTTAGATGACAGAATAGACAACTGGCTGTTTAATACAGTATTTCATGTTTGTTCTGTACATATAAAGATATATGTCAGTTTGCAACCTCATTTTGTAGTTATTTAATCTGAAGTCAAGTCAATTCAAATAGATGGAAACATGAAGAAGCTCCATGGTTATCATGCTATCAAATATATAGAGCCAACAAAGGGTCAGAAACATTTACTGTACATGTGGACTTCCTTTACATAAAAAGGTATCACACTAGATCTCTTTCAGGCAAGAGTCACAGTGACTGTAAAATAATTAAGAAAAGTATGGAATGTACATGAAGTAGATCATGTAGTGGGTGCTTTTTTAGGATGTGTACATCTAAGTTTGTTTTATAATGCTTTGAAGACTATGTATAATTAAAAAAAAAAAAAAAATCCAGCAAAACATCCACTCCAGTTAGGTTCTGCTTAATGAGTTTCTTCAGATTTAAGCACAGAATTTCTGTTCAGCAACATGCAGACTCACATGCAAGGGCTTCTTGTATACTACTCTGTTACCCATTATTTTGAGTAGAGGATGTGTTCTTCCTTCATACATGTCCTTACATACACACATGATTTTCAGGTTGAGTCCTGATGATGAATAGTGAGAACGGCTAAAAGTTTCAAAAATTTTAATGGTTTAGAAACTTTTCTAACCTACCGTAGCAAAGTCACCATTCATTTAAGACTTAACTAGAGCTTTTAACCAGAAGTGTAATCTATGGAGATTCTAGCTACACTTCAGAGCTATTCCAAAACCCATCACAGTAAAGAAAAGAGGCAATAAAATCCTATGTTGTCAATGAACTATTTATAACAAGAAATGCTCTACAGAGTTTTTTCCTTCTGCCGTTACAGCTGACTAGACCGTGCAAGATACTTTTTACTTTAAACTAAGTTTACCAGTCATTGATTTTAGGAGCAACACTATGCTCATGCTTTATCAAAATGTATGAAAATGGTCAGTTACTTTAAATTTGAATTAGCTACTCCACACTCATAAAACTAAACAAATCTTATTCTTTTATTTACACAGTACATAAAAGAAATCCAGTGTAAATTAATGTAGTACTTACAAGTGTTCAGAAATAGTTCAAACTCTACGTAACTAAAATTTCAGACTTCACACAGATATTCTGAATGGAGTTATAGCAACAAAATTCTCCTACCTGGAGAATTCTGTAATATTTTTTAGCTGAAACTCCTTACTTTTAATCAGCAAGCTCAACCATGTTTATATTTGTAGTATTACAAACATACCTGACCTCTTGACAGTATCTTCCTGATTTTTTTTATTCTAGACTCACATTTTTATTTCCTAATTTTTCACTAGA
The DNA here is from genome assembly GCF_003259725.1 of Athene cunicularia. Taxonomy (NCBI): domain Eukaryota; kingdom Metazoa; phylum Chordata; class Aves; order Strigiformes; family Strigidae; genus Athene; species Athene cunicularia. Next base: position 6,866,447 of record NW_020799143.1, on the reverse strand, counting down.
ACCTGAAGCAAATAAATAAATATTTGTACAAGGGAACAAAGCCATAAAACACATCTCCATTTTACATCTTCTTGTGCCTAAAACTGTTATATTTAGCTTAATGAGAATGCCAATCTGCTTAACATCATGCTCCTTTCCATGCCAGTGATCAGTTTTTTAAAGTCTTAGCTTCTTAGCTGCTGGAGCACTGGTAATAAATTCAGCCATCTGTTTCTAAACTAAAAGGCTAGTAACTTAATCTTATTTTCTGTCTCTACAGTAACCTGAATAGAACATGACTTAATGAAGAAAAAAATAAATGCCTATTTGCTTGTTTGAAAATTGTTTTTTAACAAGGTTCTAGATACAATGTTAGCTGTATTAGCTAGGCAGTGGTATGTGATCACAAAACATTTATTACCATTGCAAAACCAACAATATCCCAAAACATTTTATAAACACATAAGCTGTGAAGTAGTAAGGGTAAAGTTTCTCATAGTATTTGCACAATGTGGCAGGAAAAAAAAAAAAGGAAGAGAATCCCATAAACCACTGAATATAAACAACCACTGACAAGAAACTTGCTTATTTTCTACCATAATGCTTCTAGGTAAGAAGTATGATATTCTACTATGAAAAGATGAACCAAAATACTAGAGTTTCAGAAAATCAAGCTTCTAGATGAAAGCAGAAAATACAGACTCTTTAGAAGATCCATACCTGTTGTTCCTGAAGTAAATATATATAAAACAGAAGACTTGAGATTTTTGGCAGAACGTTGATTAACTGGAACAGGGTCTTCAGATGCAGCCTCTATTTTGTCTAGAAGGGTATGCACACTTGGAAAACTGGAGTCTTTGGTCATTATCCACACACTAACGTCTTTTTGGAGGTTAGGAAGAATTTCTTCTAGTGTCCCAAGCAAATCTTAAAAATTAACATAAAATAATGTTACTTATGTCAAAACAAGCAATTAAAGTATTTCTTCTCTGCAAATTTTACTTTTTGTAACAGATAAAGGAATGAAAGTCACCTGCATGGACATAAATAAATTCAATAATTTTGAACTAGAATGAAAATTCACTGAAAACAGGATATAATATGGTAAAAATAATGCTGACCCCACAAGGTCTAATTGTCAACTATGCCTCAAACTAAAATGCTGAGCTTTGATTACTACTTCTGCTTCCCACCTCATGTTGGATAACCCTTGGTCATTGGTAAGACCAGAACGAAGTGTAGCTATGCTTCAACTTCAAGTAAATAATGAAATCTGTTGGAGAGGAAAGGCAAATATATACATAAATGATAATTACAGTGCATGTTTCCCTGGATGCCCTCAACAGCAATCTTACCAAGCAGTTGTTGGTTTTATTTTATTTTATTTTTTTTTTAAAGAACACAAGTGACTTATTTAAAAACAGACAAATAAAAAATTATTATCATGTATGTAGGTACCTGAATTTCACAGAATAGAAATATAACACGGGCACATGGCTTATTCAGACACTGCCAAAGAACCATGTGGCTATTTATATAGTACTTTTAGATACCTTAATGAATCTGATTTTAGGTACATCAGACAATTTCATTTTCTCATAATCACATGTTCATTCATTGAAATCCATTCCTTCTACTGACTTTTACCTGAATATAAGCTCACTTTTATAAAATAAAACCAGCAGCATAACTAAGATCTGTTTTGCTGGCTTATCAGGAAAGAAATCATAAGAGAGAGTCCCAGATGAAACAAAAATTTAAAAATATAAATAGCGGTCAATCCTTAAGTAATACATTTGCTATTTATGTTTCTAAGCATTTTTACAATGTCGTTTTCTCAAAACACTGCACAGGCATTAAAGTACTAATCCAGGAAAATTCTCAAGAATAGGAATAATACTGCTTTCAATAGAACTATTCATATACTTAAAGACTTATTTACACTTAAGTGCTTTGCTGGATCTCAGCCTATGTAATTAATCTTGCAAATATCCTCGTGGGTATAAATTTATGTTATTATCTCAGTTTTTATAGACGAATAAACAAACAAAGTTGACATGACTCACCCATAACCTCATAATTATGCATTGCCAGAGCCAGCATTTGAAATCTTGATATTAACTTCAAGCTCATTTCACAAATTTTAAATATGGATACCATTAATAGAATCCCTTCACACACATTTTATACCAAAATAACTGAAGATTTTTAATCTTTCACAAAACTACCAATGACAGACTGCCATATTTTAGTGAATGACATACTAATCTCTATTACTATAACAGAGATACAGGCCACTGCTGCCAACTAAACATATGTCTTAAACCTAAAGCCTAAAGAATACAAGTTCTACATATTTTATGACTGTTTAGCAAATAGATCTGATAGAGTGTGACATTAAAATTATTGTGTTCTAACTTCCTTGCACTGCAGAAGGATTTCAGGAAGGAATCATTCAATTATGAAAATCTAAAAGATAGATAGTGTCCTGTTTGAATCATTGGAGTACCGTCTCCTTCCATTATGCAGAGCAATAGAATGAAAAAAATGTGAATAAAAAATAATGTTAAGGACAACAGTGTTAACTGCAGGAAACTGATGCACTGAAAAGTCTGGGTTCACTGGCATACTAATTCTGGTTTGCTGTTGTATTATAAAATCAGGGTATAGTTTTTTCAAGTAATAAATATGAAAATACAATGGTATTATTTCTGTTGAAAACCAGCTATTAATAAACCAAGTGTGACAGAACAACTATATACTTAGTATCTTCTGATACTGATTTTTATCTTCCTATTATGCATATATACACATATATGTCTCCTTATTGGTCCCTTTATATACACATCACTTTATTGGTGCTCTTGCTCCAACTACAGTGTTAAAGATTGTTAATTGTTAAGGATTGTAAAGAATTTCTTAGCTCCTCCAGCTTCCAGTAATCTTTTGAACCAGATTCAGCTTTCTATCCTGTGTAGTGTCATTTCCAGGTAACAAAGGGATGTACATGTAATGAGAAGAACTGTCCAATAAGTCATCATGCAAAGGTGTCCTGCGTAACTACAGTGTAACTGTAAACGAAATTTCACCTATTGTTTAATTGGAAACTATCCTTTTGCAAAAGGCCTGGCAAAAACCCCTTTTGTGAGTATCACCCTTTTTTAGTACTGCAGCTACCGAAGGGATCCTTGCAGCACTTTTTTATTTTCCATAGACAAATTAATTCCTTCCTGCATTTCCCTAAATTGTTTTGGGTTTTTGTATTTTTGAAAGTCATGAAGATGAAGCTGTATTATCTACGAACTCTGAACTTTTCCACAGAATACATTTTGTTTAGGACTGCCTGACATGAAGAAATTCACAAATATTTTTTAGTATTCAGAAGTTCTAGATAAAATGTGCACCCAGTTATTTGGATAACTAACATGAAGTGAAAATCTGTCAAAAATAAGAGGACTTACCTCTTCATTATCTTTTTCCCCTCTTTCCTTCCTTCAAAGGAAGAAAGATGGGAACCATTAATTTCAACTCTACAGACACAATCATTTAAGATTCAAGAATGACAGAAGGACATAGCACCCATTTAGTAGACTGAAACATATTTAAATAATTAAGATCAGTCTTCAAATTAAGCATACACACTGTGTATTGTTTCTCTAAACACTCTTAAAACCTATGTTTTTTGTTGTGCAGAGGTTTGCTTGGTTTTTTAACTATTATTAAACTATGAATCAATTATTTAATAGAGTTTTTCTTCTGTGGTCATGAAACTAGTACTTGGCACACTATGTGAACAACTTGTAATGATACATTATATTGAAATAAATTTCTAGTTAGATAGAACAGTAGAAACAGTGATTTCCTGAATAATAAAGGGTGATTTAAAACAGCTGTATTCAAAGTGCCAGAAAATAAAAATTCTGGAACACACAGGAGCATGGGGTATTTGAAGATAACTCTCAGTTGTACTAACATATTTGCAAAGAATAATCGTGATGATAGTCAACCAATGTTTTGTTCCCTGAACAAAGAACTTTTGTGCCAGACTTTGTGTAGGGCTCATTGGTCTTTGTATCATCTTGTCCACATGTCAGGAAAAGACAGCCTCTTGGAGGAGCTACAGTTTCATTATTTCCAGAGATATCTGGTATGTGTACTTTTACCATATAGGAAAGCAATTATAGTAAAGCAATTTAGCTACTTAAGCTTGTGGTTTCTCTCAAGTATTTGCTTGCTTTTTACACTATAAAAGTATATTCAGGTTGTGATTTATTTGTTTTGGAAGAAATGGCTGCTTATCTAAAATTTGACAATGTAGTCTGCAGTTTTGAGTGCACTGCTTACATAGTTTGTATGTAAATATTAATCATTTGCTAACTATTTGGCTTCTACTAGGAAAAAAAATATCTGTTATCAATCAAGATTAATATTCTTCTCCACTGTTTTTTGTTCCCCTCCTTGCTTTTAAAGCATTTCATTATTCAACAAAAAGTTCATAAAACTGTTATATTAAATTGCCATGAATACATAACTCAGTTATACCTTTTGTGAAAGCAGGGAAAGTATGTTTTGGTTTTGAACTACTGTCCTAGACTTCAAGTTGCATGAAAGGTTTTTAATGTTACTTTCTATCAAAGAAACAATGCGGCCTGTTGGCAAGGACACAGCCTACACTGATGAAAGAAATACATCAGATTATGAGATCAACTTGTACTGAACAGAAAGTTACTCAGAAGGAAAACTGTAATAAATGGTTCTTACATAACTTTGATGTGTACCCTGGCTGATATGCTCAGCAAGCTATGGGAAGTCCAAACTCTATCCCACACAGTCTGGCCTCAGAAAATCATTGTTACTTGTATTTGAACCCTCAAGTGACTTCTTACATTCAGTACTTATTCTCACTAAATAATAATAATAGAAATTTCAATCACCGTTGGTATCTTGAAATGCCACTGAACGTGGTAAAGGTAGTAAAACAGAAACCAGTCTGGAAATCACAGTTAGCGCTGTTTTCCACTCAAAGGCCATCTGGGACAGAGACACAGACTAAGTAATAGCAAGTGATCCAAGTGATATGGTGTCTAATAGAGGAGTGTCTTCTGCAGGTCTTCTATGGTTTTCTTGTCTTAACAATTTAGCTCTGAAAAGGTTTTTATTCCAAATAGTTAAAGATGGTTTTGATAAAATCAGTATGTTTCACTCACTAACATGTGAGAGCTGATACTGCTACTTGTATATAATACCATATGACCTTAATTCACAAATACGACGAAAAAAGACTTTTGTTTACTCTCTTTCTCCGGGATGTAGACAAACTTCTGTCTGAACTTTACTCCTGCCAGCATAAACCCTGGTTCTGAGCTCAGATGGCAGGAAGCTCAGAATATACTCAGTGGCAGCAAGAAGCACTTCTGCTGCCTCAAGAGTAAAGAATCATGGCCAGGAAAATGCTGTACTTGCACAGCTGGACAATGTAATTTGGTTCAGAATTGCAGAATCACAGAACGGTTGTGTTTGGAAGGACCTTTGGAGGTCATCTTGGTCCAACACCTCTACTCAAGCAGGCCCACACAAATCAGGCTGCCCATGTGTCCATGCAGCATGTACACTCCCTGAATAGCCTTTGCTATCAGGACTGATGTACACCAACCTCATAGAGTTTAGTAATGCAATCCTTTCACAGCTGAATCCTTGCATCAGAAGTCATGATGGCAGTCTGGGATGTCCTACTAAGAGCTGAATTCTTTCGAGTTGCAACACACTATAAGTGCACCAGTAAATTCCAGCTGTATCATTCTGATGGATCACTAGATTCTACATATTGTTTAATAGTATTGCTGTGACCCAGGTACTGCCTAAAAGATAAAATACTCAAGCAAGACTCCAAGGAATCAAAACATTCCCTAGAAAAGACACAGTGCCTCAAAAGGTGTCTTCATTTTAAGCCATACTTTACTCTATTTAACCAGTACTTTTTAAATGAGTAAGGGTGCCATAATCCAGTAACAAATGTAGTATGGACAAATATCTTTTAAACAGGTCAGACTGCTGTTAGAGTAAGCTGATGATGGCAGTCTGATAGACAGGGTCATACAGCTTCTTTTTTTCTCCTTTACAAGTTCCTTGTTTACTTACATGTTAATTAAATTCTATTTTATTAAAAATGCAGTTTTAAACTCCAACTCCTGAATCTCTTTCAACAAATATTCCCCAAAATGGGAGTGGTGGTAGACAGTGTTTCTGGAAATGGAAGTGTGAGAATGTTACATAACAAATTAAAGCAAGAGCTAAATGCTCTGGGAAGACAGCACACAAATGAAAAGTAGCTAAAGCAAAATTCTCTCTCTGCCCCAAAGGCAACTGGAAATACTGGAAAGAAACACGAAGTCTAAATATTGTCAAAACAGAAAATCTATATTTGCCTTACAGCCAGCACTAGATTGTGCTAAATTAATTAAATGAACTGGCTGTAATAGAAAAAGTTCAAACTTTTAGAGATAGCCATTTCATGTAAGAAACCAACAAGAGAAATTTTAAAGTTTTTACAACATATCTGAAGCGTAAAAGATTTAATTGCAGAGAGTTTATAGAATACATAAACCAAACTCCCAAAACTTAAGTACTGTTGGAAGACTCCCACCTAAAGTTAGAGAAAGCAATCAAAATATCAGAGAATTGTCAAACCAGAAGAAAGACTGACTGCAAGTGCTGAAGGAAAGAGAAGACAATACTAATTGTACCAAGTTACCAAAGCACAACCTCTGAAAAATATGCGGGCATAAACCAAAATTCTACTGAGTACAAACTCCACAAATGAGAGGGATCGTGCAAGAGGCAGCATGAAAGACTGAACAAGGCGTGGAAGAAAATGCAACCATAAATAGTACCCAGCCTATTTGGATAGAGGATCACATTTGGAAAAAATAAAAGCATTTTGGAAAAATTACACGATGTACCAAAAGAAGCTGCAAGATGCAATGATCTCACGCAGAGGAAGGCTACACCACCATTCTGAGCAATGAAGGCTTAGCAAGTATCTGTGGGAACTGTTCCAAATACCAACAGAAGGTAGAAGGTTCCCTTCAGCACAAACAAAACCTTAATATTACATTGGATTTGAATACAGGTTCCTGATCTAATGTGCCATTACAGACAAGAATTTCACGATTTGGTCTTGCTGAGCACACACAGTTAATGGTCAAACTGTTAAGGGCATAATTTCTGCTGTGCTGCAGTATATGAACAAGATTGAAGTCATCCAAAATATTGAAAAGGTAAGTTTTGTAACTGTTACAAGAAATGAAATTGCTAAGTCAAGCTCATATTTGTTTGTGGACGGTGAAAAAACCTGCATATTTTTGAAAATCAGAATTTCCACAATCCAGAACTAATACCATTACATACTAATCTCTGAATTAAAAAAAAAAAAACAAAACAAAAAAACAACAACCAAACCAACCAACAAACACAAAACAACCTAGTTGCTAAACTTGATGCCTGGCTATGACAATGATAGATACTGGGCCACAGGTTGCTTTTAGTGTAAATATTTTGCAAAAAAATATACTATGTTCAAGCTATGCATAATCCTGTGGAAAATGGTGCCACAAGAAGAAAACATAAACAAGTTCATCATGCCTACAGGTAAGGAAGAATCGCTTGAGACACACACTAACACTGGACAAAAAGATGTTTAACAGATCTCTAAGAATTATCTGACTGTGAAACCTCAGTATTAAATACTGCCCTACAATTTTTATAAACGTTAGGGGGAAAATACTATGTACAATAGTTATGTATAGTATGTTTTTG
>NW_020799143.1:6836205-6858603 GCF_003259725.1 Athene cunicularia | reverse complement strand
CGGGGGTCCGAGCGCTGGCAGGGCGGTGGGACGCGCCGGGGCGGGCAGGTGCTCCCCGCGGGCTCTCGTCGCAGTTGTAGCAGTTCGGCCCCGGGAAGTCAGTTCCCACGGCTGGTCCCTGGGGCTCGGCTCCACGCTGAGGCGTCGAGCAGCGCTCCGCGTCCAGGCCCTGTCCCTACGGGGGCCCTGTCCGGCCCGCGGCCCGTGCTCACGCACCACCTGGCCCTCGGGAGCGCTTTTAGACCGCGACGGCCAGCGTTGCAGCTAGCCTGGATCCGGGAAATACCTTCAGGACCAGTGCAGTCTAACTGTGGTGAGGCCACATCTGCAGTGCTCTGTTCAGTTCTAGGCTCTTCAGTACAAGGAGACATAGAAATACTGGAGAGAGTTCAGTACAACATGAACATCATTGCAGGACTGGAGCATCTCACATATGGGGAAAGGCTGAGAGAACTGGGACTGTTTAGCCCGGAGGACAAAAAGTCTCAAGGGGGATCTCATCATTGTGTACAAATAACTAAAGGCAGGGTGTTACGAAGGTGGAGACAGGCTATTTCCAGTTCTGTGCAGTGACAGAACAAGAGGCAGTGGGCACAAACTGAAACACAGGAAGTTCTTTCTGAACATCAAGAAAAAGTTTTTTACTGTAAGGGTGACCGAGCACTGGTGCAGGTTGCCCAGAGAGGTGTGGAATCTCCTTCCTTGGAGATACTCAAAAACCACCTGGGCAGCTGGCTGTAGGCATCTCTGCTGAAGTAGAGGCATTGGACCAGAAGACTGCAGAAGTTCCTTCCAACCTCAACCACTCTGTGATTAAAAATCAGGCTACTGCTGCTTTCTAAAATTCTGTGCATTGAAACACTGGAGAAGAAAGCAAGTATCAGTAATGTTCAGAAATGCTACCATCTTGTGGTGCCTGAAATGACTGAATATGCTGATAGCAGTTCTACCCACACAGTATATAATTACCTGTAGTCTCTACATGCCTGCTAAAACAGGCTTTCAAATTAGTTTTGTGATTCCTTTGTACTATTGTAGTATTTTATTTCAGTGAATTAAGTTGTTTTGGTTCTGAAATAACTTTTAATTACTTTGCAACATATTATTATACAATATTATAAATTATCAATATCTTAGTGGCTTACAAAAGATATGTTTATGAAACAAATGGCTGTTTTGAAGGGTTTCACGACCCTCAGAAAGACCCTCAAATCATGATAACAAGATTTTTTGCTATGGAGAGCTTACAGCTGATGTTCTCCTTTTAAACTGATATGATAATGTGAATGTAGGAACTTGATGACAGCTTATGTCTTTTATAATGCTTGGTAGAGATTTTGTCCCCATAGATCTTATATATTCATTAGCATGCCTTGGCATCATATGACATCTAACCTTTCTAAATCTAAATATCACTCCCCCTGGCACTATGTATTGTGCCTCTATCTGTTTACATTGTCATTCTCAGGAACTGGATTTTCTTTATTTCATTACAGAAGATATATTAAAAATATACTTAACAAAAATATATATAGTTTGGGGGTCTTGATTACAATGTATAGAAAGTTAAGCCAAAATCTTCTAATATTACAGTTAAATATGATTTATAGTTAATATAAAATTACTGTGTTGGCAATTTGTTTCTCGTGATTTAAACGGGCAGCATAGTTCATTGAAAGCAGTATACTACATTAGGTGCAGTATTTATCATTTTAAGTACATTATTATATCTACTAAACTGTGTTGTATTAAAAGCTTTTTTTGTGGCTTCATAAATACAAAATGATGCCTGCTTTCTAGAAATTACTGTCACCTGTAGACCTTGAAGTATATTTCTTGAGATTATGTAAGTTATGGAAGCAAGTTTATATAAATAACGATAGAAAGTTTATATGAATAATGTAACAAGTTCTATTTTTCCTTTTAAAATCAGGCTACAAATAAGTTATACAACTTCAAGTGTCTCTCTGTGAAACATTTATTTGATACAGTATATGAATATTTCCAGTTATATTTTATGCTTAGTCAGTTCTATAATGTAAATTTTTCCTGGTTGTGCAAGTGAATAAGCTACTGACTTTTAATTGTGCAGCCAGGGATAAAATTGTTGTCTTCAGCTCTTCTTTATTTCAACTTTTTCTGAAGAATGAGTATTGGGATGGAATTGAATGTAGAGAGGAAAATACTGAGGAAGAAAGGAGGAAATAGCAAACAGTCCATGTACACAGTGTTGTGCACTACATCTCTGTAATAGAAATAAAGAATGATGGGTGACCAGACTTTTGCCTGAGCTTTTGGAGCTCCCTAAATGTTGCAAACTTAACTGAGTGTATTGGTATTAGCAGTTATACAGGGATAGTTCTCATAAAGCTTAATTATATATATATATATATATATATATATGTATATATGTATGTATGTATGTATATATATATGTATATATGTATGTATGTATATATATGTGTATATATATATATATGTATGTATGTATGCATGTATGTCTAGGGGGTGTATATGTGTGTTTTTATATAAAAACTTTAGATGGTAGGAAAAATACAAATATTTTGTTTACAGTAGCCTATTCAGAACTGTCTCAATACTGTGTCATGATCTGAAAATTGTTGAAAATAAGGTGTCAGCTTATAAAATGAGCTCTAGGTGAACCCTGTTGTTTCATGTATTAGAAGACCACAGTAGAAGTAGCTGGCTGAACCACTTTATTCAAAAGTCACAGGTAACCGATGCCTTCCTTTCTTGGCACTAGGATGCCCAGAAATTGAGAACTCTTATTTAACTGTAAGATGTTCATTGCCTCAGTCAAAGGAGATTTTTGCGTGATCTACAGTCACATGTTGAATTCAGACCATTGGAATTCCTTGGACCCTCCTCAGATCCATGTTGTTCTCACTATTATTCCTAGTCCATGAACATCTAATTCTTAAGAGTAAGACCTGGGAAGCTGGGTTTGTTTTTTTTTTTTCATGGAATTCTGCTTATCTCACTCCAGGCTCAGAAGTCCTGTGTCTCGTGGAAGATATCAGTGTGCCACAGGTGTATATAGTATTCTGGATATATGCTGTCCAATTCTGTACACTTGTTTTATTTACCAGCTTCTAGATCTCAAGCAGCCCATTTCCAGTGGCTGTGTTAGGTCTTGTCACACACACTTCTGATAACTTGGAACGGCAGAGGCGCCCTGATGGATCTTCAGAGATACACTGCATCATCAAGGGTTACAAGCCTGTATGATCATAGCTGAGTTTGTTAGTTAGATTGTTCCTTATGTTAGATAATGAGCTTTTATGGGGTACAGATGGATTCTGTTCTGTGCCTCTACAATAGACCAATAGTGTTTTGGTCAATTATCATGCTTCGATGCATTATAGTAGCAGTAGCAGTATTAGCAGTGGTAGTAATAGCATGTACTGAAAACCAACTAAAAATAAGTCTCATGTTTGGAAAAAATGCAAGTCTGTAAAATGGGCTCCAAATGGGGAAAGAATTAATTCAATACAATAGCTATTTTAATAATCCAGACAAAAGATCATGTGAATTCAGGGAAGCATACAACAGAGAGGTTTTCCTTAATGTAAATGTGGACTTGTTTGATTTTTAAATATAATCAGATAAGTACAGTCAAGGAAAGTATGTCCAACAGGTGTGCTAATATTATATTCTCTGATCTGCTTCTGTCTGCAAAACTTTACAGCACCTTTTAACAGGTTCTAGGTGTTCACTTCCAGCAAAAGCTGGAGTTATAGTCATTTCTGTCCTGTTTTTATAAGAGCTCTATTTCAGGAATGTGTCATGTTAAAGAAGAAGTCATGTGCCAGCAGGGATGAATTGTTGCAGATAGTTTAATCTGTGTTGGTTACGGTGTAAATTGTGAAAAAGAATGACCACTAAATACTACAACTGTATTTTGACACCATTTTTTTTTCATAAAAATCTGAAATTGACCATCAAATAAAATATTGCAATTAATTTTTACATAATATAAATAAAAAACATTGAAGTCTACATGCAGTGCTTGTGCAGTATTTTGCTTACATTTCTGACCATCCATTTTATATTTTATTAATGCCTGTGACATTTTGCATCTAATTATTTATGCATTCTAAAAGCAGAATCATTATTATGATCTAAAAGAGTAGAATATTCAACTGAATTAAGATACTGGTGGCTTAGACAAAAATAATTTCAATCAGTGAGAAATGTAAAATAAAAATTTGTATATGTGAACCTTAAAGTAACGTGAGGCGATGCAGTGCAGTTTACACAACGCACATAACTATTGTGGCTCTGTCCCATGAAGATGTCTATTCTATCACAGTGACACTAATTTGATTATCTTGTGTTTTTTAAAACAGATATTGCATACTGGCTTTTGTTGAAATAATTACAGGGTATATTTGAAATTTACTTTCTGTATTGTAATTTCATTTCTATACTTTATAACTGTATTTCACCGGAAACCACATTCTTCTATATCTCTCTTGTCAAAGGTGTATACATGAAATGCAAAGGTTCGCATATAATTTCGGGACTAAATTCTTCATTCACCAGATGCATTTTCTGATGTTTTAAAGTTATGGTAATTTGCACAACATCCTAAAAAAGAAATAATTCAAGTAAAGTGCAATATTTCATTTCAGCCTATATCAGTGAAAATATGATTCAGTTTTGTCTTCAGTTAGACAGAATGATCTGATTAACAGGTGCAGTGAAATCTAAATCTAAATGCAGCTTTTATTTCTTATTCAGTTCTATAGCAAAGCCACATGCAAGCTTGCAAGTTTCTGTTTCAAAATAAGCATTTTCTTTAACTTTCATTAATGAAGCTGATTAAAAAATCTGTAGTTTATGGGACACTTGGTGATGGCTGATTTTATGGTACTGGCTCTCCTCTGATTTCCGACTGCTATAATTATTTAAGACACTAAAACCAAAAATGTTACATGCCTTCCTGTGTTGTCAGTGTAAGCAGTTGCTCTGCAGCAGTTATTCAAGTGCCAATTCATGAACAAGTTGGTCTGCACGCAATAGTCAGTGTATGAGAGCAGAAGTGGTATAGACAATAATCTAATATTTTAATCTAAGTTTAAAGCACACTTTTCTCAAGCATTGTTACTATTTGCATGGTGTTTTCAACTCAGCCAACATTTTCTTCTAGTTCTCATGCTCACACAGACCACTTTTTAGTTCTTATTTGTTTTTCTTTCTTGGGAAATAACGTGCCTGATTTCCTCTTCACCCTTCTACTCCATTTCCACAACTCCCAGATCATTTTGGCTTCTGAGCTGAGACTGCCAATAAATTTGCAAGTTCATTCTCTCTTTTGGCAGCACTTATGTTAGGAACAGCACTTAGATCACAAAGTCGTTCCACACAGATACTGAATAGCTGCCATATAATAGTAATGTTCAATAATTACCAAGCATGGTTGTTTCAGATTGAATAGTTAGCATGTATTTATCTTGGTAATTATTTTAAAAGTTGCAATGATAAGATTGAAACTTTAATAAAGACAAACAAATATTTTAAATGTGTATTATTAATACAGATTGCTGAGATTTTCTGTTTAAATGAGCCCCTGATGTTATTTTAATAAAGTCAGATTTTTCTACATAGAAATATGAGGTTTTGGGGAAAACAAAACAAAACCACCAAAGAAAAAACAAAGCCAAAATAAAACCAAAAACCCAAACCAAAAAAAGAGCACAAATGCTACAATACTGAAGTCACTCCCTGGATGCTCCTTGAAACCTTTTCCTGATGTCTTTTGGCAAACAAGAAATTAAGTTAATGGAAGTCAAGTGAAAAAACTGCTATCTCAGACCTTTGGAGCATCTTGGTTCTTTGCATCAATGTCCCTGGTCCTCTGCTCCTCTTCCAAAGTCGGAAAGGTTGAGAAGAACAACTCTCATTCCATATGGTTTTCACAAAACCAGCCAATCATGTTTGCAAGTTGTATTAGAAAGAGTCTACATATAGACTGATGAAAAATTTGCAAGACTGATTTTATTTTAAATCCTATTTGTCTGTCCATTTGGATGAGCTCTTTCTCAAGAAACATCTTTTTATTTCAGAAGGGACTTAACTTTCTCTCCACTCAGGAAATTGTGAGTTCAGCATTCATTCTATTATCCTTCCCTAAGATGTTTTTTAAAATAACATTATTTTTATAATTTTGATTTTTTTATAAAATTAGTTTTATCTCTTCGATAATAATTTACAAATATGTAAATATTAATTAGTACTGGTAGTATCTTTGGGAGTAAGCTCTCTTCAATTAGCGAGAAAAAGTTTTAGTCAGAGAACACCTAAATGCAAACAGGTTTAATCCGTTCCACATAAATAGACTCTAGAGCTCTGTATAGCTTTTCTCCATCTAATGGAACCATAAGGTCTGTTCCCAAGGTTTTTCCCAGAAGAGGGCACTGCTGTCCTGAGGCATCATAGTGTAACCTATGCTAACTGCAGTTGAAGGTACGTTTACTTAGTGGAGTAACCTATTAGTGAAAAAAATAACTTTACTCAATTCTTTAAACTGTCTTAAAAATTACACTTCTCTTTAAATGCATACATTCTTTTTCTCCTTTTCCTCTCCAGTCTCACTCACTCTGTTACATTCCCATCTTGTCTGAAGTCAAATTTGTGCCTTTCAGACAATTTGTCAATATTTAGGGAGAGGCAAAACTGCTGCATGACTCTCAGCATCCCCTAGCAGCAGAAAATGGTCTGCTACAAACTTTCAGAGGATGTGATGTGAGGCCCTTTTCTGCTCTTTGAAGCTCAGATCTCCTGTTCTGTTGCAGAATGTTGTGTGAGAAATACACGAGGAGTGTAATTGTTGCACTTTTAAGGTGCATGCTTAAAAAACATTGTGTTGTGGTTCTGCTTTTAGTGAATTAAGGTGTAGCCAAAGCACTGGAAAGATAAAACGTGGCTGTTCCCTTTTCACAAAAATTAACTTGCAGTTGTCTAATTGGTAATATGATATAAAGTTTGTTCTGGCCTTATTTGAGACTCAAGTTGATTCAGATATATGAAAGATTATGCTGTCTAGATTTTATTAATGCTACAACCATGAGTGAGTGTGATTCTTAAGGTCCTGAGGTTTTGTTTTGTTGTGCTATTCACTGACTGAGATAGCAATAGCCCTTTAAGGAGTTCTTGTCAGCTCCAGCTGTAGATGAAAATGAAATATGCTTTCCAAGTTAGGTTATAGTTTTATTTGCATGCATTTGAGGAGGTTTGAGGACCATATTGACATTTGACAGCCACTTGATGGTCAGCCATACAGTTTATGGCCTTTTGTTAATTTTATTTTCATATAACCTCTTTCTTTGAATCCATTGTGCTTCCCGTCTCTCAGTGCTAAGTAGTAGCTTGTGTCCTCATAGCTTCTTCTTCATGTGATTAGCTTTTTTTAATACTAGACCTTGTTTGCCTTCATCTAAAGGAAAAATGAAACAGTTATTCAGTACCAAACCAAAGAAAGTTTGCCTTTCTCAACCTGTTCATTCAGTGGATGCATCTTCTGAGAAATTTTTCACCTCATCTTGTAATTTAGTTGCCCGTAGTTTTTCAGCATGGTATCGCATATTTTTATGAAGCACCATATGTGATTTGGAACACTCCAATTGTGAAAAAATATATATCCTAGAATGACTGCTCTTACAAGATAACGACACATGTTTTCAGACATGTCATCTCTTAATATGCCCCTTTTACCATTTTTCAGATGAAAGCCTGTAGCCTAAGAGAAGTCTTCTTTAGTTTATAACCTTGTACTTCTCACATCTGTGTTACGAGCTTTAATTCATTCTGATGGTTCTGCCAATCATTACAAAATTTCAGCATGTCATTTCAATGCACTGTAGGAGAGCCTGAATTGCCAAGTTGAAACTATTTATCTCCTTACATGTGTGCATTCTGTTGCAAGAACAGAAAGGATGGAGTAGGAAATTACTAGTTTCATTTTATATTCTCAAACTATAGGGCATGTCTTATTTTTATGCTTACATTATAAAAATTAACGTCTTGGACAAAAACCATCATACCAATGATCTCCATGACTTTTACAGCAGCAACATTTTCTCATTTCACCTGTTGAATTTTTTAAAACAAATAATTTTCATTTTAAAATTTAATTTAATAGCTATAATTTTATTTTTTATTTATGTTGAAAATATTTTTAAATATTTTTATTTTTCAGTTTAAATTTTAGATTTAAATTTAATATTCAAAAATTATCTAACATTTTTCATTCTTTTCTATTTCTTAGTCAGTCCCTGAGATTAAAAGACAGTTTCATCTTCTAAAGATTTTTAATGTTTTTCCTTCAACAGATGTATGTATTTGTTTTCAAACAAATAATTTTCTTCATAGTTCTATATCTGCCTCCTATTAAATCCTCTTTATTGTTTGAAATCTAAATGTGGAAAGTGGAATAAAAGCACATATTGCCATTCAGAAGAGGAGCTGGCATCACTGCAAATAGGATGCATACCTTATAAAAAAAGAAAAAACAAACAAAAAATATTGAATTTTATAAAATAGTTGTCCTAAGCCCCAGGATGAATCTTTATTCCCATTTGGGAATTCTCACATTACATAGAGTGATGGATTCATAGTTATCTAAAACATATGTGTCACAACCTGAAAAATTTTTCTAGTTGTGTCATGAAACTGGACATTTTCTCAATTTCATTGAGAAACCAAGAATTTTTGTCCAGTTTATAATGTAATAGTAGTGAAAAAGCAAGCTCTTTTCAAGAAAACAAAATCGTTATTTTTCTTGGTTAAGATAGTATCAGCAAATTGTATATTATCAGAAAAAATTAATAATTGATAATATGGTTTCCAGTACTAATACTAAAATATAATATATTATCAGAAAAAAAGTAACAACAATTGCTGCTTGGTTGACCAGTACTACTATGTGTCACTGAGTCACCAGTACTACTATGTGTCAGCTAATGCTGACATGAGCATGAGAAATATTATCATTTAGGTCAGTTATACAAGCCTCTTTTTTGCATTCTGGAAATTTATCTCAATGATAGTTACATCTACGTACTAAAACTAATGATGTCAAAGACGTATTTCCCAGAACTGTTAACTCTGACACACATGGAGTAATGTACACAGACACACAGATATTTAATTTGACGTTAGTAAAATACAATGATGAGTCTTTTGTGACAGTAAGTTTTCAGGATTTTTCTCAAAGATATTCTCAGCTGTGAGGCCATCCTATTTTCAACCTGGGAGCTTCAGCTCTTTGAGTAGGAGTATTCTAGTCTAAATAGGATTTTGGAGATTCTAGGTACTAAATAATTAATAGGAACTAAATAGTTAAATCTGGTTTGATCACTAAATGTAAAAATATGAAAAATCTTATCCAGATTCTGAAATGGTACTGTTCATCCTCAAAATTTTAAATTTGGAAATTAGAAAGCATCTATAAACATCTGGTGTCTGATTTGTTCAGGAATTTGAACAAGTTTCTGCTGCCGAGAATAAAAATATTCTGAGTCCAGAATATTGATTCTGTTCTTACATTATTGTAGTTTTGGATATTTGGGTATATTATAAATATTTGGATATGTTATTTGGTATATTTGGGTATATCCCTATTTGTATCTCTACATTTTTCCTGTGTCATTTTCAAGTTCTAATTGTATGTCAAGAACCTGTTGCTCACAGAACAGGGAATTAATCCCTACCCCAAAATATCACCATCTAAACTGAATTATCTGTTAGTTACTAGATAACTAATACTTTTTCTTACCTATGGGTGCTTTATTACACCATTTTCATCCTTTGTAAGTTCTTGTTTCCAGACATCATACTTCAGCAACTCAAAAGAATATAGGAACTAAATTTAAAAAGTGCATATACATAGTTGAAAACCTCACTGTCTTACTTTTCAGTTGTTCTGATAAAAATTGCTTTGAATTAATGGATAGTACCCTATTGACTTTGGAAGACGTGGAACAACCTGAAATATACTGACAGTATTCTGAGAAGCAAATGTCAGAAAGTGTACATATCATGTTAAGCAAGGCTAAGTATACATACACAGATGAAATGTTTATCTTTTTTGTTGATAAAAAGAAATCTATTAGTTTACAGTATGGTCACATTCAAATAATTTATATAAAGGAAACCAAAACTGCTATTGATCAAATTGTTAATTTTACTTTAAAACTACCATCCATTTCTAAGTAATGGCTTAACATTACTGGAATGTAAATCAAGAAGATTCTCTGACAAAAAATACAAATTAAGATTACAGACATCTCAAATAATTCTCCAGCCAAATCTAAGAGGAAATTTACAGCTCAGAGCTTTGATTTAGGCTTTCTTGCCTTCATCCCCTGTCCACATACTCTAAAAGATCAAAAGCATTGCAGAGTAGTTCTTATGGCCCTGGGAAGGCATTTTCAGCATCTTATTAAAAACAGAAATCATTTGGAAGTCATTAATCTGGTTTTGATATTAGCTGATGTGGATCATTAGTATCATTTGAACAGTATTTTCTTGTAGTATACTGTACAAACAGGAAAAGCATTTGAGACCATCAAGGCATTTTTATGGGTGGAAGATGCATATATCCAATGAGAGTTTCAACAGTAATATATATGAAGTTTAGAGTTCTGATATCTTGAGATTTATATTTATATTTTTCTCCTTTATTTGCTGAGAATTTTTAAATTTTTTGTTTTGCTTATTTCAGAGAAGAAAGTGTGAGACTGGTTTTAATGAATGAAGATGTAGTCAAAGTGTACATTTCTGTAAGTTTTCTCTGGAACTTGTATCTCCTGATTCATAACAAAAGTCAAATCAAAACTAATTCCTGCATCATCACTTAAAAACTGTAGGTTTTCGGGATAAGTAAACTTCCATAAAGAACATCATTAATCAGTCCTATGGATAGGCATGTCTATATAGTCAGGTGTTTTCTTGATATTCTGGGGGAAAAGTTGGATATATGAAGCAGTACTTTCAGCTTCTGTGGACATGTTCTTTGTATGTATTCTAGCTTCACAATGTATGTACAGAGAATAGAGTCAAGTAAGGGGATAAGAATAACGTTTCTGTTTCCATGAACTAAATTTTGCTACATCTGGACTGTAGTAAGCAGGTTCTTGTACAATTTCCTGCTTTATAATCTCTGCCTTTCCTCTGCTTTTTTGTTGTTGTTGTTGTTGTTGTTGTTGGCTAGTTAATTGTTTCGTTTACCTTTGAGAAGGTGCCAGCATGGCCCACAGCACCTATTTTATTAGTATAGTTCAGGAAACTAAGATTACCTTCTGTGGATCCATAGAATTCAGAAGTTTAATTAGGCCATGCCTCATCAGAAATTCCTTCCAGACATCAGGTCTGATACCATTTCCCAGACCAATTCACACTTTGTGAGCTCCTCTTCTTTCAATCATCTTCTTTCTGTGAACAACCAAAAAGAAACATTCTGCAGCTGAGAAAAGTGGGTTTAAATACCTAGAGTTGATCCCAGATTTCCTAATAGAACAATTTTCCTTTAGAAACTGCCACTTTGACTAAAATAATTCACTGAAGGGTATTTCTTTTGAAAAATCAAGCAGAAAATCACCACAGTTCTTGTTGGTCTGAGGTTGAAGGATTTTTATAAGGTGAAAACTTTATTTCTGCAGTTCTGTGTATTTTCACTTAAAAATCCTGTAACAGAGATGTATATTACAAAGTTTAAAAGAATTATTTTATCTTGAAAATGTAAATAATTAGGTTTTAATATTTAAATATATGAAATAATGAAATTTAATATATGAAATATTTAGCAGAGTCAGTATTTCAACTTTTTCACCTTTATAAACATTCACAGAAAATTGTTTTATGAACTCTAGTTTGACAGACAATTTCATCTGATCCAGAACCGCATTTTATGGCAGATAAATTATTTGCCATAATAGGATCAACTGTAATGCAGACTAAATTCCACTTGTTAAAAACAGGAGTGGAGACTTCCCTGCTTCTGCTTAATGAGCTCTGTTTTATTTTGCAGTTTTAATGGTAAACCTGAAGGAATTATGAACCAGTCGGCAGGCTGACTGGGAGAGTTACTTAACACCTAATATTGTCCCTTCTTCAGCACTTGGTCTTCAGGATGAAATAATGGATTTTATTTTATTTTATTTTATTTTATTTTATTTTATTTTATTTTATTTTATTTTATTTTATTTTATTTTATTTTATTTTATTTTATTTTATTTCAGAATATCTGTTGATACTCTGGAATTTAGAGAAAATCTCAGATTATAAGCATAGGAGAAACTGTTAAGCTTACCTTGTTTCATCCCTGGTATAACAACCTGCAGGACTTCCCTGCATTAACTTGAATTTTAAAATATCTTTATTTTAGAAGTTCTCTAAAAACATTCCTTGACATACATTCTGTTTTGTTTGTTACCTTCCGTGGAGTACCATGTTTAAAATTTAGTTCTGATAGGTACGTGGATGCTAGATAAGCTTCCTGTAGACATATTTAGCCAGAGACTAGTGTCTGTGTCTACGTCAAGAAATACAAGAGTGCCTCCCAGTTCCCAAAGCTATGTTCTTTCTCAATTCCAGTGTGAGACTTAGGCATGCTCTGTGAAAGGAGGTAAGGACAGACATCCCGAATATGACCTAGAGCATACTCCAACAGGTCTGTCATCTAGGTAGCCCTAGACCTCAGCAACACCAGAACTGCTGTGCTCTGGCATGCCACAGCACAAGGAGTCGGTGAAATGCAACTAGCTGACTTATTAGCCTGCACAGGTTTCTTTCACTGTGGAAGAACCCGTGTGGTATACTAGAGGTTATATGTATTACAATTCATTAAGATACCTGATCTTGACAGGACTCTGTGTTTACTCTGATCCACTTCTGTTGGCAACCTCAGCTTCCTCAACATAGCTAGGCCATCTTTCTGTTTTTCCCTCTTCTTACTAGTTGCCAGTTAAATACCAATATCTTCTCTGTTAAATTCTTGTTACTGAGCCAAGTAAAGAAATTTCTTCTTGCCTTTTCCTTCAGGAGAGACCTCCACAGAACTAGTTTGGCCTAGCTAATTATTCCTTTGGGTTTTTTTGATCCATGGCCTACTGACATAATGTTTGTACAGGCTTGAGTTAAGGCCAACAGCTTTCCTGGTTTGTTCCCTCTAATACCTTTTTGTCTTTGACCCCTCTCCTACAACCAGACCACACAATAATAAGTCTCTGTTCAAACCAGCTGGTGAATTCTCTTAGATATTATTCCCTTGCTGCTAGTTCTTGCGCCAATCTCTGACCAATGAAGGTGGATATCCTTTGAACCTTGTGCTTGTACATGATGTTTTCTGTGGTAGGTAGGAATACTTTTGTCACCTCCCTTCAGTAACTTTCCAACTCTCAAGTATAAAATTAAGAAAATTAACCATTTTTTTCCCACCATCACTGAGAAACAAGCATTATGATATATTAAATATTTTCAGACTTGCTTTCTGCTACTGCTGTGTTTGATAACATCTTACTTTTGTCCTAAATTTGATTATGAATTCGCTCCCATGTTCTTCAGGACTGTTATCCCAGGAGCACAATCAAGATTTTGCACCACACTGTTCATACTATGGCTTTATACAGGTAAGTTTACCATCATATACTCAGCTGTGGAACAAAATGTGCCTTTGGAACACCTCTTCAGAAGAAAATTTAAACAAAGAAAAAATCATTCAGCAGTTTCAAAGTCATGCTTAATTATCAGCCATTAAATACTGAATAGAGTAGCCTTCTCTTAATAAGTAACTACTTTAGAACAATGCTGTGCAGGTGGTTAGTCATATAATCTGGTTGATGTTCTCGTTTGATCATTGAGTCTGATACAGCTTTTACTGTTTATATTACTGCCCTGCCACCTGGCTATCACTCAGATGAAAAGCTTGGCTTTAGAAAGGAATTTTTGTTGGTGCCTGGACATCTGTCCCATCCTGCCAGGCTTGTTTCTGTTTAACCACTACCTTTGCTGATACAAACTTGATTGCTATAATAGAACTACAAGGAACAGAAGACCCAAATGTTATATACACTGCAAAAAAACTATTAAACATTAAAAATATTATAACATTGAGAAATGGGTAAATCTATATGACTTATAAAATATACATTTCCTATATTTTAAAGCTGCATTTGCAAACAAGAACGTACACTGGCCTGGTTACAGAGGTAGCAACAGAGTTCTCTATGTACAAAACCACTGAAAGATTATATTTTCTACAGTCATTCCCAAACTGGGTTGAAGAAAACTTCTTCTTCAAAACACAAATTGTTCCTAAGTGAAGAAAAACAAAATAATCTTAAAAAAACTTATTTGCTATTCAACTAATGATAAATTCATCTCTTTAAATAAATTGTAAGCTATTTCCAGCAAGATCTTTTTGGGAAATGTGACTAGCACAATGGAGCCTTGCTTCTTCTTCTGAGTAGTAACCAAAAACTTATGGTATTGGAAGCAGTAGAAGTGAAACTTTTAGTAATTTCCAGCTGTTAGGAATAGGTCAAAGCCTAACCATTTTATTTCTATCAAGAAACAAAGGTAACTGGTGTAACTCTGAATAAAGAGAGCTTCGGGTGGGGCAGAAGGTAGCTTGCAGCTTCTCTCTCTATTTGTGTGAGAAGTGGTGAAAGGGAAATAGTCTCAGTCTCAATTGTTTCTGTCCTCCCTCCCCTTTTCCTGTTCCTTGTCAACTCATCCCCCTCAATTTTTTGTTTTGGTGGCCCTGAAGTTCTTTCAGAGCTTTCTATTCCAAAAGCCACCCATCCTAGACATCTCATGTCTGCCACCGTGTCCCTTTTCACAGTTAGAAGTGTTGTCAGCCAAGAATTTGCAAATTTCCCTGTTTCTGCCCTTTCCAAAATTCCTTTCTGCCTTCATCCTCTTTGTTCCACATAAAGCTTGCCAGTGCCATCCAAGTTCTGAATCCCTTCTAGTACACTTGCTCCTAGCTTGCCAGTACCCGTACCTGACTCAGGTACCGTCTCATGCAAGACTTGAAGCCCTCTGAGCTCTTCAGCCTTCACTCACCTCAAAGTCCAGGCTCTGCAGAGTCCCCATCTGAATGGCCCACCTAAGAAGGCTGTTATCCTACTTTTTTTGTTCCAAGACAAACCATAGCTTCAAATCCCTTTACATACTACTTTTCCCATCCCTCTTGTGTTTCTATTAGGCAGCAGCAGTCTTGTTATTAGTTGCTGTAGCTGAGCATGCCCGTCCATGCTATTCCTGAAGAAACAAAACACTGAAATGGCTTTTGAAACAGTCCAGATACATGCTTACCATACCAAAACCTGGCATCTGGGCAAGACTCTAAGAACAGGAAAGAAAGACGTATCTGAAAAAATATCTGATTACTAGCCCTCTACAAATAACTCCCATCATCAGAACTAAAAGGGGATGCTCCATCTTTCTTCTTTTTCTTCACTTTATTATCACAATTTAATTCTCTAGGTGTTACTCAAATGGGTGACCAAAAAAGCTCCAAAACCCATCTAGTTGAGGTTATTCTGAAGGTTAGTTAAAGATTTCACAATGCATTTGTAATTTCTGACACTACAAATCAAGCCCAATTTCTTCAGATACTTATGTGAATGCCCTTTTAGACTTTTGGTGTAGGATACAAATATGATTTCAGGTTAAACCTACAGAACGTATGCAGTGGTATTAATAATACACAGACTTCAAGTCATGTTACGTATGCAACAACTGGTGTCTGTTCTAAGCTTCCAAAACCATGGATATATTTTGATGTTGTTTTGGTATGGGTAGACATAATATTTAAGTTATTCACCAAACGGAGTTACTCACCAAATAATAAAATGTTACAGCATTCTCAAGTTAATAAAATTTCACTAGAAGGTAAATATTACCTAATTCAGTGCATCCACTGATGACGAGAAGCACTGATATGATCAAGGGAAGAGTGTTATACATAATATCCTGAGAAACTGAACCACACTGAGTAAATCCTCAGCAGACAGACAGAGCTCGTAGACGAGTTATGGTAGCAGCTTTTGGGAAACCTGTCAAAGGGAGAAGAGCAAATAATTATAAATGTTCTGTTTACCTTAATAATTTTGCTGCAAACAGAATTATTTGGAATGTACAGGGAGAATTGTCTTCTGAGTCTTTGTCTGTCCTGTCCTTCAGTCTTGACTCTTACCTCATGATTATGCTTCTTTAGTCTTTTTGCCTGTAAAGGCTGTTTGATCATCTCATCTGCTTTGTCTGGGGAAGAGAGTCCATATCCTTCACAGATGAGTGCAGATTGACTGTGCACACGTTACCTCACCGCAAAGCAAGAATGGGAAAGCTTCTGAAGAGCCACTGTGCTACTCAGCTGCTATTTGAAATAGGAATAACTTTTACATAGTTGTTTTGTTTGACTGGAGGAAGGATTCTCTTTTCCTTCCCAGTGAAGTAAGGTGAAACTTCATTATTCAGGCCAGTCTCAAAGAAAAAGTATTCTCCCAAGGCTCAAGCACTTGTGCTGGGCATATTTCTTTTTAGTGTAGACCTGTGAAATTCTGTCGCTATAGAATCCAAGCAGCTGTTAAAGACTGACTGTACTGGCCTTTAATTATTTAAGAAATAAAGTTCATCCATGGGATATATATGTTGACATTCACTAACTGGAATTACACCCTTGTTACGCCAAGGCAAAAATGGTTTAAAGTATACTATGCTTTTAACTAAATTAATTCCTCCCTATCTTGATGTAAAAATTCAAGTTCTGTCTTTTTGGGTGCCTATCTTGTTGTTAAATGTATACCACCTTAATTTTCAGAGGGGTGCAATTGTACTTTGTTAGTCCACTTCCTCACCTGTACTTCCTGATGTGAAGAAATAGCTGTGTTTCTTGTGTTACTGACAACTTTAAGGTGAGATGGAACAGGGTGATCTGACACCTTGTCAATTTTGTCTGGTGTAGCGAGCATACTGGAAAGGAGAACTGATGCTCAGCCAGACGGCAACATTGTTTTCCAAGAGTTGAAACATAAATTATTTCTCTATTGATTCAAAACAATCTGCCAAGTAAAAAAATGTATATGATTATTATTAAAATAATTACAACTACAGACTTGATTTACCTGCATTGGAATTATACACCCTAGCACTGTGTTCAGTGAACATAACAGAGTCTGCAGCAGGACTAGCCCACCTATTGGACAGTGGAAAAAAAAATCTTGATGTTTAATTTCCTTATACTTCTCATGTGGCTTTAATTGTAACAAGGAAAACTCCCTGATCTTACTTGGTGATGCTAATATATAGGATTTAATTTAATCTGTATGTTGTAACATTCATTTTAAAGCTTAGTACATGTACCAAATAATGAGCCCTCGTGGGTTCATACAGATTTATGGAAGTATTGCCAACATGTATTAAAGGTGGGAAAAGAGGAGTCAAAAGGTTAAATAAATTGCCCAGTATTACATAATGCACCAGTAAGAGGGCTAAAATTACAGATCAATATGTGGTACTCTTTCCTCCAAACAATGCCACCTTGGGACCACTACTTCAAAGTAGTTCTAAAGTAAGCATAAATCCATATGTGAAAATTTTGAGCAGGAGATCACCACTAACAAAGGGAATCTGAGTCTTCCTGTAGTCAGTGGAGTTATATGACACCAATGTGATGCTCATGTATAAGAAGGGTTGGAAGAATGATCTGGAAAATTACAGGCCTGTCAGATGGACTTTGGTGCCCGGGAAGCTGATGGAGCAGCTCATCCTGAGTACCATCACACAGCACGTGCGGGACAACCAGATGCTCAGGCCCAGTCAGCATGGGTTTATGAAAGGCAGGTCCTGCCTGACAAACCTGATCTCCTTCTACGACAGGGCGACCTGCTTATTGGATGAGGGAAAGGCTGTGGATGTTGTTTGCCTTGACTTCAGTAAGGCCTTTGGCACTGTTTCCCACAGCATTCTCCTGGTGAAACTGGCTGCTCAAGGCTTGGATGGGCACACGCTTTGCTGGGTAAAAAACTGTCTGGATGGCCGGGCCCAGAGAGTTGTGGTGAACGGAGTTAAATCCGGTTGGCGGCCGGTCACGAGTGGTGTCCCCCAGGGCTGGGTTTTGGGGCCACTCCTGTTTAACATCTTTATTGATGATCTAGATGAGGGGATCGAGTGCACCCTCAAGTCAGTTTGTGACATACAGACATAATCTTAAGAGCAAATAAAGAAAAGGCATGATGACATAAGACTAGGCTCAGGCCTAGGTTTCTCTTAAGCAAGTTCAGAAATAAAGTAATAGTCTGGCTATAGCTTTCTTATATTACTTCTATTGCCAACTGTAGCCATGATGTGTAAGAATAAAACAGACAAGAGAATAAAGCAGGCTACATGATGCAATTTTGGTCTTCAGAGCTGTTTCAGGATTAATTTAAGTTCACCCTTTTCACACATGAATGTGCATGGAAAGGCCCCCCCAATCATTTGTTTTAGGGTTGTTTGAGCAAAATACTGTTTATGATGAAGAAAAATAAAACACAAGTTAAAGGAAATATCTAGAATATATAGATGAATTAAAGGAAAGAATATTAGGAAAGAGCGACTGTTATGAAAGAGTAGGCACTTCCCTGAGTGAGACTACAGTCATACAGCCAGCTGCAATCCAGAAGTCATACTGCCATGACGTGCCCTATGCCTGGAATGACAAGCCTGATACCTGTTTTTGGCTGCAGTATCTTGGCGGTACCACCTAGCTGGCTTTTGATTCCTGGACTATAGGATTCTCCAGAACATTTACAAAAGGTACATGCACAGGAATTTAATTCACACTCCAAATGAAGGAGGTGCTCAGAAAAGTGAAATATTTCTTAAATCTAGACAAACTCAAGGAACTTTGGAAAAAATCATTATTCATATACTGTGATGAGTAACTTACAGTTTAGCTGTAAATGCAAACATCTCAGATGTTCCTGATCTTATCAAATGCATATCTACTTTATAGTCTATGCAAAACCTTTATACTCTTCTTACAATATTAACTAGTGTTGAATTTTGGCATGGTTGGGATTCTTTTTTTGGTGAAGTCTCTCTGTCAAAGAGATAAATCCTTGAAATCTGACTACGGTGTTTCTCCTTTCTCCTTGTTTCAGCCTTGTTTTAATTAATGGGAAATTTGTTGTTTCCAGTCTTAGTCTTCATTATCTGATGAGAGTTATCCTATGCCAAAAAGTATTACTCTATGAAAACTGACTGCTAGCTCTCCTCAGTCTGAACTCCCTTTGCCTGTCTGCTCTGGTCTGGGTTTAGTCTCTTAGAAAAAGGCAAAACAAAACAAAAGAGCTGCCACCTCAGATACAGAGCTACGACGTGTCCACTGCTTTTCAGGCACATGCAAGAGTAGCTGTGGGAGACGGGAGAGAGAAAGAACAAGAAGCAGTCAGTCAGTTAAAGAGCGGGTAAGACTATTCAGAGATGTTCTTCATTCCCAACAGAATGTAAACAGCCCTGTGTGTGGCCCCGATGTCAAGTTCATGTCTTAGTTCTCTGGGGTATCTGAGATGTCTCTGAAACACCTGAGACACATAGCATTTATGTAGTTGCTCTTACAGTTAATATTGCAGTGACCCTAGAAGCATGTACAAGACTAAGTATCTCTCAAACAAATATTAAATAGAGATCCATCTAGTTCCCCAAATTTCTGCTGTGGAAAAAAAAAAAAAACCTTCAAGATAGAAACAGCTTTAGTGGTTTGAAAAGTTGCTACATAGATTTTGCTTTAAAACTTGGAAATAAATAATCGCTATTGAGTTCAAGAAAATTGGCCACCACACTGGTATTGGTTGGGGTTTTCTTATGCTGTAGAGTCAGAAAGGGGGGAATAGTGGAGTTTTGTTTGCTTACTCTCTCTGCTTTGTTTCTGTTTCTTTACAACTTTTCCTCTGCAAACACAACGATTAAAACCATTTCTTTTTAATTACCTCCTTTTATTTTTAATGAAAACTGAGATTCTTAAGTATCTCTGGGCATTTAGAGCTTGAACTTGAAGCACAAAAAACTAAGAAAGTAATCAATAGTATCAAAATCCACCATTCACTATTTTTCAGTATTTAGGCAACCACATGAATAATGAAAAAATAATGAAACACAAGAACAGTTCCAAATACAGTGAGACCAAACATTCACTAAGTATTAAAATCCATATTCTGTTTTCCAAGTAATCCACCAGCATTTACAGAACAGCATGCTACCTTTGCTAAAGCAATCTAAAGAATAGGCATCAAAAATTTAGTTTTGAAGCTCAAAATATTGTTTAATTAATATGAATAGCTTAAGATGTATATCTAATGGAGGCAAAGAGACAAAGAAGAAAACTTCAGAAAAGTGTCATGCAAGCACATAAAAGAATGAGTCTAATCTGATTTCAGATATATACAGTGGATACTGTATTGTGTAAACAACACCTATAAAACAAATGTAAGCATAATTTAGCTGATTAAAACAAATGCTTTTTCTACCATTAGAATAACAGGTAATCAATATTTTCTTACCTTTTTTTTGATTTTGTATTTTCATAAGTTCTCATATTCACTTAGATCCTTTCAGCCTCTGTGCATGGAGGACAGCACCAAGTCATGCAAGGAGGATTAGGCGTCACCCTGTGAAAAGGTAAAGCTGTTGCCTAGACTGTTAGCTCAATGAAGTTTAAGATCTGTCTGTGCCTGTCTTTCCTGTGACAGGTCTGAAAAGCAACCAGACTTCATAAGAAATGTCTTCCCCATTTGTATGAATGTCTTCTGAGGCATAATTATGGTATTCAGTTTCTAGAAAACCTGTAGGCCATTACTTTTTCCCCTACAATTAAACGAAAACAATGATCTACCAGCCAGGTAGATCCCAGTCTGTGCTGCGCTCTGGGGTTATGTTTTCCCAGGTGCAAGACCTTATGGTTGTCCTTGTTGAACTTCATAAGGGGTCTTGCTAGCCCACTCTTCCAGCCTATCCAGGCGTTCCTGCAGGGTGGCTCTCCTTTCCAGTGTCCACTTCCCCACTCAGCTTGGTATCACCACCAGACTTCATCGGGCAAAGCGTGATCCCATCATCCAGGTCACTTACGAAGATATGAAACAGCACTGGGCCCAATATCAAGCTCCGGGGGACGCCACTCGTGACAGGTTGCCACTTTGGAAAAGAGCTATTTCCCACCACCCTCTGGGTGCGGCCCACCCCCCAGTTCCCCACGCACCTCACAGACCACTTGTCTGGACCGTAACGCATGAGTTCCTCTGGGAAGACGCTGTGGGGACCTGTATCGAAGGCCTTGGAGAAACGCAGGTAGACAACGTCCACTGCTCGCCCCACATCAACCGAGCAGGTGACTTTGTCGTAGAAGACAATCAGGATTGTCAAGCGCCATTTGCTCTTGGTGAATCCATGCTGGCTTTTCTCGGTCACATGCCACGTTTCACTTGGGATAGCCCCCAGGAGGCTTTGTGCCGTAACTTTCCCAGGGATTAAAGTAAGACTGGTGGGTCTAGAAATTCCTGTATCATCCTGTAGGCCCTTCTTGTAGAGGGGGGTGACATAAGCCTTCTTCCAGACTTGTGGGATGTCCCCCGATCTCCACGACGTCTCAAAGATTATGGAGAGAGGCCTCACAATGATGTCAGCCAGCTCTCTTAACACCCTCGGGTGGACAACACCAGAGCACTACATAATTCCCTTTCTATGTTTACAGAACCAAAATGAATTTATTAGAACAGATTCTTTACACAACTCAAATGCATTGACAGGACCATGGAAAGTTTGGAAGGCTGGAAGGGAGCAATGGATGTCGTCTCATCAAGGCCGCCTGCTCCAGCAGAGGCAGCAGAGGCTAAGCTAGAGCTGCTTAGCCAGGACCACGTCCAGACTGCTCTTCAGTGTCCCTTCTCCTGTCACTGGGCACCCGCAGGAGGAGTCTGGCTCCCGCTTCTCTGCAGCCTCCTTCGGGACTTTTAATAGATTGGTCAAATCCCCTCCAAGCCTTCTCTTGACCAGGCTAAACAGTCCCACCTGGCTCAGCCTTTCCTCAGAGGAGAGATGCTCCCGTGCCTTAATCATCTTCGTGGCCCTTTGCTGGACTCTCTCCAGTATGCGCATCTCTCTCTTGTTCTGGGAGACCAGAACTGGACACAGTGCTCCAGGGGTGGCATCACCAGTGCCAAGGAGAGAGGAAGGATCACCCTTCCTTGACCTGCTGGTAAAGCTCCTAATGCAGCCCAGGACACCATTAGTGTTCCCTGTGGCCAGGGCACACGGTTGGCCCATGATCAAGTCGGTGCCCACCAGGACCTCCAGGGCTTCTTCTGCAAAGCTGCTTTCCAGGCTGGGCTGCCC
>NW_020799143.1:6827860-6836155 GCF_003259725.1 Athene cunicularia | reverse complement strand
CATCAGCCACGTTGGGAAAAACGGCATTTTTCTGTTATTAAAGATTTAGAGAAAAGCATTAATAAGAACGGGCTGCAAAATCTCAGATTACAACAGCTGTGCTGGAGGCGATGGCTCAGGGATATCGATTGGCCCCATCAAAATTGGCTATAGCACTTTTAAGAAAATAAACGGCATTCACGCCGGCACAGTACTCTATCTAGAAAACCGACCGTGTAGGTCTCTGTGCTCAGCGTTGGGAGCTGGCGGCGGCGCCCCGGGGCCTCCCCCGGGCGCGGAGCCGCCGCCTGCGGCTGAGCCCGGCACTGCGCCCTCGGCACCGCGCCCCCCCCGCCAAAAGCGGCAGGGTTATGCAGCACAGGCGTTAGATGTTCTTAACGGAGTCTTCGTATTTGTCCTATTCGCCATTTCATGCTGTGTCGGTGATGAGTGTGGCGGGCGCCTCTGTGTGCCTGTGTGACTGTGGGTGTGTGTGAGACGCGGCCCGCGGCAGCTGCGGAGCTCTCCGGCCAGGGAAGGGCGGCGAGGAACGACAGGGTCCTAGTGCCCGCCCGCTGGGTCGGCCGTGCCGTGGCTTGCTGGGGCTCAGTCTTCTCAGGGTTACATGCACAATACCTCCTCCAGCAGGAGGCAGGAATTCTGTGTTGATTGTTGTCTTGAATTTAGGTGCATACTCTGCGGGGAGAGTGCTCCTCTGAACCATCTGCCTAATGGAAATATCGTCAAAAGATCATCTACAATCTTACATGGGGCGTAGATGCTGGTTATGAAGAGGAAAATCAGAATTATGGCCTGAAACAGGATGCAGCGGTAGCAGAACTGGTGGAGGCATGGCAGCACATAGGCAGCGTCGTCCCAGCTGTCCAGGCAGATGGGACAGCGACTGCCTGGCTCCGTGGCCATGCTCTCCACCTGCTGCGGTGAGCCGGGAGGGAGCTGGGGATGGTGAACTGCTCCCTCTCTGTGACGATGCAGCAGCCGGTGTCACGCTAGAAAAGGAAGGGAGGCCGCGGTCAGTGGCTGGCCCAAGGGTGGGTGGAAGAAATGCCCAGGTCCCTCAAGAAGGAAACCCTCCCGGCTCCCCAGGGTGAGGTGTCCCCGCACAGCTCACCTCTGCTGCTGCTGCAAGCAAGCCCCCTGTGTGCCCCGGCTGCCTGCACCTGGCAGGGCCGGGGAAAATCCTCTGATGGCTCTGGGGTCAGGCAAACAGGAATACTCCCCAGCCAGACCACCAGCACCAACGCCTCACTCAGCACTCCAGCCTTGCAACCTGCTCAGCTGGAGCGCGGGCACAAACCAGCCAGGTGGGCCTCGGCGCCCGGATACAAGCAGCGAGGAACGCCTGGTCACAATCCGTCGCTAGGTGACATCAGAGCCCAGTAGAACAGGACCCACCGCCCCGGGGACTCTGTGATATCAGAGCCCGTCTCTCGGGGGTGATATCACAACAGGCCATCCTCACCCACAGCTCTCACCCCAGCCTTGCTGACGCCCCACAGCCCAGCACTGCTGGCCAGCCCTCGGGGCTCCCCCACTTCCCCCCACGGGCGGGCACAGGCAGCACTTGCCTCGCTCTGGCAGCTTTTCTCCCGTCTCTCTCCCCTAGACAGAAGGCACAGGGGTGATCCCTTCTACTCAGCACCTGTCAGGCCTGATCTGTTTAAATTGAAAATATTTAGAGAGTTTTGGGAGAGCAATTCAAAAGTGTAAGCTTTTCAAATTTATGGAGGCTTGACCGTTGTCTTGAGGTGAATAAGCATGGTGATATAAAACGAATGTTATACAGTGTCATCTACATGTGCCTCTTAATATGTGTTCAGTTGCATGCATGTCAGAAATTTTTTGGATGTAATCCACACGAAAGCATGTAGTCACCCTTTCTTGAAATTCACATTAGAATTTAAATGTCATAACATACAAGTAAAATTTTAACAAATATTTTTATAGTATAGATCTGCTGAGGATGAATCTAGGTCAAGTGCTTCTTGCACTGAGTCACACTGGTGATTACAATATAGAATACATCAATGCTGAGGAGTAAACATCACTGAATATTGATTCAAAGTGTAGCCTGGAACATTTAGAATAGGCCACAGTGCCTATCCACATGGTCTCGCCTCTTAGAACGAGACCATTTTAGAGAGAGAGTTGACAAAAAGCTCCATGGTGTTCTAACACTCACAGTCTATCTAGAGTATATAAAAAAGCAGGACATCACTATCTGATGTAATTTAACTGTCTCAGCACAAATAGACAAGGGATTATTATTAAGTGATATATGAAATCATAATTGTAATAACTTTCAATCACAGTCTTTGCATCCCTGACTGAACCACTGAATGTAATTTCTTTTTGAACAGAAGTATATGAGAACCTTCCTTTCTGGAAGTATATTGGCAATAATATACACCAGAAAAATAAATATAATGTGTAGCAAAGGCACTCTAACAAAACTGGCCATGATATGTTTTTATATGCTTGTAAGGATCAGGAAGCCCTGGAGTGAGATGCCCAGAGAGGCTGTGGCATCCCTGAGCCTGCAGGTCGGCCTTCAAGACTTGAGTGGCCACAACCCAGAGCATCCTGGTCTATGATTCATTGCTGACCCTGCCCTGAGCCAGTGGTTGGACAAGAGACCCTCTCAGTCCCATTCTATCAGGAGTGCTTCAGTGTTTTGGTTATTGGTATGATCAAGCATGAATGGGAAAATCTGAGCATTGAAAGCTCAGGACTGGCAAGAAAAAGGGTTGTGAGAATGGCGGGTGTTGATAGCAGTCACACTAGCACTTCATCAAGATCACATCTACAAGCAGCTTCTCAGGACACTCAGGCAGGGACAAACCAAAAGTTATATCTCTTGTCCTCTGTCTCACCTCAGGCAATTCTGTCCAGACTAGGTGGCAGTACACATGTAGCTGCTTTTAATAGGTGGATCCGACATTATGCATGTGAATAGGTGAAATAGATTTTATTTTGAAATTAAAATCTCCCTCTTCTCCATTCTTTGAACTTTGCAACTTTATTGGTGTTTGTTGATAAAGTTTGCATCACAGGTTTGGGGCTGTGATGCCCAGAATGCCTCAGAGGACCCTCACAAACTTTGCCTAGAGACTAGTGGTGCAACATAATCTAAATAATGAAAGGATAAGATTACTTATCATATTGCATTGCCCTTCTGGCTTACACAGGATTTGACAGGGTGTGGGGAGGTTTGCAGACTGTTATTCAGGGGTTAAAGTTGTTCCATTTATAAATGAGGACAATGTGCTACAGGGAGTCTGAAAGAAGACCGTGGCCTCTAATTATTTGTGTGTCCCCAGGTTCTTAATTTTTGTCAGACATTTCAATATAAGTTGCCTCATGTCATCAACAAGTATATAGCAAAAAGACTCTTGAATGCATTACATTATCAAAAGCCATCCTCTAATTTGGTCATATATTTATAATTTGCTGTGCAACGTGGCCACAAAGCAACGAAAAAAGACAAGAGAAACAAGAAAGCAAACACAGGAGATGGCAAAGAAGACCACACAATTTCCCAAGGAAAATCTGACAAGGAAAAATGCAGAAGAGGAGACAGTAAGAACTGTAGCTTTGTATCGGTGGGGCCTAACTGGAGGGCTGTACTTCAGTTTGTGCCCATGGCCTCTTTTTCTTTTGCTGGGCACCACTAAGAAGGGTCCAGCTCTGTCATAATTACTGTCCCCATTAGGCACTTACTGGTGAGATCCCCTGAGCTTTCCTTTCTCCAGGCTGAAGGAGCCCAGCTCTCCCAGTTCATAGTCCTCATACAGAAGACACTCTCATCCCTTAGTCATCTCCATTGCCCTTGGCTGAACTCATTCCACTACGTCCAACAGGCACTTTGTTACTGGTCATGACAGCAGCCCAGGTTTTAATGTGAATAAACTTGCCTTTAGCAGCCCAGCGGCTCCAGCAGCCAGGTCTGCTGAAGAGAGCTGTGCTGCCACTTGCTGCAACTCCTGCTTCTGGGGCATGTCTCACCATGGTCATGTTTTAGCTGATCCCAGCCAGGAGATATCCACTGCAGCCAAGGGAGCCTGCACCAGAGCAAGGGAAGGTGTGAGAGGGACAGAGAGGCTGAGAGAAACTCAGTAAGTGCTGCTGGTCCATCCACCCTGCGGCACTCAGCAGGGCTGGAGGAGTCTGGGGGACAGGGGAGGCTCTGGGCCAGGCATGGCAGGAGGAAAGATGCTGCTCTAATGTCTGCCTTGATTTCTCACCACCCAAATCTTTTTTATTTAGCAGTAAGTGAGATTTATTTTCCCCAAGTGGAGTCTGTCTTGTCCACAACAGTAGCTGGTAGGCAACCTCCCTGACATTAGCTTGACCCGTGAGCTTTCTCATCCTATTTTTGACCCCAGCCCTGCTGGGGGGCCTGGGTGAGAGTTTGGCCATTCATCATGGTTAATCTTCCACAATATTAACTTTGCTCTCAGACATCAGTACAGCATGTTTTGTAGAGGACATTCCAATAGACCTTCTGTACCACTACTGATTCAGAAGAACTGAAATTGGTGGTCCAAATGAGTCCCCTCCATTCCCGTCTTTGTGGTTTGGGACTTGGCAATGTTTGAATCCTCCTTGCAGCTGGAGATAGTATCTCTCTGGTATATTATGTTGGTATTAGCTGTTTCCTTAGTTAACCTCAGCACCGTAGTGACACAGCTGAGATTCAGGAGAGGGTGTATCAAAGGTCAGAATTTACTCCTAACTTCCTGCTGGGAGAAAAGATGAAATAACAAACTGGAAACCCTACAGCTGAGATCTGCAGAGGGGGACCAACAGCAATAGTATCTGTGACAGAAGAGTTGTAATTGCAAGCTCGTTAGGCAGCTGGACTTTATATCAACCTATAAGTGAAAGCATTTCCAGTCAGTGAAGGTAGACCATAAATACTTCACAAACTGGGGGAACTTTTTGATGCCCCTAAGCCCAAGTACTGTACTTCACAGCATTAAAATCCCCATGTAACACCTTGGCAATAGATAATTGAAATTATCCTGATTCAATTGATTGATTTAATCATCATATGTAAAAACCTTTGAAAAGATGCTTTCTCTGAGTCCTTCAAAGATGTGTACGGTCACAAGACTAAGAGCTTCCAACAGCTTGGACAAGAAGCAATGCGTATGTTTCCTCTCTTATCTATAGGCAGTGTGCACAGGACAAGGTTTTATGTGAAGCGCTGTCACACAGCCAAAACTGACAAGGAATGAAATAGCTTTTTAATATTACATGTGTTTGTGCCAGAGCACTTACAAAGAACAGGTTCACTTGAGCTGTCCCTAAGCGAAGACAGTCTTTTCCTGCTAAAAGCAATGGAGACACGGGGCAGTTTTGAGAACATCAAGTGCCATAATGAAATTAAGTAAAACCAGGTTGTGACAGAGTTACTCTGTGAAATCCAGAGGCTTGCATTTTTTACTTTATATCTTGAGAATACTTGTCATGAGAGTTATTTGCATTTAACTATACTCCAATTTGTTATTCACAAATAGTTGAAGTCAGGTAACTAAGCCTCCTTTACAGCAGGTTCCTTTTATGTTCCCTGCCTGTACCTGAGTAATGTTAAAGACATGTCACAGAAATGAACTCCCTTCTGTATGTAGCAACACATCTCCGAATGCTCTTTTTCTTTGTAGTGCTTTGTATTCGCCAAATGCTAGTTAAAAACTGTGCTGCGGTTGTAGTGCTCCTGAATTTGTGTTACATTACCATACTCCAGAAAAGGTTGATTCAAATACTACACTTCTGCACTGTGCTTTGTTCAAAACAGCAGCCTGCAGTTTGGGGAGCTTCAGTGTCAAAGAGTATAGCAGTGTCTTCCTTGCCATGCTAAATGTGTCAAATAGGAGGTCTTCCTTGCCATGCTAAATTTGTAGTCGTCTGTAGCTTGAACTGAGTTCAGGAATTGTGCCTGCAGATGGGGACTGTTACCAAATGCAGAGAGATGGCATTAATTTCCATTAATATGTAGTCCTGGGGTTTGTCACAACTGACAAACATCTTGCTATTTAGAATCAAAACTCACCATGCTTTTATTTCCCCCCCCCTTGAAATAAATCAACTGAAGTAGAATACATTGGGCATAGGCCCACGGTTGTTACCGAGGTAGAATGCCCTTTGAAATCAACCAACTCTTTAAAACTATATAAAACACTGTTAACTTCATCCCACTGTTTGCAAACTATGTTCCTTCAGCCTCTTCTCTGTTTTAGTCTCCTGATTGGTACTTTAAGCCTTTATTAGTTCTAGTAACATACCCATGGTGAACTGTCCGCTAATGGAACTATTGAGAGCAAAAGAAAAGTGTGACTATATGTCAAATCTGGCCTTGGAGTTTGTAGCAACCTTTCAAAAATGTCACTGATGCTCGTTGCAAAGCTGTAGTGTATTCTTTTGATGCTTATCTCCTGCAGCTGTGTCCTGTTTTAGGCTGGGATAGAGCTAATTTTTCTTCTTAGTAGCTAGAATAGTGCTGTGCTTTGGATTCAGTATGGGATTTGGTATGAGAAGAATGCTGATAATACACTGATGGTTATGGTTGTTGCTAAGAGATCAAGGGCTCTCCATCTCCCTCTGTCCTGTCCACGTGCAGGTGTACAAGAAGCTGGGAGTGGGCACAGTCAGAGCACTGGACCCAAACCGGCCAATGGAATATTCCACATCATGTAAAATCATGCTCAGTATATAAAGGAGGGATGACCAAGAAGGAGCCGGGTTCTCCCTTGCTTCTGGCATTGCAGTTGTGGGATCTTGGTGCTTTGGCGATCGCTCGGCGGGTGGTGAGTAATTGCATTGTGCATTACCTGCTTGTCCTTTCTATTACTGTTGTTGGTTTATTTCAATTTATTTCTATTATTAAACTGTTTTAATCTACAGGTTTCCCTTTAGCCCTCCAATTCTAACTCCCATCCCCTAGGCAGGAGAGGGTGAGCAAGTGGGTGTCATCTGGGTTCAAACTACAACAGGCTGTCAAGAAAACAGAAGGCTGACACGCTCTCAGTTTTGTTTTGTGACTAGACTGAAGGAATTTAAGATTGTGTGCTCACGCCTGGCCTGGAATGAATTTGTTTTGCTGTGTACTGCGGCGGCATGTGGGTGCAGTAGTTGTAAAAACAGAGAATGTAAAGCTGTAACAAGGATGAAGGCATTGGAGGGGACAATATGTAAGGACAGAGAATGATGGAGTGTTTTGCTCTGTAAACTAGTGGCTCTCATGCTTCTTCTTCTTCCACTGCTGTGTATTTGAGTTGCATTCTTCAGCTCTGACATTCTCATTGCTCTTCGATTGCTCTCTCGCCTGCAGGTCTTGATCTACCCATCACCAAGGACTGGCACATTATGATAACTGAGGAAAACAAAGCACCTGTTGAACTCAGCCCTGTGGTAAGGAGAGGTCTGCTACAAGGACATCAGCTTACAGTGAAAGTATAAGGTAGTGCAACAGAAAACATTCTCTGCCAATCAGGATTTAGCCTTCATTTGGAAATGTTTCCTTTCATTATAGGCTTTGGGCAAAACTCCTTAAAATTCCCTCTCTTAAAATGAGAAGGGAAGCATGTGAAGCTTCACCTCTCTTCACGATTGAGATGTTTTTGATCTATTAATGCTCAAGTGTAGCCCTATTCATAATAGTGTGGAGGAGAAAACACCCCGAAGTGTGGTGCCCCACCTCCTCCACACACCATGTGTGCTAGATGTGCTGGAGGATCTTTACAAGGAGTTTGCCCTATCTTCAAGTCATGTGTTTTTCAGACACTTGTGACACCAAGTTTGAGGAGAACAATAACATACTGTTTTCTTTCCCAGGTGTATCTTCTGCTTAAACAATTCTTGCTCCATCTTTCAGGCTCCATCCTCTTTTTCCACTTTTGCATTTTAGAATAGCATATGCTATTTTCTAAGCCAGCCGTTTTTAAAGGTATTATTTGACTAACCTCCCTCTGCAGTAACCTGAGTAGTTGTGTTTGTGTTTGTTACCTACTGTATGGTGAATAGGTTACAATGATTGCTGTGGCTAATGAGGAGCAGCACCATCAGATGATTGTCTCCTTCAAATTCACATTGGGAGTTGGATATTGTTCCATGGACTTAGTAGATGCACAAGTTTTAGGGTCAGAAGGAGACATTGTGATCAATGCATCTGGCTTCCCATGTAAAAGAGACCTAAGAAATTCACCAAGTGACTCCAAGTGTCAAGTCCAGTAACACACACTGGAACCAGAGTATATGTTCTAATAAAAAAAAAAAAAAAAAAAAAAAAAAATC
>NW_020799143.1:6802636-6827810 GCF_003259725.1 Athene cunicularia | reverse complement strand
CAAACTAATAAAAAAAAAAAAAAAAAAATAAAAAAATCTGTGCTTGCTTTTTAAACTATTGAGAAACAGAATAAATATTCTTCATGCTCATCCCACTTAGTTATTCTACCGGTTAATGTACTTCTCTGTTAAAATATGTATGTGATAAACAATTTAGATCTTTCCCACTTCAAGACACTGTTTCATTTGTGCTTTTGTCAGCTGGGTAAGTATCAGAAGTTTTCTTATGTAGACGGGAGGGCCAGGTTCTAGTCACTTCTGACCTTGTAAATATTTCATTATCAGCTGAAGAAGATGACTCGTTGTATTGTGTCTTGTCTTAAAAAACCCACTTAATTACATATACACAAAGTGAAACGTAGGTCTCTCAGGAAGGCAAGCCCCAAAATACACACACACTTAGACGGAAATGAGACTCTGATGTATATAGCTTGTGATAAAACTCTCCTCATAAGAGTGAATTTGTCTAAGATGTTTCTGAGCTTGACACTTAGCTTGGCAGCGTGTGTACTGATCCATGGCAGAGATGCATCTCAGGGAAATAAAACAATTCCTCAATACATGGTTTGAATGACAAGCCAAGCTCCAGTTAGTTTAATTTCAAACTGTCTTAATTCTGAAAGGATGATATTACAAATATGGCTGTTGAATTACATGTTTTCTATATCTGTCTTGTAAATGTCTATGAAAAAAACATTTTGAAAATCTTTGGCTTCAGGATTGGAGCCTGGAGCCTGCAGTTAGAAGAGAGACAGTGCCAAAGGGGACAAGGCTTATGGCAGAAGGAAGGTTTGTGCCCTGTACAACTTTAGAAGGAGCAGAGTTACTTGCTGGAGGAAAAGGGAGCCTTGGGGACTGGACTGCTTGAAAAAAGGTG
The DNA here is from genome assembly GCF_003259725.1 of Athene cunicularia. Taxonomy (NCBI): domain Eukaryota; kingdom Metazoa; phylum Chordata; class Aves; order Strigiformes; family Strigidae; genus Athene; species Athene cunicularia. The sequence goes on along the minus strand of NW_020799143.1, from coordinate 6,826,933 downwards.
GAGGAGAGTGAGACTGGGAAGAAAATTAGTGTTTCCTCTGGCAGCTGACTGGTGGGAGAGGGTTCCCAAGGCAAAAATCAGGTTTTTGTGTGGGAGCCTGGAGGGTATCAAATACCAGAAATCAGAAGAATGGAGGATGGGAGGCTAGCAACTAAAACAAGTATGAAGACAGAGGAATACAGACAATATGGCTGGATTTGTGTTAGTTTTTATTTTAAACAAACTTTCAAACTGATTTTGTTTCTAGCCACAGGCAGGGATGCTGCAGTTGCATTACCACAGGTTGACTTTAACTGCAGTCCAAATATTTTAGTTAAATTAAACTATGTCCTCTTCATTATCATGTGAATCTTTTGTTTGTTCTGTTTGAAATCCGTGGTAATTCTAGAATGGACAAATTCTACTCCCATTACACCCCAGTAAAGTTAATTGTTCAAACTGAGCTTATGAGGACTTAGCAAATATAAAAATGAAGCCATGTTCAGCTATTTTAAATAACACAAACTGTAGAGACATTGAAGAAACCATGTTACCCCATCAGAGAGACAGGGGGAAGGGATCTCCAGCCGGGTTATTCATAACATGCTGATGTCAGGTCCGGCACGGCAGCGTGGGAAGCTTTCCTTTGTGGATTTTGTCATGGGGAGCACGTGAGCGAGCTGTCTGTAACCATTGCGGTATTTCTCTGTATATCTTTTGTCTCGTTTACTTTTATTGCTGTTTATTGTTGCTATCATTGCTACTGTTGTCGTTCAGATTGTTTATCACACTGTTGTATTAAATTTCTTCTTATTTTAAACCAGGGTTTGTGCCCTACTTGTATCCGAGGGTGGAGGAGGGACAACGGCAACGTGGTCTCTGGTCCCAGCAGGCCTTAAACCACCACAGCCTTTTTGACATACCAACGAGGGGCACGATTTGGGTTGAAATAAAAATCAAAAAGGGACAGACCCTGACCAGAGTCTGTTAGAGCAATCTGTTGGGTGTAATTTTTCTGTTTGTATTTGTACTGTTTGATAAGAAAATGTTTGCAATGCTGGCCCACTTACTTGCATGATGGGGCTGGATTACTCCTTATATCCAGTATATGATCCCAGTGGTGTTGTTTGTTTATTGGTGGAGAATATATAAAGGGGATAGTTTTGTCATATTGGCTCCTGACTGCTTCTAATGCCTTTGCATCGCTGTTTGTGGGGGTGGGCCGGTACCTGTTTACAATTTGGGCTTTTGACTCTATGGGTGAGCCAGGGGAAGAGATCCTCTCAGTTTTTGAGAGTTTCACTTATCCTTGGAGCCTGCAGGCCAGTGTGATTGTGGCACACTGCTTTCTGAATGTCTGCCAGATCTTGTTTTGGGCCATGCGGCACTTCTCTAACAATAGCCGTGCCCAGAAATCTGCCTGAGGTCAGATAATAGTGAGTGGCAAGGGGTGTGGGAAAAGATGGGCAAAGGCCTGAGTCGGTGGCACCTCCAATGCTTTGGAATTTCACTCCCAAACAAATGCAGAGCCCTAATAAGCTGATGGAGTGCTTAGAAAGGTGTGTTACCAAGCTGGCAAAACCCAGGAGACACAATTTGCCGCAATGTGTTGGGGACATGCCCATGCCTACCGTGTCCTCTTTAACACCACTCACTGCACTCAGGTGGGAGAAAGGGCTGCAGGATCTGAGAATGAATTTAATGGTACAGCAGCTGGGCTGGGGGGACAGGCAGAGCCAGTATCAGCCGCCTCCACCAGCACAGCAGTTGAGCCAGAGAGACAGCCAGTACTGGTATGACTCGCCCTGATACAGAAAACCAAATATACCAGAAAGTCAGCTCGCAAAGTGGGGGATGGGGATGAACCAGGCCCATCACGGGAACAGGAGGAAGGGCCAGAGGTGATCGTCCGATCTCTATCCCCGACTGAGCTATGAGATATGCAGAGAGATTTCAGCCGCCTGGGAGGCGAGCAGATTTGCACCTGGCTGCTCCGATGCTGGGACAATGGAGCCAGTGCTTTTGAAATGGAGGGGAGAGAGACCAAGCAGCTGGGATCTTTGGCCAAGGAGGCTGGCATTGATAGGGAAATAGGGAAACAGACTCAAACCCTCAGCCTTTGGAAGCAACTCCTGCTCAGTGTAAGGGAGAGGTACTCCTACAAGGATGATATCCTATGTCAGCCTAGTAAATGGACCAACATTGAGAAGGGCGTTCAGAATCTCAAGGAACTGGCTGTGTTTGAGATGATCTATGGTGATCTGAATGATGAGCAGTCACCCATGGACACCGATCAAGCCCCTTGCACACACCTGATGTGGCGAAAGTTCCTGAAGAGCGCACCAGAAGCACACTTGAAAGCATTGGCAATAGTGTCCTGGTGGACAGACACCCACACTCTAACAGTGGATGGAGTGGTTGGCAAGCTCCAGCAATATGAGGGAAATCTCCCCTCATCTCAACATTCCTGGGTCTCAGCTGTGGAGGAACTGTCTCAAAGGGTCCAGAAAATGGAAGAGGACGTGCCCTACATTCCACTTGCACGGGCTGATGTCTCAGCCATTAGAAGTAAATGTTTCCCCACCCAAGAGAAAGGCAGCAGAAGGCACACACCACGAGGCACCCTGTGGTTTTTCCTCTGCGACCATGGAGAAAACATGAGGAGGTGGGATGGACAGCCCACTGCTGCCCTGGCTGCACAAGCAGAGCAGCTGAAAGGGAAGACCATCATGAAAGGGGAGTCCTCCAAGAGGAGCGCAGCTCCAGTGTCCAGTCAGAAATCCCCCAGGCAGAATAGAAGGGCCAACGTTATGTCTGACCCTCTTGAGGGGACCAGTAAATCATTCTTGCAAGAAGTGAGTGATGATGAGCAGGATTAGAGGGGCCTTGCCTCCAGCCAGGTGGAGGAAAGGGATAATCGGATTTACTGGACAGTGTGGATCTGATGGCCTGGCATGTCAGACCCACAAGAGTATAAGGCTTTGGTGGACACTGGTGCACAGTGCACCCTGATGCCATCGAGCTACAGTGGGGTTGACTCCATCTGCATCTCCAGAGTGACAGGGGGAACCCAACAGCTGACCCTACTGGAAGCTGAAGTGAGCCTGACTGGGAAGGACTGGCATAAGCACCCCATTGTGACTGGCCCAGATGCCCCGTGCATCCTGGGCATAGACTATCTCAGGAGAGGGTACTTCAGAGACCCGAAAGGGTACTGGTGGGCTTTTGGTGTGGCTGCCCTGGAGGAGGTTGAACAGTTGTCCACCTTACCTGGCCTCTCAGAGGATCCCTCAGTGGTGGGGCGGCTTAAGGTTGAGGAGCAGCGAGTGCCGATTGCTACCAGAACAGTGCACCGGCGGCAGTACCACACCAACCGAGATTCCCTGGTCCCCATCCATCAGCTGATCCGTCAACTAGAAAGACAGAAGGTGATCAGCAAAACTCACTCACCCTTCAACAGCCCTATATGGCCAGTGAGGAAACCTAATGGCGAATGGAGGCTAACTGTGGACTACCGTGGCCTGAATGAAGTTACGCCAGCAATGAGTGCTGCAGTGCCGGATATGCTGGAGCTCCAGTATGAACTGGAGTCGAAGGCAGCCAAGTGGCTCCAGGCTGACTGACTCCAGGCTGCCAGAATCAGCACTTTTCATTTCCTGGCTTTTCTCTCTTTAAGTTCTTTTACAGTTAATTAACTTTTCAGGCATTTTCATTTCCATTTGAAAGAGAAAACAGTTGCAGAGTCTGTAGCCTAATGGTCAGAAATGACATTGCTGCCTTACCTCCTATGCTCCATGGCTCAGATTCTGTTTCCCCTTCGCATATTGCTGGCTGTGTGCTTTTGGTCAAGTTTTGTTCCTCAGCATGATTTTCTCCCAAAATAGCTCACGCTAGTGCTTAAGCAACAGCCTTGTATAGTTCCTTTTTCACTGAGTGTGAGTTACTGATGGGCCAGGTTGCATCTGAGGTTAGGATTAGTTTACTGTGAACAAAGAGAAGATATTTTTGCTCAAATCATGTGGCCAGAAGAGAAGCTCCTGCCGTGATGCTTCTGACTCTTTGTTCTGATTTTGATAAGGACAGTCAGAGTTTAGCCGTGTATCTGGTAATGTGACCTGTGGGGTGCAAGCAGCTCCAGAACGTCATTCCAGAGCAAATGGCTCTAGTTATTGGTTTTCAATCTTCTCTGAAATTTTTGGCTTTTTGATTCTTGCTTTTAATTTTATAATCTTTCTTAAGCTTTTCCTGACCTGTTTTATCCCATCTTGTGTTCTTAAAAGTTGCTTAAAACTGTTTTTTTCTTTGAAATGGATTCTTTTCAGCAAAAAGCTGGGTTTGGGCATTTAATTTCTTTAATGTTTTCTTGAAACTGTCTTTGGAAAACTGTCATATTTGAACCATTTTTTTAAAATTATGTCTCAGCATTAATTAGCACACTTTCTAACCTATTTCTGTGACTACAGCTTTATATCTTGACTTCAGCAGTATTTCTTGACTTCAGTGTATGTGATCTCTGGACTCCTCCAGCTTTTCACTATTATAAGGACTTTCTGCCATTATTTGACCGAGGTTGCCTGATTACTCTCTCATTCTTTTTCCCCACTGAGTGAATTAAACTTCCATGCCTTAGCCAGGGTGAAATTGTGCTACCTTGACTTGAATGGGTTTCTAATTGTGTCTCAGCGTTTGCAAACAATCAAGTGGATTTTGATATTTATTTTTTTTTTAAAAAGCCAACCTTTGAGCTGTTCCCTGTAGGCTGATCAGTGGGGATGAATCATTACAACTCAGCCCTCTAATATGCTATAATATGATATGATATAATAGATAATAAAATTAATATAAATTAATAAATAGAAATACTATATGATATAACATGATATGATATGATTGATATGATATGATATGATATGATATGATATGATATGATATGATATGATATGATATGATATGATATGATACTATACAATATGATATGATATATCTCATATTATGCCATATATCATATTATAGCATATATCATATCATAGATGATATAATATTTTTATATTCAATTCTGTTATTATGTCGTATCATGTTATGTCGTTATGTCATGGTATATCATATTAGTCATATTATGTCGTATTATATCATGTTATATCTGATTATGTCATATTATATCATATCTTATTATATCATATTATGTTGTAACATATTATATCTTACTATATCATGTTATATCATATTATGTCATAATTTATCATCAGTAAAAGCCTGCATGTCAGTACCGAATTGATTAGGTTTGTTGGTAGCAAAAGATACAGCACATTTATTTTTTAGTGCCCTCTTGTTTCATATTTAATTATTGTTCTAAGACAAGAATTGTTTTTTCTTCCCCTTCAGCTTCTGTTGCCTAATAATATTTCTGGACTTTTGCTTCTCATTCTGCTCAGCTTTCATGTAGTTTCTCTTTACATCATCCTATTGAACACAGTTCTATCCTTGTGTCTGAGGAAATTGGCACAAAAGTAGATCAAAAATCCTCCAGAGTTTATTGACTGGAAATATCTATTCTCCATTGTGATCTCTTAATTTCATTTTTCAAATTACTTATGAGATAACTCTGAACAGCCCCTTGTATGGCACGATGTCCTGAAAAATACCAAGGACCTTTACGATGGGCTTGCTGAAGTCTTTCAAATCACCTCTTTATCAACTCTCTGCTTCATCCTAAATACTCAGTCTACTGTGAACTTTATTCCTGTTCAAAACTGAACTACAGGACATTAAAAACTACATTTTCCAATTTAAATGCACTGCTCTTCTTGCAGCTAATATGGTCATATCTCCAAAGAAACGCAGTATCTTCTATTGCACCTGAAATTCAGATCTTTCCAAAGGAAAAAAAAAAAAAAAAAACCAAACAAAAAATCCACATAGAATCAAGTAATGAAAGCCCATGTAGTTATGCACTGACAACAAGAGTTACAAATGAAAGATTCCAAAGAATCAAAAATCTTTCATTTTAATACTGCCTAATGTTTGACTGTCTGAATTTCAACCCTTTGGAAAGTTACCATTAAATACTCTCCTTACTTGTATTTTATCAACTTTTTGGAAGTAATAAGCCCTTCATAAAGGAAAAATAAAGTATAGATCTCAAGAGACAGAAGAGCCTTGGAGTAATTGTTGCATACGGCAGGTTTAAATAGGAGATGTTGGTGAGGTTCACTCCAAATCTGTTGTTATCACAGAGTGGCTTGTAAAGCGCTTAGCAGACAAGATATTTCATAAAGGAACATACAGAGTAAGTTACAAAAAAAGAGCAAGCTTCACATGCTGAGATGAAAGTGTTGTTAAATAACAACAAATAACCAAACAAAAGCAGAAGGGGACACTTGGGTTACAAAGAGATATTAACTTTGAGAATAAAATGGAACAATTTCAGTTCAGAGGAATAGTCAATTAATTTCAATAATGGGAAGAAGTAACCAAGCTTTGGAAAGAAGGATTTAATCCGTCTCAACTTGCTGTAGATCCTAAAAGTCTTCAAAAAGCAAGACTGGCTGTGAAAGCCAAAATTCTCCATAAGGAGGAGATTCTTAATGAGTAAAACAGAGATTCCCTGACAAACTATGTGTTAGGAAAAATTACAAGTTAGTTTACTGCAGGAGAGGAGAGGGTGACTGTTTCTGATTCAGGTCAACTGCAAGAGGATCAAGAGTGTTCTTTCATTAATTTCTTCACTTAAGTCTCTGTAATTATGTTTGATATTCTGGATGTTGTGAATAATTTTATTTGCATTTTTACATTAACTTGGCTTAAGAATCTAAACTGGCTAACAAGATGTTCTTTACACAGCAGCAGTGAACCTATAAACCTGGGCACTGGGACACTATCTACTTCCCAGAGGCAGACTCCTTAGAGTATCCCAAGGGTTCTAAAACATACCCCACTGGGAGTGAACTAGACAGCTAGAGAAGGGGAATCATACAAGTTATGAGAATAATAAGCACCTTCAAATGAGTAAGGGTATCCAGGAAAACTTTCTTGCACTTACCAGATCACTTGGCAGCATTCTTTTCTACAGTGATTTTCTACTTTTTCATTAAAATACTGATTAACAAGACCTAGGGAAGGGAAATTGTATATTGAGTATTCTGGCTTCTGCCAATATTCTTACAGGAACTCAATATACTGAAGAATATAGTCCTGCCCAAAGGAGATAGGGAGCTGGTGATGCACAGAAAGGGGAAGAGCCTGGCAGGATTGACACAGTTCTCTGGTAAGGTCTGAGGGCTGATGTGTTTCTGGTCTTGGGGGCAGGGGGTGGGGGAGTTGAGCTTTGTTTGAACATAGTAAATAAAATATTGAGAGACATGGGATAAACTGTGTTTGTCCTCATTAGGTTTCTGGTAATAAGCATAGTTTACAATCTGATCAGTAGCCATGGAATATCTGTTTGATTTATTAGAAAGAGTGTTCTACTACAACCAAACACTCCCCCCATTTTTTAAGCTGAAGTCAGTGCATGCAAACAGGATGAGTGAAGGCCCAAATATGGTTCTCTTCTGTATTGAGGGTTTCCAGATACATGACTTGCATTCTCCCAGAGGAATGCCCAAGACCTTTTGGCTAGTAGCTGGGATTGCAGAGTCCAGACCTCATTTCTAATCCCTATTCACAGTGTGTAACAGATCAATCATAAAACAGAAACTGAGAGCATTCAGTCTCTGAACTGTCACTCAATCACTGGTTGGATGAGTGCCTCAGCTTTGGAAAAGCCACCTTTGAATTCTTGTTCTACTTAAGGAGACTTCAAATGGAATCCTGTAGAAAGGTTTCATACCATTCTGACTTTATCACACACTGCAGATATCTTCTGGTACGCAGAGGGTGTGTTGGGTCAGTAATCAGTAACATAAAACTTCTGAGGAGAATTTTGCATTTCTATCAGCAAGACTAAAACAGTTTCATTTTGTTCAGGTTGAATAAAAGTTTGGTTTTGCCACTGAAATGAATAACAAAATTATTGATCCTTGTTGTGTTGGACATGGCTATGATGCAAAAATATCATTAGAGTCTGCTTTCATGTGCTTCCTCTGCTTGTATAATTTTAAGATTGCTTAGAGATGATATAACTGGTTTGATTTTCTTAAGATTTCCACCCAAATGGTTTTCAGCTGTCATATTATTGCTAAATATATTTAGTATTCCCTCTTCTACCTAAATAACAGACAATGTCTTCCTCGAGTCAAAACAAAGGCATAGACCCACTCTCTTAGTCATCAAGCTTTCTCCCTCCTTTATTTCTATCTCAAAACGTTCTTATTGTCTCGCTGAGTTTGTAAAGTTACACACATTTTAAACACGGGTATAAATGCAGCCATCATAGAGAAACATAACTGAACAAAATTGTATTATAATAAATATAATCTCTTTTAATCACCGGTTAGGGTCATATTTTCATTCATTGCGAAGAAGTCTGAAAAGTGGTACCATCTAGTGATACTTAACAGCAGAATATTTCAAATCAGTCTTCAGAGCACTAACAGCATTGCAGGTGTAGTATGAATGGAAAAAAAGAGAAATATTATATTAATTTTTTTTTTTGTTTTTCTTCCTGCTACATTTATTGTCACTATGAAGAGGATAGAGAGATGTAAACTTTTGGGGGAGAAGGGAAATACTTTGTGCTCAGTTATGATCCTTATTTCTTCTAGATCTGTTTGATCATAAAGGTCTAATGTTTTCAATTCAAATTACTGCAATTAATTACTTTAAAAGCATATTTCTAATTTCCAGCTTTTTGTGTGCAAATCTGAGAAATGCAACTTCATATTCCTTCAACATTATTGAAACAGAGGACTATATAATCATAAATAATTACTTGGTTTGCATTCCGAGAGCCATCTTACTAATAAGAGAAAAAAATTAACATAAAGTTGACCTCATGAACTACACAGGGTAAAAAAAAAGGGCCATTGGTTATAAAATGGCCTAATGTTCTCAATAATCAATCAGGTTTTAATTTTTAAAACAGGGCTTGGACATTTTGAATCTATTCTAAGGCTATGACTGAGGCCTGTAGTCTATTAAATAATTCCCTTAATACCGTACAGAAGTAACAGTGAGCCTCTGTCAGGTCCTAATGGCCAAACAAAGGACCAATGTTTTTTGAACGTGCAGTCTGCAGCCATAGTGCAGTGACTTTTTTTTTGTCTGAATTGCCTAAATTGGTTGCCTAAATTTTGGCAACCTGTGAAGGAGAAGAGGAGTTACTGTTGTCTGTGGATGTTCCTGAAAACGTAGAACAATACGGTGGAGGGAGGGTGCATAGAAGACACCAGACGGGAGCTATGACTACATGGGCAGTAGATAAATCAGATCTATTAGTGAGAGTCCTGTTTCATCCTTGACTTGGGAACTCCTTTCTGCTGCTTCAATTTTACTTGTGTTAGATATTCATGATACCATGTGCTGAGCTAGATCAGATAAACCATCAGGCAGAAAATTAGCCTCATTTAAAAAAAAAAAAATAAATAAAAATTAACATGGTCCTAGAAGATCAGCAGGATCATCTATGTAAATGTTAGTGCCAGGAAAAAAGAGGGAAGGAGACAACTATGTAAACCGTTTTCAGCAGCAGTTTAAATCTAGGTTGGTTTGAATTGTGTAAACCTGACCTGATTTGGACTATTGGACTATGTTTAGACTTGAGAGGAGATTTCTGTGCTCAGATTTTAGACTTCTGGGCAGGATTCAGGTGTCCAGGGTTCAGGTTTAGCAAAGGGAAGAGATAACTTTAGACCCAAGCCCTAGGTTTCTGCTTTATGCAGTGTAAATCTTCCCCTTATCCCCTCCCTAAGAAAATTTTTCTCTTTTGATTTTGCTGATACTTTAGCAACTGCTTAGGCATTTTACTGAGGAAAACTTAGTTTTTAAGGCTGCTATTGCACACCAGAAAACCTGCAGCTATATGCTAACAGGGCAATGTAATTATTCCTAGTTGGAAATTTATCATAGAACCGTAAAATACTTCAGGCATTAGGTCATCTACCCAGTCCATCTCCCTGATCAAAGCAGGGCCAGCTCTGAAGATAGGCCCATTAGTCACCACATTTTGGTTTCAGTTCCTTACTATTCATTTGTTATAAATTAGTTTATTTCTTACAAGTCTATCCCTACTTTAAAGGAGTGAAATTAAAGCTGAGGTTTCATTTCCCATGTTGCTCTGGTAATATGGTACACTTCTGTTCCAAGAACCATACACAACAGACAAGTCACCACAAACATTCATTATGGAAGTACCCCATCAGCTGAGTGACAGTCATGTGAAAATAATGACCAGGCAGAGAATCCCTGAAAACTTACCCCTGCTGTGCAAATGAATGGTCTCTAAAAAGACTTGAGAGAGTTCTATTCATAATTTCTTTGGCAGCTCTGCTTTGCTTTCTGCTGCAGTACTGTACTCTTGACACCTACTTATTGCAGGACACTGAAGTTCCCAGACTTAACTAGTAAATCTCAATAGAGGTTAAAACTGACTGGGATTTTTTTAGAAACATTTTGGTGAAAAATATTGATTTATATAAAACAACTCCTTTTAGAATAACACAGCAGGATAAACGAATTTTTCTTTGGAAGGGGTTTCTTCTCAGCCTCAGGCTGATCCAATGCAGTCGAAGAGAGTGTATGTGGACCAGGGGCTGAAGTTGTGGTTTGTGAGCAAAGTAATTCTGACAAGACCCCGACAAGACACTCAGATTACTGTAGAAATGTTAAGAAACAAAGAGAGGAGAGCTAGAAGGTGGGTAATGCAATCATTAGATGAAGGAGAGATGACTCTGGAAGAGGCAGATAATGATTTAAGAAGTAAATTGGGAAGTGGACTAATAGCAGAAGAGAAAAGGCCATATGCCAAATAACAGGGTAAAGGTAAAGCTGGAAATCGAGCTGGTTCCACAACCCCGTTAAAATGAGTTGCCAAATGGTTACATGGGAAGGATGAAGGAGGGAAATCTGACCATGATGTTCCCTCCTTGACATTCGGTTCCCCGTATCGGGACACCTCCTCCTCCTCCTCTTAGTAAAGACCCAAATGAATACCGCCGGACAGAGATGTAGAGGGGTGATTGAACATGCGGTCATAGAAGGACAGATGCTGCCACCTAGTGTTACCGCAATGGCAGTTGTTGTGCAAGGAAATCAACGGGTGTGGCACCATTTGGTTGGAAGACAGTGAGTCAGATGCAACGAACTGTCATGGACTTTGGGTATGATAATAAACAAGTTATGACTGTAATACAGTCCTTTTTCCGCAATCAAGATTTAGTGCCAGATGATATCAAGGCACTAATAGAAATCATTCTTCTTACTACTGCTTTTATTACTGCTTTAAAGATAGATGGCAAGAGAAATGTGAGTTTGAGATGGTAGAGAACATCAATCGTTGGATGGAAATGATCCCCTAAGATTTTCTACGATAGATCAACTTATGGGGACTGGCATGTACCGTGATGGGCAGCACAAGCAGCCTTACCACCACTCCCCCATCCCCACCCCCCTGAATAACACAGCAATCAGGCTTTTGCATTACCAGTACTACAAGAATTACCACAAATTGGAAGACCGAGACTTCCTTATCATCAAGTAAAACAAAAGCCAGAAGAACCATATATGCAATTTACTGATCGATTGAAAGACACACTGGATGCTGCACCTAACCTCACACCTGATGCTAAAACGGCGGTGGGAAAGGATTTAGCATATCAAAATGCAAATCAAAGATGTCAACAAATTATTGCTGGTCTCCCACAAAGTGGGTGAAACCATGGATTGCAAAGAAGGATGACACCCTGTGTCCTGAAGCACTTCAGAGGCATCAACATCAACTGAACTTGGCCCTGACTCCATTCCTAACGGCACTGCATCCAGCAAACATTGAAGCTCTTTGTCTTCTACAAAATCTGCAGTCATTTTATGTAGCTGTTCGAACACAGCTTCTCACCCAAAACAGCTTGATGAACATGATACAGATTGTATAGAACACGGTCTGAACTGTCGACCCTGGGTTTTTATACATTGTGCATGGTGTTACAGGGGAATGCCATGTCATGCATGTGCAGGATTGGGAAAGTGTGTATAAATGTCGCTTGTGTGATGAAAGGGGTTATCTTTTATACTAGAAAAAAATGGGTTGTCTGATTTTATAGGTAGGCCCATATATCAGCAATTATCTGTTGGTACAGAAGGACAAGTTAGAGTTCTTAGAGAGCACCAGCAGGTTTTTAGGGCCTTAGGCCTAACTGAAGATCTTGGGCAAAGGGTTCTGGCAGCAATTAGCTTTGAACTTTGTAGATGCTTAGCTTTACAGTGTATTAGGCAGAATAACAAGATAGTAGACAGGAGCTGTGGTATTGGCATAAATGTCCCTCAAAGTTGGCAGGTGTACATAAATGATTGGAAAAGAGAGGTAAAATGATGGCGATACGTCAAACATGGGCAACGTGGGCTATGTCTATCTTGATTTGTTGTGTAACAGATTGTGAAGGGATTTTTGACTTTATACTCAGAACAAATATTTGGGTAACATAGGCAAATACATCTGGGTTAAAGGATTTTTGTTTGAGTCTGCAGTAAGCAGATGATCCTTTTTGAACCTGTTTAATTGGCATTCCATTGCAGGAAAATGAAACTGATTTTGGCAGATATTGGAAACAACAGAGCATGAATCTGACTAGCAGTCAAAACGATGATGGTTTCAGCCCAAATAACAATTATGTTTGGCCTTCTATGTGTAGCGCAGCCTGGCAGAAGACAGTAATTGAGAATTTGAATCAATCAATTTCTTTACCTTTGCAAGAACTGGATTTGGTGTCTAGCGTTGCACCTGTTGAGTATGTTAGTGTTACCAGTATGCAGAATTGTGATAATATGGTTCCCCAAATCCAGTCAGTAGATGGCACAGGAGTGGTTTGGTTTGGTGACCTATGGCATATTTGGTTAGCACAGAATGGATGCCAAGATTTATTTATAGGTTATCAAAATGTAACAGCGTATTCACTTTAGACTGATTTGAAAACAAGAGGGTTCCCCGTGAAAACCACAGGGGGTTTTAAACTTCCACCAGGAGTGGTTTTGATTTGTGGAGATAGGGCATGGCCTGGTATTCCTATATGACCTATTGGTGGTCCATGCTATCTAGGACAGCTGACATTGTTTACTTTTCACATGAGTGAATTATTGAATGCCAGTAAAGGACATGAGGCAAGATCATGCAGATCTGTTCAAAACTTTGACAATAACCTGCAATGACAAGGTGCAGTTGCCTTCATTAGACATTGTTATAGCTACGTCCCTTTTATTGCCAGGAAGAATGGCTGCCATAAATGTGAAAAATATACATAGATTAGCATGTTGGGGTGAAAAGCAATTTAATTTATCTTCGTAATTGCTGAGTGCTTTGCTTACCGATGTTGATAGTGTTAGGCATGCTACTTTGCAAAATCGTGCTCCTATAGATTTTTTATTGTTGGCACATGGGCATGGATGTCAAGATTTTGAGGGAATGTGTTGCTTTAATTTCTCTGACCACTCACAGAGCATGCACCAACAATTAGTAAAACTGCAAGATAGTATGAAGCATATTACAGAGGGACGTGATCCTTTTTTGGACTGGCTCACTGGCCTCGCATTAAGGGGTTGGTGGCAAATGTTGGTTAAAGGAGCATTGATGGTATTGATAATATTACTGATGCTGGTATTGATTCTTTCTTGCATGTTTTAATGTTTGCAACAGATGCTGCTAGGTCTACTTGAGCAAATATTTAAGAAAAGAGGGGGAGATGTAGGAGTCTGGGCTGCATTAGATGGAAGCTAATGCAGACAGGAAAATACATGGCCGAAGGCAAAGTCAGCAAAAGAAGGAATAGCTGTGGTCACACAAAAGCACACCAGTTTGAACAAAACAAGATATAAGATAAGGAAGTTTTGGCAAGTTTTGACCTGTGTATGCGTAATTACAATTAACCAGTGCAAATGCTTGTAGAAGCACGTGGACAGCACATGTAGACAGCATGCAGCCTATTAGAGGACAGACAAGCCCGTGAACTTAATGTACTATAAATGTAACCAGAATCAGAGAATAAACAAATGATCTGATCATCATATTGGTGTTGTGTCATTCCTGAGCCCGCACGGGAAGATAGAGACCCCGGCAATCTGATTTCATGAGTGTGTCTGTGTTGGCTACTGAACAGGTAATGATTTCTCTGCACGGACAGGTGGCCAGTGTTGGGAGTGAAATTTTGTGATTCATCTCATCCTACATGGACTCCTACATTGGCCAAGTCAACCTCAGGAGGTTTCTCATCCCTCACCCTTGACTGCACAGGGGAGACAGACAATTCAGTTGTGGACACCTGCATGGCAAACAGCTGAAATAAAGTGAAATGAATTTCACTTGTGTAGGGCTCCTCTTTTCCATTTGTCTTTCCTGTGTCCATTATCTTATTCCATTTTCATTTCCTTCATATATTTCCTTTTAACTTCATGTTTCCTTTTGTTCAAAACGTAATCCTATGACAAGTATTTCTTCCACTGTGAGTGCTTTTGATGACTCTGTGAATCAGGAGTGGATTTTATGAATGTGTAGAGAACACTGGGGGTGAGAATTATGTAATTTCTCTAGCATACTATTATATGTAAGGATCCAGCAGAAATTGTGAAAAGAGTAGAGGGTGCTGATACTAGTGCCTTTTTGCTGATCATGCTAAAGCTTTCCTTCCATTAACTCTGTTTAACTCACCAAGAATGAACAGAAATCTTCAACTAGGAACAAAAATTTTACATTCTTACTTTCATGGTTTGAGCCCAGAGGGAAACTGAGCGATTTACTCACCCCTTCACTCCCAACACTGGGAAGGAGAAAAATTAATCAGTCTCAGGAATAGAGATAAGGACGGAGAGGGGTTGCTCACCCATTAATGGTCACGAGTAAAAGACAGGTTCATTAGGGGAAGAAAAAGGACATCACTTTAATTCAAAACTGTAATGATAATGACACTTAACAGACATAATGGGACAGTGAGAGTATCTTAAAAACACATCCCAACACCCCTCTCTTCTTCCCAGGCTCAGCTTTTGTTCCCAATACCTCTACCTCTTCCCACAGTGGGGCAGGGGCAGGGGATGGGGGGTGCAGTCACTCCACCAATTCTTTCTGCAAGATGTGTGGGGGGGGAAGCACTCTTCTGCTCCATGTGGTATCCCTCTCATGGGAGACAGTCATCCACAAACTTCCTCTGTCGTGAGTCCTTCCCAGCATTCATCTTGAGACGCTCCAGCATGGGTCACCCCTATGTGTGGCAGTCCTCCCAGCACTGAACTACAAGAGTAGGGGTTTCTTCTTCCCACAGTCTCAGGAGTCCTCCATAGGCCACAGGCAGATCTCTGCTCCACTGGTGACCTCCATGGGTGGCAGGGAGGGTGGCCCTGCTGCTTCACCACGGGATACAGGGTGGCTCCATACTCTGGCACACCTCCCCGCCTTCCTCCTCATTCTTTCCAGTGACCTCGGTGCTCACATAGGTGTCCTGGTAAATGCTCCTCACAAAATCCCCACCCCTTCTCAGGTTGCCCTTCTTAAAGACATTATCACAAAGGTATGGTGTCCTGATCCAACAGCAGGGAGGGTTCTTAAATGATCCCAAGAGCAAGATTAAGACACAAAGTCAGATGTCGTACAACCTTGTAAGCTTTTTTTCCTGTAACAACTGATAATAGCAATAGGACAGAAAGAAGGAGAGTCAGAATACCTAAGCAAGCAAACAAAAGAGATGCAGTGAAATTAGTTACCACTGCCACCACGAATCCAGCGGCATCCCATTGGTTCGGTTTCAGTGCAAGCGATGGTCCCCCGAGTGAAGAGTACATGGTCCTTTTATCATCCCAGTCCCCATGATCAGTTCATCCATTTCCACAGAGCTCATTATCATATTCATCACCCTGTACTCCCCCATGTGTTCATGCCCAAGTGTTCAGGGTGGTTGTATGGGGGAGGAGGGAGATTCAGCCAGCAATGACTTTAGTCTCCGCACATCCTCCTCATCCTAACTTCCCCCCAGTCCTGCATGCATTCGCATCTTGGTGGATGTTTTGAAAGAGGTAGTTGTTCCAGCTCTTGGCAGACACTGTGGGTTTTTCAGGGATATTTTTGTAGTGTACTTCATGGCAATGGGATGTTGAGGCCTAATTTAGGAAGTGGTGCAGTGCTGAAACAGGCAGTTGAAATGGTTCGACAGTCTTACTCCACCCTGTGGCTCAGGAGATGGTAATGGTACAACAGCAATGCCGAGACAAAACAGCTGACACAGTCCCTCACACATGGCCACCATTTTTAATTGTCTTGGCCTTGGCCAGAGGTGGGTCTGACTTGGAGCTGGGGGAGGTTTTGAGAAGTTTCTCTCACAGGCACCACTGCTGTAGCCCTCTCCCCTGTTACCAAAACCCCCGCTACCCAAACCCAGCACACTTAGATATATTGATGAGATCTGTCTTGAACCTTCTCTTCTTCAGGCTCCAGTCCCAGCCCACTCAGCCTTTCCTCAGAGAAGAGATGTTGCATGATCAACTTTGTGCCTCTTCATTGGACTCTCTTCAATGTGTCCATTTCTCTCTTGCACTGGGGAGCCCAGAACTAGGCACAGTACTCCATGTGTGTCCTCACCTGTGTTGAGAGGGGAATGATCTGCTGGTGACACTCCTGCTAATGCAGTCTAAGACAGTCTTCTTTGCCACAAGAGCAGATTGCTAGTTCATGTTTAATTTAGTGTCCAACCCCAGGTTCTTTTCTGTCAAGCTGCTTTCCAACTGGGTGGTCCCCAGCATATATTGTACATGGGGTTGATCTTTTGACTTTGCATTTATCCATGTTGAACTTTACGAGGTGCTTGTTAGCCCATTTCTCTAGCTGGCTGAGGTCCTGCTGGATGGCAGCATGATCCTCTGGTGTAACAGCCTCTTCTCCCATTTTTGTGTCACCTGCAAAGTTGCAGCAGGTGCACTCTGCCCCACCATTCAGATCATCAATGAAGATTTTGAACAGAAGTGCATCCAGTATTGATCCCTGGGGTACTGGGCTACTAGTTACTGGCCTCCAACCAGACCTTACACCACCACCCTCTGCACCTGGCCATTCAGCCAGTTTTCAATCCACTTCAACTCTGTTCAAGCCAAACCATAGGGTTTTTTTTAGTTCACGAAAAAATTGAGTCGTTGGGTCATTAATAAAGCTGAAAAAACCCAGCTTGTACAGGCTGAATTACAAAATGACATGTTCCAAAATTTCTAGAGATCTCCAATGCTTACTTATGAGCTGTAAACATTCCTGAGAAAAGCCACTAAAATTATGACATCATTTCTGAGTCATTAAGCTGAAGACACTAATGCTTTAATCAATCCTGGCTCAATGCTGATCTTAAAGCTCCTGAGTGGTATTGACTTTTTTGAACATTTTCTTGACTAGCCCTTGTTTTTCACATTCTGGTATCAGTTTTAGCTATATTGATCCTTTTTTAACCTGGTCTGTCTGGGACGAGTCATACTGGTTGTACTCATTCTCAGCTAAAAAAATATGTCATCGAAGTAAATGTTTCTGTTAATTATTGAGGAAATAAAACCTGTTATCACTACAGCAAGAAAGTGCAGAAATTTAAAACAAATAAAAAAACCCTACCTGTAGACACATCTTAGCCACACATTTCCTACACATTTAGGATCCATACAATTTTGCTATCTTCTTTATCCCATCTCTAGTTTCAGTACTGTGGTCTGCATGTAAGGTTGGCTTTTGGCTATTATTCCCAGTGATACAGTGGAGCCCAAATGGATTCCTCTTCAGCCTTTCTGGACCTCAAGAAACTTTATCTAGCCCACCACTTCATAGTCTCCTTTCTGGCATTCAATAACCCTTGTGCTATTTCCTCAAAGAAAGATGGACCTTGCAGTAAATAGATTCCTCCATTAAAAGAGTATATTGATTTGCCATTTCAACATCAGTGTAGTTTTTTAATGGAAAGTGGACAGCATGGTAAGTTCTGAAATTATACGTTTATCAAGCATGCTGAACATGCTTCAACTGTGAAGTGTTTGCTGATGAAAAGACATATAAGACAGCTGCATATTTCAGCATGAAATATGCAGAGAAAACATGATTTTTTGCATCAGTTCTAAGTAAGATAATGTACTGACAAGAAAATTCAAAGCAGGTATGACTCTTCATTATCAAGTCCAGAATTTTATATGGACATGACCATGATCAGCCATCTTTCCATGATTGCAATTAGTTTTCAAATCAGTTTTAATTTTAATAAGTTATGTTAAAAGTTTTAAAATAAATTTAAATAAAAAATATGGAGTTTGTCAAAATTTTCAGCTTTTCATTGTAGATGTATCAAAATATACTACTGTAATAAATGTTTATAGCTTAGTAAACAAGCCTTATAAATGGAAGAGCCACCATATGTGCACGCAAGATAATACAGACTGTATGCATGTAGGGCCTTGGGATTCATCTTAAATATAGGTTCTCATATCTACTTTAGATCTATCCTAAGTGGGAAAATAAGTACCAAGAAATAGTTGTGATTGATCGATCTATAGAAGGCAACCAATTAGAGATGTCTCAGTTCATCCGTCCCAACTATTTTGCAAATCTATCTTGTTTTTAGCAGGCTTTAGAGCATTTCTGCCAGTCTGGGTAGTGTTCCTTCTCTTGGCTCTCCCACTAGGGAATTATGCCGTGTGAAATCCTAATCCATAGACTTTATGTAATCTCAGATTTCCTTTACCCTAAAACTATGTCTGCTCAGGCTTTTGCAGACAGAATTAAACTGGCTCTGTCTGCCACTTGTGATCCAGCTCTGAGCTTGAAGTCAGTCTCTCAGCAAGATTTATTAACTTCGGTATAGCACTGTACTCACAGCAGTTTCCAATTGAGAGCTGGCTGGAGTCCAGTTGCATGAAGTAGAGGCAGAGGCTTGGTTAGTCTTGCAGAGATCATGTGGACTTGCTCTAAATATGCTGAAGCACTTTATTCTTCCACATATTTGGAGTACAGACTGTCTGTTACCTTATCACAGAAATGGCACCAGCTTGCTCTGACCTGTAAAATCACTGCTTACCCCTATGCTTTTTTTCTTAGTTTAAGCAGCATTTTTCAGCATAACAGTACTATGGTCAATATTGTGGACATTTAGGAACACATGTGAAGAATGTGTAAAGCATGCAGATTTTGAATACAACTGTAAAACTCACTGATAGCAAAATATAAGAAGTATATAATTTAAAATAAATCCTTTGTCCACATCCCTGTCTCTGTTTCCTCATTTTTCTGCAGCATTCTTTGGCCTTGGGTTCATATCTTTTTAAAAGAGGATAATTCTGTCTCTCTGGAGCAAGTAAGCAAGCCATTAAATTTTCCTTTCATCCCAAGAGCAGTTCTCCCCACTGGCTTTTTTTTTTTTTTTTCCCCCCTCTGATTCTGCAGTGTCTCTAGTTCACAAGTACTCTAACATCACTCACTTCTAATTTTGCCACTGTTGATTTTTTTCAGTATCTATTTCAGCCTGTTTTGCATCTCTGCTCTACAGACAGGAAAGCTATTCAGAAAAATCTGAGCAAATAGTTCCACCTCAAGCATCAAGACAAGAGACAGACATACAGTGAAGTAGAGCTACAAAAAGCACAGCAAGTTACAGACACAGTTATTTCAGTTCAACCCACACTGTGGGCTGCAGGGGAGACATTGACCTGACCAGATTACTGATCCTAACTGTCCTTCGGTAGGTCAGTCCAAAACAGGTGGAATGTTTAGCAACAATTCAAAGGTATTCAGCTGTAATTTCTGACACAGTATTTATATATATACCACAAGTAAAAGAACTGCACATATATCTGTATAGCTATATCTATATATCTGTGCATCAAAAATCATCACTTGTGCTCTGTGAGCTTTTTCAAAATATTGCAGTTCCTGTTGTGTGCATGAAGGCTAGCTAGAGGACATTCAAACAAAGGCTGTATTTTAAGTTTTCACTTGTGATGTCCAACCGTTAGGTAATAGCAGTTGCTAAAAGAAACAAACCAATGTGCAAAAATCCAGACAAAAAAGAAAAAAATAATAATCTGTGGCATTCCTA
Organism: Athene cunicularia; assembly: GCF_003259725.1. Classification (NCBI taxonomy): domain Eukaryota; kingdom Metazoa; phylum Chordata; class Aves; order Strigiformes; family Strigidae; genus Athene; species Athene cunicularia. Next base: position 6,806,774 of record NW_020799143.1, on the reverse strand, counting down.
AGGAGTCCACAGTGGGCAGTAACAAAGACAGTGCAAAACCCACAATAATAAATTGCAAAAATGTAGCCCTTACCCACAATAGATGTTCTATTACAAGTACCTAATAATTTAATTCATTTAGGTGCCCAGACTGGTTATCTGCTATGGTAGAAAAACACAATTATGTGAGAAAAATATCTGTCTTCAGACTCCACTCCTTTGAAAGTTTATACCTGAGTAGATGCCAGGCCAACAGTCAGCTTCCTCATTCGCTTGTGAGTGGCAGTGAAATTCTCTTCCTTTGGGACTCAGGTGAGAGTCCAGCCAGCTCTCATTTTCCCCTTTATCTAAGCCTGAGGTTTGTCTGAATTACTCTGAATTCTTTATCTATTTATTTGCCTCAAATCAAGGTCTGAAAATGGGAGAAGTGTCCCTGCATATGTTGTACTACTCCACAGGAAGGGAAATAAGCTCCTAGGCTCTTCACAATTCTAGGGTCTATTCCATTGCTACACAGTTAACAGACATAATGAATCAAGATGAACAAATTCTGAAGTGTCTTTTACTGATGACTAGAGTGCTGCTAATAAGTTGATAAATAGGTTTATGCTATGACAGAGTTCTTTCAAACTAAAGCATTTTAGAAAGCTGGGAAATAGATGCTGGTGTCCCTAGAGTAAAGTCTGCAAAACATGTTCCTTAACTACAGAACCATTACTCTAAATTCCTACTGACTTGAAGACACATAGGAACTGGTACACTCATAAACAGAACCATTTTTACAGTCACTTTTCTGACTATAACAATAATATAAGATCTACTGTATAAATATGTACTGAGAAGTTAATCTTTAATTGACATGAAGTTTAATAACTAAAATATTTCTCATATAAATGCATACATGTAAAATAAACAGACTAACAGACCCTCAAAGTATATTACTATTTCTTATACAAAAAATCTATACACATATACATTAAGCATATTAAAATGTCACAAGAAGTATCTTGGGAATGTAAAAGAAAAAAATACTTCAATCAGATGACTATTTTAATCAGCAACAATTAAGACAATAATGTTACTGTCTGCAAAACAGAGATCTTTCACATAGAGTATTTTTCTTCACATTTTATTTCAAAGAGGAATTGCAGCATTGGTTTTATTGTTTTGGCTTTAATATTGCATGGAATTGTTATAAGGGTCCAAGTTTTGACAAAAAATCAGTGACCACTTTCTTCTCTCACTATTACAGGGATGTTTATCCTTATTTGCTAATAAAGCCTAGCCATGAAGAAGAAATATTTAGTTCAGTTCAACTATAATGGATGTAAAGAGACAAAGGAACAGTAAGAGCATAACAGTAGCTTTACACTAAGCTAACTTTGGAGGCAGATACACCTTGGAGTGAGGATGAAAATCACTTGGAAAATTTTAGCTTTTCTAAATTATTTTTGACTGCATTTTTATTATTACTTTTAATATTGCAAGGTTTGGAAGATCCTTTTTGGTAGTAATTTTCAATCATGCTACCCGCTATGTAAATGCACATCAGGTGTAAGGGATTTCGGCTGAAGGGTCTTACAATCACTGAAATGTAATTGTCAATATACAGATTTAGTTGCAATAAACTATTTTGCTTTCTTGAAAACACATTTAAGAAGATTGAAACAAGAAACACGTGCTAGGATTTGCTTTCTGCAAGAGAATTTAAAAACTTTTTAAATTTATCCTTTTTAATGTAAAAATTAATCAATACTTGATGAAGTAAACCTTGTATGATAAAAAATTACAAATTCAGTAACATCTTGATGGTCTGAGGTTAGAGCACCATAGCTACTTGACAGTCAAAAGCTTGCTGCTTTAGGTAAGGGGTTTTCTCTGTGTTTGATTTCAGTCAGGATACATGCAGGTCAAACTGCATGACAGTGAGCAGATTTCCAGAAAAAGTGAGAGAGTTTTGTTTTATTCCATAATGAAAAATAAACTGGCATAAGAAACTGTCATTATGCCTAAATTATGGGCATTTTCTTAAAAATAGGTATATAAATCTATAGAAAGCAGTAGATTATGGATTCCAGATGATTCTGTGGATAGTGAAAAATTGTCTACTCTTCTATATTTGTCTGTCCTAGCATCTGGAGCTACATAATCACTAAAAAAAATCTTGCTCTTTTTCATGATATCTCAGGGAGTAAAAATTCTACTGCTGTCATTAACTATAAACTCAAAAATAATACACATGTGGACATATTTAGTATGAACCAAGGTTAGGTGCCTTCTTCACCTCTAAAATTCAAGTATTATGTAGAAATACTACTAAATAAAACAACAGAAGAGTTGCATTTATAACATGTATATAAGTGCACACGTTTGTGTGCATGCATATAAGTGCATGCTACAATATCTAAAACTAGATATTAATTTCCGTCATTGTATTATTTTTATAATTTATTGGTGTTCTCAAAATATTTTGTTAAAAATGAAGGCAGTGAAAGACTTGGGTTTGTTCTGGTCTTCCCAACAGACAAATTGTACCACATTGTCTAGTAGAAAAGGCATTAGATAAGAATCACAGAACAGACTCCATGCCTTTCATTACTTTGTAGAAGCACAAATTACAAATCACTGTGGTATTCCTGCACTGTCTTTCAGGTTAGAGGGAGGTTTATACATTAATCAGTTACTGCTTTGAGTTGAACAGAGATTCCATATGACCATATACAAGTTTAGTCTCAGGTGAAAGAGTTGTCATCTCTCTTGTTTTACAGTCTCTCTCTAAAACACTCCACTCTTTCATAGTATTTGCTAAAGTCTTCTCTTAAAAGTTAACTTTGATTCTCTGCAGCTACATCCCTTTTTTTGGACTTTCCCTTTTAAATGACCTTAATTTTGGTATAACATAATTTGAGAATAAGGACCTCTATTTGCTGTTTAACTAGCTGTGGCAAGACACATTCAAAAATAATGCAGATGAAATTTGCTTAGGAAAGTCCTTCTATCTTAAAACCTTGAATGCCTTGGTTACTCAATTAGTAGTGCAGAATTGCCTCAATTGCAGTAGTTGCCTCAATTAGTAGTGCAGAAACATGGCTGCTTCCTTTCATTACATTATTTACAGTAGCTCAGGTTGCTTTGTATTTTGTTCCACGTGATATAGTTTATCAAAGCTGTAGGTGGATATCAGAGCACTGGAAAATGTGGTTTATGCTTCTTCATTCTAGCACATGTCAGGCTAAACCATTATGGTCTAATGTACTTATAGTGGCAAACCCAAAATATTTATCAAGGTTGGAATGCATGATACAGTGATCTCATATTGAACATTACCTGGTTTGGATTTTTTTTTTTTGAACCTCACAGTGAGGTAGCCTTTGATCTGCTGGTGGTAACTTGGTAGTTTGTGATGTCCTGATTTTCTGTTTTGAAGTGGTTGTTTCATGAGAACTCTCATTGCTCTTCCAGTGCACTGTTAATTGAGTAAAAAAGGAGCTGCTCTTTGAAAACTACTGCCAAGGTCTTGTGAGATCTGGATACATGGTGTCATTAGTGAATTGTGTGAGCCATTTGTGTATGCTTTCCCCATCAGCCAGACTAGGTTAGAGAACTAATATTGACTGTAGATATAAAGGAAGTAAATACCTACTCTTATTTACTGAATCCAGCATTTGCAGCTGAAAAGTTCTTTGTCCATAGGCAGCAATGTAAACCATTTTTTGTATGCACTGTATCATTCCATATTTCACCTGTTTTCACATCAGCATCCTACAGATTCATCTGGCTCTTATTCTACCATTTTTCACTTTATATTTAAGATTATTCCCATAGTCAAACAATATTGTCTTACTTAGAAAAACATTGTATGCTTGAGAGGTTCCATTAGAAAACAGAAAATAAAACTAAGTTACTTTGAAGGATAAACCTGTGATGCCAAACAATCTAAACACAAATCCAGATGTTTCAGCAAGCTAATGTGAAGAAAAATCTCTATATTTACACTGTATAGCAAATATTTTACTAGGAGGAAGTGAAGAATGTTGACATTCCACTACTTAGACCCCAGTCAGAACAATGTTCTGAATACCAAAATGTCAACATTCATTGCAGTTTCCTTTACATCAGCATGCTAGAACACACATCTGGCATCTTTCTCCCCACTGGC
>NW_020799143.1:6760521-6802586 GCF_003259725.1 Athene cunicularia | reverse complement strand
CCCTCCCATCCACCCCCTTCATTTTTTTCTGTTACTATCGTAGATATGAAAATGCAAAGGCAAGATAATTCGCATTTCTCAGTCAGCCATCTGTGTTCAGCTGTCTCTTCACCTATTTGTAAAAAAAAAAAAAAAAATCCACAAAACAGAAAGAAAAATAACCCCAGGTGCATGCATTATGTGCAAAAATCCATGTTTGTTATCCATAATCTATAAACCCTGTGTTTCATGTATACTTTAGATTTATTTATTGTAAAGTTCATTCCTTATTATGATTTGTAATTCTTACAGTATCTATAATTCTTCAGACTATAAGAACATTAATTTTGTCTGTCTGTCTTTGTCTTTATCTGTGTGATAATGTCATGGTTCGATATTGTAAATTGAAGGCCATTTCATGGACACCCATTAGGAAATAGGCTGAACTGCATGCTCCAAAGCTATTAAAGAAACACCAAAGCTATTAAAGAAATTTTGGCTCAACTCCTCATCAAACTCACACAAAATAGCCGTTCAGCTTTTATGGGGATATCTAGTAGCAAATTAGGACCATTTTCTCTATCCAAATCTTTACTGTTTTGAAGAGCATGCAGCTTTCCTGCTTTGCTTTAAATCTACAGTTGTGAACGGAAAAGATTCTAGCACTGATTGTGGAGCAGATTTTGCCTCCTGATTTGAAGGGGAAATGAAAAAGACAAGCTTCTTACTTCTGTATGAGCCATGAAAATGAAGACATAAGGCTTGGTGTCCTTGTCCAGCTTTTCATTATGAATTGATTAACTTTGTCTATATTTTCTCTCATAACGTGACTGCCTGAGGAACCAGTTAATAATACCTGTGTTTCTGAAAATTCACTATTCCATTTGCAAACAAATTGAAAGAGCCCCAAAGAATCCATGATTATGTAGGCATAAATTATTCTGAATTATTCTGCAGGGTGAACTGCCACGCAGATTGGCTGATGCACAATGTTCTGTTTGCTCATTGTATACATATTTGCTCATTGGTGTACGGTACATTTAAATAATTAATAATTAATAATTTAAAATTCTATATGCACCCAATAAAATCAAACCCAATTGAACTGGTATCGCTTCTATCATCACAAACATGAATAAAACACAGTCACCACTATTATCATCAGTAAATGAATTTCCTTTTGTCAGTCTCTGGTATCTCACTTACAGCAATCATTTTAATTGAATTTAGAAGACTGAAAGTAATAAAGGATAAGGTTTTTATTTCAAGCCTATATTCCTTTACATGTTGTTTTTAATTTTCTTACCAGCACTGCAAATGTTTTTGAGGTGTGATGTAAATGACATGTAATTTCAGCAGAACTCAAAACAGCATGAAACTTTTTGACAGATTGTTTGAATATCAGAAGAATATGTATAATCCCTTATGCTTTTTCAAAAGTTGACATATTGGCAGCAACCTGAATGGTGTTGCTTTCCTTATGCTTGTATTTTGTCATGCACACTAGCACTAGCCCAAGACAAAAACCAATTTGATGCAGCATAGTGTTACCAATGTACAGTCACAATGTAGTTCAAGATAAACATGCTAGCATTGAAAAGAACATAATTTTCAAAAATTACAGTGACAAGCAGTAAGATTTTTTTTTCATAAATAGTTGAACATAGTGCATATTTTCCCCTAAAAAGAGTTTTCTAAGGTGGTTTACTTTTCATCCTTTTGTGTTGCTCTTGGATTTCAGTGGGGCTGCCCAAAATGTCCCTAAGGGCTTGTTTCAGGATTTGTTTGCTTCTTTGCTGCTGTAACACACTTCAGTATTGTTCAAACACAAGCTCTCCACTCGTTTATAGGCTTGTAGTTTTGGTGTCTTAGGGCACTGACAGCCCTAAGACTCCTCCTGCTCCCCTCATCTTTAAATTTCCTTTTTTCCTAGGCCCAGGAAATGGGAGGATAGACTTGACAAACCTTTTGGAGTTAGGCTAAGAAAGGGCATTTAGTAATATCTCCACTGCTTTCTCAATGACTCTTGGTATTCTTACACAGTGCTCAATGCTTTGTTTTGTTGTGCTCATTAGTAATTTCTAAATTGCTGATGGTTTCATCCCATAAAAGCCCCTGTTGATTTAAGATAACATATGAAACAGATCAATTGCATAACCTTTTCATGAAAATGAACAGCATACAGTTCATTGCCTTCTTTGCCCCAGAAATCCTCCTTACTTTGAAGTTCCAACATCCCTGTTGGTCACCCTTCTAATGTGTCCCACCAGTATCACATTTAAATAAAGTGAGCAGCATGGGTAGTTCTCAGCTCCTGCTTTTCAAACAGAATTGTTATAGCACCACAGAAATTAACCAAGTGGCTGGCTGCCATACCTTTTACTCATCCAAATATGCTTGTTTGTATCACTGCAAATGAATCTGAAATACATTAATTCATTTTAATAACAGTGAGGAATGCCATACTCAGCAATACTACTACCACAGAATTTCAAAATGTCACAGGCTCATTTAAAAAAGGTTGAATTATGTATTATCAGAAAAGAAGACTTTAGAGCTACTAAATTTAACCACAAGTCCTAGAGTCCCATGAAGAGAGCCCAGAATGCATGAAGCACAGAAAAACATGGGCACATTCCAACATGCATGTCAAATGCGTTTCAAAACCACTCCCTGGATTCATTAAGAATGCACAAGCAAAGTGAATTTGCCTGTTCACTACAGCTGTAGCAAAAATCTCCTACCTTAAAGTCTGTCAGAGTTTTGTCAGTATAGACAAGCCTTAAATTGTGCACAATGAAGCTCTGTGTCAGTTAATCAGCTGGTGGTTTCTAGTAAAATATATTTTCTGTATTTCCCAGTTAACTCATAACAGACGAAAGATGTCCCCTTAGGCTCTAATTTGAAAGACTTAAACATGTTCATGCTGTTTTAACAGGTTTCTTAGCATATATTTGCAGGAATTTCCTTTACTTCTTTACATTTCCCTATTCTTTGGACAAAAAGGAGAAATATGCTCAAAGCTCTGCCTGTGTGTCCTCTCACCTTGTAGAGTAACTCTCTATGTATGGACAGCGTGTTGTTGATGTTCACCTCTCTCTGATTCAATTTTTTTTACACTTTCTTCTCTTTTTTCCTTCTTTTCTCCCCTTACCCATAATCCCTCTACTTGTCATAAATGCAAAAGGGTCAGGAAATTTTCAGAGCTTTTTTCATGTATTTGATATAACTTGCTATTTTCTTATCCCACTGCTAATGTTTATAATGTATATTGTATTTGTAGGATTTTGCTAAGGTCTTGGCCAATTTGACATTTCAGCCCAAGCACTTGCTTTTAACCTTGTCTTTTAGAAGAAAGTAATATCAAGTTTCTCTAACTTCAGTATAAGTGTTTTTCTAAAGTTAAAATGTGATTGTTCTGCAAATACAGAATTTACTGTAACAGTGTTTTTACTTTGCATCTTGTAGACACATAAAGCAAAGCAAAATTATATCAAAAGTCCTAGAGGTGTAGAACAAAATCACACTTCTGTAACTGTAGATAGTTGCATTTAAAATTTCAAAATTCATAGGACTATATATCTGCTTATTAATTTTAATACAATCAATACAATCTGTCATGCACCAATAAAGAGTAGGACTAATTGATTAGATATATTTTTATTTTTAATTAGTGAATCTGTAAATCTGTAAAGTTGTGTTCTCGAGAATTACTTGATGAATTCATGAAAATGTAATACATTTTCTTTTGTGTTTTTTGGTTGTGGAACCTACATCAGATCACAGAGAGGTAATATTTGATCTCTCAGGAAAGATTTTTGACAGCTCTCTGAAGAATTCCTGCAGCTGGAAGGCATTTTGTTGACATTTGTCCTAAGTAAGTTTCTTCAAAATTTGCTATAATTACTGAAATGATATGCCAAATATATCTGGTTAGAAGAATGGTTACAATGACCCTTTGCTTGCATTACCTGATTTACCAACATTCTGGACCAAAAATAGATACTGCAATACTTGAACTAGACAAACACCCCGTCACTAGTTAGCATACTCAGTATGTTTATGTCATGGTTTAACAGACTAACATGAAGAAAGAACAGAGTTGAACCTTTATCTCAAACACCAAATAAAAAAAAATTCTTAGGCTGTTAAAATGTGGTAATATTTTCTTCTTTTTTCTTTTTGCCTCTCTGCTTCCTTGGCCACAACAAGAAACAGAAATGAACTAGAAAAAGAGCTATCCCCTCCAAACCAGACTGGTTTGAATAAGCAACCTCTGGAACCATCCAGTAGAACTTCTCAGACTTTTGATATTTACCCAAAACTACACACCTACTTTTCAGGCCTCAGCATCAGACACAACAATGAATAATCTACGAGATAAAAAGTCAGCTCTGTCCTCACAAGTCTTTACAGTTTTTTGCATTCTTTTAATCCATTATTGTATCTCTTCCTCTCCCATCCCAAAGAACACCCCCCCCACTATTTTTTAAAATTCATTTTCTTATTTTAAACCCTTGTCATCAATAAAAGGTTCAATTATTTTTCCTACCCTCTCCAGATAAGAAAAAGAAAATAGAAAAGTAAAAAGATATTTCTAAAATGGTTATCCCACTTGATCCTTTATTTCTCCTAGGAACAAACTTTTACCTTAGTAACAAATGGATGAAGATTTATACCATCTCAAATTAATTGTAGGTTGAGATTTTCATACTTTTCACAGTTCTTTGCTTGCCATTGCCTCTGGAAAAACGCTAGCTATTTACATTTCCCTCTGACACTTGTCAAGTAGTACATCATTCAGGAGCTGTCTTAAGGTCTGTGGGGCCAAGAGTACAGACTCTAGTTTTGAAATGTTCCTGTGGTGTGATTTGCACATAAGACCACAAGGTTTAAACCAGGTTGTCTCTAAATACAGCCCTTTCTGATCCAGTTTCTGCTCCTTCTTTTTTTTCTATTTCATCCATCTTTTCCTCTGTTCTTCATTTTTTGGTCATTTGGTCTTCTTAATCTTTTACCCTTCTTTTTCCAGGCACTTCACTGATGGAAACATTCCCCAAGTTTTATTCTTCTGAAAAAGATTGAGGAACAGTCTGTGCAAATTAAAGTCTGTTTCACATTGGAAATGGAGCAACACCACCCCAGGCAGTGCTCCAGGAAGGACTGAAGCGACCAAAGTCATAAGAACTTTTCAAAGCACAAAGTGAGTGCCAAGGGTATTCAACTCTTCAGCACATGCCTATGCTCAGCAGTGGATGTTCTTATGGAAATTAGTACCAAAGATACCTTTACCTGGAAACTAGATATTGGAGTGAACACATGATGGATTCTCTTGTGGCGTGTAAGCATAGTCCTGAATGCCAGCAGTACAGAACTGCATTATCCCCAAAGGAACATTATAATGGTTTTTGCATCAATAAGCTACAGGGCCTTTCAGACCTCCAAAATAAAGTGGGGAAGTGCTGTCTACTGGACCGTTTTCAGGATGTACATCATTTGCACACCTGTCATACAGTCAAGATGCAATGAAATAAATGTCATTTTATTACCTTTTAATACCTTCAACCTGCTTTTGGGTTGTGATATTTACCTGACAGCTCAGTCACATCTTGATACCTTTTCTCTATCATCATTATCTGATGCATTAAAAATGTTCATGATGATGTTTGGATTTGTTCAAGATGCAGAGGTTCCCGTCTCATTATTCTTTTGTATTCTTCTCAGTATTCTTGCTTTAGTCATAAACTGAATAATGTAACTTGTTCTTACATGCTGTTTTTAGAGACATAAATAATTTTGCCTGTTGCCAACTTAAAAATATTCAAGACACTCTATCTTGGAGAAATGCAGAAAGCAATATGGTTCTCCCATATAGCTATGAGCAAGTCAATGGAGGAACCTGTCAAATCTGTGGCCTGCTCAAAAATTATGGGAAGAATTTCAGGGGTTTGTCTGCTGTGTATGTTCTAACAGTTCAGATAAATATGACACTTCCTCTTCCTTCACCACAGAAGTCACTTGAAAAAGGATCTCTAAAAAAAAAATGCTTCTAGAATCTTGTACTTAAACATAAATAAGATGTGTTGGGTTGTATTTTTTTTTCTTTGTGAAAGGAAAATTGAAAGATCACAGCATCCTGAAAGTTAGGACAGCTAAACCAGACTAATCCTCACACCAGTCCTTTTGGCAACTCCTTCAGTGGCTTTGGGAGCCAACTGTGGAGCCAGCCAGCAGCACAAAGAAATCCAGCCAGGAAGACAGCTACATATATCAATGCTGGAAAAAACGAATTCCAGAGCTTGGCGTCTGTGCTTCGATGATTGCCAAGCACACCCTAGGAGTGGCCACACATGTGCTGGCTTTTGCAGCAGAGCAGCAGCATGAGAGCAGGAGAGCTGTCTGAGCCACAGTCAGAGCAGTAGGGAACACACTGCCATAGTCCATTTCTTTCTTCTACAAAACGGAAGGTTTTCCTGAGAAGTCAAAATGAGGGTGCACATATTTTACTTAATGTATAGGAGGGACATTACTTTTTATTTACATTAATAAATTTTATTTTCTGTTCTGCTGAAACAGTTCTGACCCATTATCACAGCACTGTATATATGTAGTGTCTCAGTTACCCCAAGTCATTCATATGGAAAATAGTTGGGATGAAAATGTATACCTGATAACCTGTATCATTCAGACAGCATTCCAAATGCCTGTCTAAAGCCATTAAAAGGGATCTGACTTCCATTAAAGTTTTTACCTGTATATGCATTAAAGATTGTTCTATGAGGTGAGGAGCTAAAGAGGAATGGTTGTACTTATTCAGACTAAGGAAGGTTCCAGTGTTTGGGCTAAATCAGGTATCCTGACTCCAACACCGACCATAAGATGGCGGCACCCATCTGGTGTTGTCTGGTTTAGTGTATGTTTGCTTTCTCTTCGTTCAGTCCTGCTCAACACAGAGCCAGGCATACGATTCTTACATTAGAAGCCATAACAAGATATGAGTCAGAAAATACAGTCAGCTATCAGAAACCGAGAAGGTATCCGACAGACCAAATTTTTAGATTGGCCAGGATCAGAAGCTGCAGAATTAGATAGTACTGTAAAACCTCCAAGTAGCTATGATATCCATAGAGCAATTTAAGGAAGCTGTTGCAATGTTGATGATCCATTATGTCACTAAACTGTTGAAAACTAGCTCAACTACTGAAACATCCAGGATCAAAAAGGCATAATGATGGCTTAGAGGCACAACTTCCATCTTCTTTAATGAGTTAACAGCTCCTGTGTTGCACTTATAGGAAACATCAACTCCATGTGATTTTATCAAGTGTATTAGATTTATGGATACTTATTATGAAGCAACAAAGATTACAACTATCTTCTACTGAAAAATAGAAAAGTGAGTTTGGATCTTTTCAAAAGTTAAATATTGGCAACCTTAGACTTAAGCATTATTACATCCCATGAAGGATTAGACTGATTTTCTGTCACATATAAGGGATATGCAAGGACTAACCACTACAGTTAATGATTGTTGGAAGTTCTGATGTCAGTTCAAATTTAAAAGAAAATAAAACTATAAGGTCCATGTAATCTCAGAGAGATAGTTATACCACACATTCAGAATGGCAGTCCATGAAATCTGATCATTTCCTGGGGATGAATTTGGAGTTTACATGAAGCTTATTTTTAACTATTTTATTGCTCCAATAAGCTTGAGTTTTTGTGAACGCAGACCTCTTTTGTTCTGAAACATCAAATAGTATTTTGTTAAGAATGCAGTCTCTGGCTCTCCTAATCTCTCTTGGAGTTAGAAATACAGACAATTTTCAGTGTGAACTTGCAGCTCCACCAAGATGAGTTGAAAATTTATTTTTATGTCAACAGCTCTATAGCACTGAAAAAAAATATTTTTTTAGCATCAGAAACAAAACACTTGGTTCATCTAGGAAAACTGAATAGTTCCAAGGATTTAACCCATTCTTCACAGATGTCACTGCTATTAACTGAAAAGATACAGGCAAGCAGTATTTCCCTTTAGTACTGATTTACACACTGTCACCCATAAAATCTGGGCTTCTTAGAAAACAGGAAAACATAGTAAGGAAGCATGCATCAGGTCTGAAAGATGATATTGAAATGAGTACTACCATAACAGGACACTGTCTATACACAATATACATCAGAACACTATAGTGGTTATGTATCAAATTACTTTATGTGCAAGTTCAGGAGTTTGCTTTATAAATAACACTGAGAGCATCCCTGTAGAACTGATTACCTCAGCAAAAAGCCCAAATTAATTTTTGTTTCCCAAGATACAAGCCTAATCAAATTCTTGTTAATTCTTTTTGGACATGAAGAAAGCCTTAGAGAATTAGGCCCTCACAACAGACATTAACTCACTTCCATGGAAACGTGAGAATTTCTGAATGAAAGAAATATTGAATATGTAATTCTATTTACTTTCTTCAGGCCAACAGGGAAACAGAGCATTTCAAGCAAGTTGTGAAAGATAGGTGCAAATTGCTGACCTACAAGGAAAATCCAGAAGCTGGTTACTTGTAGGTTGGTGTCAGACCTATGTAACAGTCCAATTAGTTTTTTTCTTAAAAACTGTTGTATGAGGGATAGAAAGATAATTTACAATAATCTGAAGTGCAGTACTTCCAAATATATAGGAAAACAGTGACATCAGATATTTTTCTTCTACAGTAATGGTTATAATGGTTTACATATGAAAAATAGAAAATTGAGAGTGTATTTGAAGAATGGGAGCAGAATATCAAAGAGTGATTTTCAAGTAATCTGTCTATTGAAAAACAACTTTCAGATTGCTTAGATTTATATATTAATCTGATAAATGTTAGCTGAGCATAACTAACAAAGCAATAAAGAAAAAAACTAAGTGAAACTGTTTTAATCTTTATTAAAGGCAGAGGAAAGAAAGTAATAGCTAAAACCAGACAGAGTGATGTTAAAAACCTGAAGCTATTATGGGGAATTGCCTGCTGGTACAAGACAGGTGGTCTTAGATGTGCTTGTTCATCAACTACTCAGACATGTTTCCAGAAATAAAAAAATATCTTCTTTTAAGTGACAATAAGAAGTCTGTTTTCAGTGCTGTAATTTTTTGTGTTCTTCTAGATAGTCCTGGCAAATATCCATTCTCCACAAATATTCCCTGAAAATGTCTAGCAGTGAAAATAAGTTCTTGCTCTGTGGTTTCATTGTAAAACTACTTAAATCTGTCTATCCTGGATATACTTCTCATTAAACAGGTAGTCCAATACTTAAAATTGCTAAAATACAGCAAATACATTTTAATCAATATTTTACAAGGGTAAAGTTGATGTATCTTGTCCTGGTTCAGCTAGGATAGGGTTAAGTTTCCCCAGCAGAGACGGGGAAGGGATTTCCAGCCAGGTTATTCATACCATGCTGACATCAGGTCCGGGTGCGGGAGCACAGGAACTTTTTCCTTGGTGGCTTTGGTGTCAGGGAGCACACAGCGAGCTTGTTCCATAACCATTGTGGTATTTCTCTGTATGTGCTGCAGTGCCGGACATGCTGGAGCTCCAGTATGAACTGGAGTCGAAGGCAGCCAAGTGGTACGCCATGACTGACATTGCTAACGTGTTCTTCTCCATTCCAATAGTGCCAGAGTGCAGGTCACAGTTTGCGTTCACTTGGAGAGGCATCCAGCACACCTGGAATCGATTGCCCCAGGGGTGGAACCACAGCTCCACCATTTGCCATGGACTGGTCCATACTGCACTGGAGAAAGGTGGGGCTCCAGAACGCCTGCAGTACATTGATGACATCATTGTATGGGGGGACACCATTGACACCATTGCAGAGATCATCCACGGATGTGAGACGTGTGCTGCAATCAAACATGCCAAGCGGGTGAAGCCCCAGAGAAATGGAGAGTGATGGCTGAAATACAGATATGGAGAGGCCTGGCAGATCGACTACATCACACTGCCACAGACCCGCCACAGGAAGCGCCACGTGTTCACAATGGTGGAAGTAACCACTGGATGGCTGGAAGCTTACCCAGTGCCCCACGCCACTGCCCAGAACACCATCCTGGGCCTTGAAACCCAAGTCCTGTGGCGACACGGCACCCCAGAGAGAACTGAGTCAGACAATGGGACCCACTTCTGAAACAACCTCATAAATGCCTGGGCAGAAGAACACGGCATCGAGTGGGTCTACCATATCCCCTACCACGCACCAGCCGCTGGGAAGATTGAGCGCTACAATGGACTGTTAAAAACCACACTGAAAGCACTGGGAGGTGGCACCTTCAAAGACTGGGACATGCATCTAGCAAAGGCCATCTGTCTAGTCAACACAAGAGGATCTGCCAGTCGAGCTGGCCCGGCTCAGTCGAAACCTCCACATGCTGTAGATGGGGATAAAGTCCCTGTGGTGTGCCTGAGGAATATATTGGGGGAAATGGTCTGGTTTAGTCCTGCACCAGGCAAAGGTAAAGGCAAACCCATCCACGGGATTGCTTTTGCCCAAGGACCTGGGTGCACCTGGTGGGTGATGGAGGACGATGGAGAGGTCTGATGCGTACCACAGGGGGACTTGATTCTGGGTGAGAACATGCCGTAAATTATGATGTGCCTTTGTAAACTGTTACTGCTAAATGGCAGCTGGACATGACGCAGATGGTATAGAATAAAGGAGTGGATTATGTCCTGGTTCAGCTAGGATAGGGTTAAATTTCCCCAGCAAAGTTGGGAAGGGATCTCCAGCCGGGTTATTCATACCATGCTGATGTCAGGTCTGGGCGTGGGAGCACGGGAACTTTTTCCTTTGTGTCTTTGGTGTCAGGGAGCACACAACGGGATTGTTCCGTAACCATTGTGATATTTCTCTGTATATCTTTTGTCTTGCTTACTGTTATTGCTGTTTATTGTTGTTGTCATTGCTACTGTTGTTGTTCAGATTGTTTATCACACTGTTGTATTAAATTTCTTCTTATTTTACCCTGGGGTTTGTGCCTCACTGCCAGCCTTACCGGCTGAGGGTGGGGAGGGGCAGCGGCAACATGGTCTCCAGTCCCGGCAGGGCTTAAACCAACACAATCTACATTCCAGTTTGCCAGGGAAAATATATTTTCCATTACCCAAAACACTTAAGCTTTGTTTTATACTATAAAAAGCAGATAAATATTTTGATCATACAACAGTCATTTTCAGAATTCACCCCCTTTGATAAGTAACACAAATATTATTTAAGATGAAGAGTAAGACACTGGTCTTTATAGGATAAAGGAACTGACCACAGCAGCAGTGAGAGGTTTACAAACAAGAACTGGATCTAGTTGTAATGCTTTTGTTTTCTGCTTTGGCACATTATCAGACTTTTTGGATCCAAACTTTGCATGGTAGCAGTAAAATCTGAACCTAAGTAAATGTAAATGATACAAAAAAGGATGTTAACACCTCTGTGCAGCTGCAGTCATGGTCAGTCACAATATAAACTTTCCTATGTGATTACAAGTTGATGTTATGGAACTTGGTTGTTAACAGATTAGGATCTGACAGCCAGAGATAAAGTAGGAATTATTTTAAACCTCTGTAGTTTTCTCTTGTTTGGGAGTTTCAACTAGTAGTGGGGATGTGAAATAATTGGGCTGTAACTTGCACTTAGTACAGTACAATACTATTAATTTTATTGATTCGAAAATAATAGCTCCAATAATTCAAATCATCTAGTTCTAAAATGAAAAATGAAGGAAATATCTAGTCCAGTTAATCTTACAAGTTAAAATGGTGTGTGTGGTTCCTGTGTATGCCTCAGTGTATATTTGGCTGGCTATATCATAGAACCACCAAGAAATCTGGTTTAGTTGACAGACTGTTGAAGACTAGAACAGTTCATCTATTGGATGTTAAAATACAAAGAGAAAGCTGTGGTAGCTTGTATAGCTATGCCTCCATCACAGACAGGAGTCAGTGTTATCTGTACCTTATGGTCAAAAGAACTCACATTTTTTTTTTTTTTTTTTTTTTTTTTTTTTTTTTTTAGTAAACAGAAACACCTGTCTCTGCACAATTTAAAAGGAAGTATGTTCACGGGGATGGATTGAAACTTTTTCTTAGTATGAAATAATTGATTAAATGTAAAATTAAATGCCACTGGCAAACATGGCCTTGCTTCTCAAGTGAATCCTCACAGAATGGTTGTACTTGTATGATAAATAATTGGAGACTACACAAATTGTGAAAGATCATGGTATCCTTTTCTTTCTCTGTAACAAGAAAAATAGATATATCACAATTCTTCTGATATATTGACAGTAATTTAAATTGCATTAAATAACATGAGTCAAAACAACTCATGTAAGACTATTTTGCTTTTCTTTATATATCCTGGGAAGTTCCTAATGAGTGAAGCAATCTAATATTTTAAGTAACCTTTATAAAATCAAAATGGTTATATAACAAATATATAAAATAGATTAGATCTTTACTATTATGCCTCAGTCATGATGGTTTACAGTTGCAGTAGCTGTTAGCATGCAAGACTGATATGAGAATCCTTTAGAAACCCAGCAGTAGCTACCAGTTTTAATTTCTTTTATCAATTAACCACTATTACTAGTAATGGATTATTAGGTAAACAAACAATGATGGACAGGATAATCTGGTAACAAAAGATTTTTTCTTCTCTTAACTTCCTACCACCTGTCCCTCAGATCTTGTTCATTGAGCATTTGCTTTCAGCCTTTCTCAGATTCTAAATCCCTGCATTTTTTCTGATGAATTTAAGCCTAGTAGCAATAACCTGATTTTAGTTACCTTTTGTAGATGCCACGGGCTACTAAGACAGTGTCAGTGAACAACAGAAAACAATGCCGTGCACATACAGAGCAGAGAAAGTGAGATCTTTGTCAGAAAAATGTATATCATATGCTTCCCATGTATGTTGGTGAAGGTGACCTAAATGCAGTGTTTGGGGCAACAGAACAGTGCACTTCAAGTAGATCTGAGTAATCCCAGTAAAGTCTGCTCCAGTTTGGGGTATGCACTAAGACTCAGGTTTAACAGTATAATACCCTTTTTTAATAAAATTCATTTTTGTTTTGGCACTAGCGATGGTGTTATTCTGCTTTCTGATAATTGTTCTCTGAGGAGAGATTCAGACAGTCTCTAGGTGTTTATTAATGTAATATTTAAACGACATAAATCTGTTAGCAAACAAAGCTTTCAAAATTCATTTGAATCTCTTGTTCTAAGCATGGAACAGATAATCTCTGCTTTTATCCCACAGTCCATGAGAAACATGGAAAGGCTTCCAAAAAATGTAAAGCACAAATGCAACGCACACACACTCATAAAAGAGCAATATAATGTACCAATTGTCTAGCTGGAACAAGTCTTTAACATACTGGTCTACTTATAGTATGTCCAATACAAAACTACAAATTTAATAAAATGCAGAGTATGTAATCTTTCTAGAGCATAACTATCTTTTACATATGTTATTGAGTCACAGACAGCCTATCCTCCCTAAATCAGAGCAGACAAGTGCTATGTAAAATCTACATGCTATTTAAATCCTACATGCTGGAAAATAAAATGTCTTATTTAATTTTTCTATCCATATTCTTGGCTAGTGGGTCTCATCCTGAAATTCAGTGTGCATCTTCCCCTTTCAGTTGCATCCTGTTATTTACAGTTATGCCCTTATCCATGGCCCTAGTGATTCTATGGTATTCTTGATATTCATATGCTTCAGCTATTTATGGACTCTTCCCATATTTTCTGATTAGTTAATACTTCACATATTTTGTCACAAGTCAAGATTTAAGTTCTCAAGACAATTTTATGTTTGTTTTCCCCCTTTGATTTCCTAATAGCTTTCATCCCATGTTTGTGCTGAACTGATTTAATGACTTCAAAAGCAGTTATAGCTGCTATGTTGAGAAAAGATAAACCTACTTGCTTTATAGTGTGCTGCCTTCCTACGTGAAGACAGACACATCCTTGGCCTATTTGATTCTTTCTCTTCAAATACATGTCCAGCATAATGACAAGGTTCAGCACTGGGGAAGTCTCAAAAGAATGAAGAAGAGTTTAGGAAAATGGAATGCTGGGCATTGAGAATAGACCTAACAGAAAAAAAACACAAGCTGTTGATCTGAGTCTCTAGTACTTATTCTTTTCTAACTGTCCAAAACAAGGGCCTGTTCCTGAAAACATTAACATCAGTGTAGATAAAATCAAAGGAACATAGCAGTGAGTTGTGCATTTAATAGTGCTTCTCAGCTTTTGGCATGACAAACCATAGTGCATCCACTCCAAAAAAATCCAACAGAAACACATGCATGGGATTAAACTGGCATATAATTACATGTTTTCTCCCTGAGCCGCAACAATATAGCTAGTGTTGTACCTTGTTTTATGCTGCAAAACTTCCTGGCTAGGACTTCCAAAAGAACCCATCATTGGCTTCCCTCTGTTGCTCTTGAAGTTAGGATGACTTTTACTGGATACGTCTCAAAATCCATCCCACTGTGTTAATTTATCTTTGACTATTAGTATAATAGTAATTCAGTGGACTTTTTGGAAAGCCTGTGTGAATCAGATGGCTGGCACTAAAGTTAGGCCAATGTTAAAAAATCATCCCCAAATCTTAATTCATTCTCACTCTCAGATACTAAATGTACTAACAGAACATAATTTCAGATATTTTTAAAGTGAGCCTAACCTGAATTGGCAAAGGTACAGTTTCTTTTCTTTTTTTCTCCAAGGTCAATGTTGGAGCCCGGTAATGTTGGTAAAGTGGCTGAAAAGAGCAGAACAGCTACACCAACATTGCATGTTCCAAGTGCAATGTGTTAGGTGTTATTTGAGTCACACAGAGTGCCAGAGAGGAGAAAGACAGACAACAGCTGTAAGGCTGTTTTAAGGCCTCCTCATGAAGGAAAGGTGCCCTAATGAAACAAACCCAAAAACTCTGCAGTTATAATAATTACAGAATTGCAGGAGTTAGATCATCTTTTCCACTATCATGTCAGTCTTTGCTCCAGTCTACTTCTAAATGACTCAAGCAAAAGAGTTTCCCTCAATAAACTATTCCACTGTAGATTTCTTAGAAAATACTGCTTGGTGTTTAGATTAAGTTCTCTTTTCAATGAATTTTGTTACACAGTTTCTGCAGGTTCTGTCTTTCATTGTTTACACCATTCCTTTCTTTCATTTCTTTACATCATTCAAGATCTTTCAGAGGAGTATCATATTCTTAGCCTACTCTTATAGTTCACGGTTTCTCTAAGTCTATCCATACCTTCTATTCTAACCTTCCCCCAGTTTGGAATGCACTTGCCAATGCATCACCTGTCCAACTTCTTCCTATATCTAAGTTTAGAGAGGAGCCCAGAAGGCCACAGGACTCACCATCCCTACACAAACTGACTGATGGCTTACTGACAAGGAGGGCCACAGATGGGATATCAGCCTTAGCAGTGTGTCTAGTCAATCAATATTCTTATCTACAGTGTTTCTGGAAAGCTAGGATGCTGACTTCTGTGTAGTTATCGGATTTTTTCTGTGACAAGACTCAACGTATGTGTGCTCTCAGGACAAGAAGTATAACTGTTTCCTGAAACCTTAACTCATAAACAAAAAAGACCACCATAAAATTTGGTGAAGTATCACGTTAACTTTCATTTACTCTAATAGAAAAAATTTTAACAAATATATATTAAAAATCTAGACTTCAAATTCTGTGAGATCTTTGCAAAATAACTACAAATGACCCCAAATATTAATGAAAATTTTTACTTTGTTATAAAATAATACCATATAAACAAAGGATTCCTCCACTTTGTGAATTACTTTCTTTTGTAAGACATTATGCGATTTATGTTACGTTTGCTTAGTGTTTTTTTTAATTAGAGAATGAATTTCTGCAGTTGAGCCAACTTCAGAAAGTATAGCATCTTTTTCTATTTATGAATACAGCAGTAACTTGTCAAATTTCAAATGAAGGGACATAGGAAGTCTGTTAGGACATGTTAAACTGAATGTATGGTTTCTAAATTATTATTTGCCTACACACAGGTATTACAGAAAAATAAATTATTACTGCTCTACCAATCTGATAGAGTAGGTACACTAACATGGTGTTTTGCCCCTACTAAATAATTTCCCCGATCTATTTTGAAGAGACTTTGGCATGAAGTCACAGCTTTATTTGTTTTGATTTTATTCAGATATTAGGGATTTAGAACATTCATTCAGTGACAGTACTACAGGTTACATGGGGAAAAGATTGAGGTTGCTCATTAAATGGAAGACTTTTGGCAGCACATGTGGTGAAATATTTATAAACCATTATAAGAAATAAAACTCTTAACAAATTCAGGTTATTCTTCACAGCACTTTTTTTCCTCCTTCTACACTTTATCAGGTTGGGTTAGAGATAGATGTCACATGTGGGAAACACAGAAAATACACTGTTAATTAAACTGAGGTGTCAAGATTTCACTTGAATAATATCAGTGACTTCTTTAAGAAAACTTTAAATTTATTAGACAAAACTTTCTCTAAACTTTCCTACTTCTTACTGAGCTACAGCGCAAGAATTTCAGTCTTAGGAAAACAGAGTTTAAATGGCTGATCCTAACCAGAAATGTTAGCATTTAAGTGGCACCAGAGAAACATATAGTACTTTTTTTTTTTTTTTTCTAATTTACTGTCTAAAAATATTGAATTAATCATGACTTGCATTTTCCTTTTCAGACAGACCGAAGTCATTATGATAAAATCCTCAAAATCAAATGCTACTGATACAAAAATAACTCCCAAGAGGAAGAATTAAAAGAGATGACCCATATGCACTCCAGCCAACATACACAGTATGCATTAGCAGTGCTAGAGTGGTCAGTAGGTCAGAACACTTAATGGAACAATTTGCCAAAGAGCCAGATGCTGCTGTTGGGAAGATACCAACAGTGCCTCATCTGTATGGTTCTGGTCATTGAAAAAGCAGCCAAGGCAGCAAATAAAGGAAAAAAGCTGCCTGTACCTTCAGTCCTGTTCAGAACTGTAATTCAAATGACAGCACTAGTTAGATAAAACAGAATATTCTCTTTCTTATTCTGTGGATTTAAAAAATATTCCACATGGATTAAAAAATAAAAATCTTATTATCAGATGGTTTTGGGGTATATATGATATAAGGTAGAAACTTGAAATAGCACTAGAACTAAAGAACTCTTCCAGTCAAATTTAGAAACTACATCTGCTAATAATAGCTTTCAGATGAAGAATTACTGCGTATAGGTAAGATCTGAGGCAGTGATATCACAAAGGTTTATGCTGGATTTTCAGAGAAGAATAAGGATATGGTTGAGGTGTAACTAAACACTAGCAGGCTCTGTATTTGCAGTGCAAATGAGTGTCAAGTTCTGTCTCTGATGGTATGCTGCACAGTGCCCACTTACAGTGTGCTGTCGGTATCCTCTGCTTTAATCCATAAAGACAAGAATTCCAATAGGAAAGGAAAGCAATGAAGCGTAAATCTCACGGTATATATACTGAAGTACTTGAAAGATCCTGGTTGCTACAGTAAAATTGTGAGGGCCAGGGTCTCCCCATTTGCTTCATAAGCATGGAGCTTACCCAACAACGGCTTGAGTGAGTGGTCATTAATTCCTGTTGTCCTTTCCCTCTAGTTTTTTAATGCTGTGTGTCCTCTCCTTGCCTTGCTAAGCACACATCCTTCAAAACTGGGGAGGGAATCTCAGGTGGTTTTATTATCTGCTGCTATTCAGGTGCTCCGAGAAGCTCAAGCAGAAATCCTGGTGTGCCAACAGACTGGCATGAGAACTGCAAGGGGTTTGTTTTTCTTTTGCAGCTTTTGAATAATGAAGATAGTGGAAAATTTGGTAGTACATATAGCCCAGCATATTGACAGTTGTTTCTGGATCTTTTTAAAATGTTTTTCTCAGGGGGCCTGGTCACTCTCTCCCCACATCAAGCTATGTTTTGCCGGGTGGTCCATGATTCCTGCCTGGATGCAGACTCCATCCAGGAATGGTCGACGTAACTAACACCTGTTTCACGGAAAGGAAGGCAGTGTGAAACTATCTCACAGAGCCTGCAGAGAGACAATTTAGGCAAAACAGCAGGCACACAGCAATGTGTTCCTATGTCTACTATGATGCAGATCCCTGTGCATAACCCATTGTATCACTGATTGCAGCAAGAATAGTACTTGTATCCATGATTTCAGATGGGGACATGAAAAGTGAGAGGAGGAAGACATAGGGTCAGAGAAGTGGAATGCATGGCATGTTTTGGGTGAGTGGCACACAAGTTGCCATATTGACAGAAGAGACAACTAATCCTTTGGAGAAGTGTAGCATGTACTGGATTGCACATCTTAATAGGTCAATGGAATGGGACTCCAGGAAAATTAGAATTTTCAAAATTGACTTTTCTAGTACAATTTAGGATTGTCTGTCTTCTGGGTTTGATCTCTCAACCAGCTCTGCTAATTTAATGTTATATAGAAAGGGAAGTTATGGACTAAACAGATTTCCTTCCTGTAGTTTTTTTACTGGAGTTCTTTTCCTTTGAAAGAACTCTTCTGAAACTTCTTTACTGTATCACCTTGACAAGGTTTTCAAGCTCTATGTTTCCTCCCTTGACAGAGAGGGGTTCTACTATGTAGTGAGTAATAGGCCACTACAATTTAATCAAAAGAGGAAATTGCAGTGTTTATTAAATTATCAAATTCTTTAAAAAAAATCTTGCTGGTGCTTTCTGAGTCTATAATCTCAGCTGCCCTGCCAGGGCTTCAAGGTGATACTCATTGATTTTTCTTCTACACCACACAGTAATTGACATGGCATGTATGAGCATTCAGGAAAGCTCTTACCCATTTTGAACAGTGACTGAATAAGTGAGGACAAAAAGGCACAATGTATCACGCTCTATTTATATTTTCTTACGTAGGAGTTAACACTTTAAAGATTTGAGAAATAACAAAAAGACATAGGCTGTCTTCATTTCCAGTCTTTTACTTTTCATATATGTTTTTAAATTGCTCTTGAAGGTGTGTAGACACAAGCCCAGAGATCAGAGAAGGAGGGACAGCTACCCCCTGGCTCCAGATTGGCCAGGGTGACAGGCAGCAGCTGGACAACAAGTCAGACAGGTGGTGCCATTAGCATAAAAAGGAGCAAAGAAGCACTAACCTCCTCACAGATCAGAAGTCCTCCCACTCTCCCTCCCCCTCCAAAAATGGTGGCCATGTTGGGTAGGCACACTTTGCTCTATGAGCTTTTCAAACTTAAATCATACTGCTGTTTTATTTGAGGTTTTTGTCTATTGTGTTTGGGGTAAAGGTAAGATTCAACAATTTGAGGTATATGTACCTCTTTAAGTGGTGTGTAGGGAGGCAGCAAGGGAAGACAAAATACATGTGAACAAAAATCAAACTAGCTGTGAGAAACCCATTTGCTTTTATGAGACATGGGTCTACAGTCCTGTATTATGAGACTGGAATCTGTGTATCTTAGACTATTGTTGCTTCCTGTATAGGCAATTCATTGCTTTAGCTCTACCTTTCTGCCTATAGCTACAGCTGTGTGAGAGTCTCAAACTGTAGAAAGCCACAAAATTCTTATGCCCGTTACTCTGGCCAGGTTGACTATCAATAAAAAATTACTTACCAAGTGTGGTATAACACTAGGAAGGCAAGTTCAGTTGAACTTTTCCTAGGGAATGCTTTAAGTTCTTCGGTTTCTTACCTCTTCCCTATGCCCAGCATTCCTGGCTTTCCAAACAGAAAGAAATTTATAGGCTTCTGTAGTGAATATGTTAGATTCTTAAGATGGTAAATAAAAGATGACTTTCTATTTGAAATCACGGGTAGAAAAAACACTATACTACTAGGTCTCAGCTCTTCTTGGATTATTAACTGCTCACTCTCCTTTTCATATGAGAAAGTAGTTATTAGTTCATTAAGTGTCTGAGTAAGCAATGTGTAGTGTATTCTTAACTGCAGAGCAGCATTTGCACAAGTTCATCCCAATTTTGAACTAAATCAGAGAGGCTTCAAGCTACTAAAAATGTCAGGTATTAAGTTGAAATTTGTCACAGCTGTATATATTTGGAGTGCCTCCCGTGAAGCTTTTAAAATTACCCCAATTTATATGTGAAAGATAGCTTGCCTTTACCTCTAAAAGCAACACTGAAAAAGCGATAGGAAAGCTGACTGGTATGTGCCATTTCCCTATTCCCATTGGAATGTCTAGTGTCCTAGAGCAGAATAGGCTGTATGGAAGTGTTATCTAATTGTAGGGATTATCTGTGGAGCAACCACACTGTCTTTGTTTAAAAAAACTGATATGCATCTGTTGACAAAGCAAGCACTTCATTTATCAGCAAGAACTAGTTGAAGGGTGTTTTGTAGGCCAAGCTAAAAAGAAAAAGAAATGGATTTAAACTGGAAAGATCTAGGTTAGGCACAATTAATCATTTTCTATGGGTAAGAAAAATAGAGTCCCTATAATGCATTGCTTGAATCTCTGTGAACAAATGAGAGAAGAGTTTTCTGGGAATACCTATTATTTAAGTAATAAATCAATAATAATAAATAATAATTAATACTAAAATACCTATTATTTAAAAATCAATCAAACAAAAAAACCTCCCAGGTTGTTCCTGTTGTTATCCCTTACTTATGAAATTATAATTAATTTTTACTTGTATAAGACTTTACCTTGCCACCCTTTTTATGTTGGGTAGTTTGTATATGAAAAATATTTATTACAACAAGATTTTGTGAAGAAATACCAGAATGCAGGACTTTTCAAAATAATTCTTTGCTATTGATCTAGAATTATAAAAAGAACATTAAGCAGAATTTGGAGCAGGAAAGCACTCCTTTTAGGTTTAACATTCCGTTGTTTCTTATCCTTATCACAGTAACTAACTGTGCGTCACTAACATTCCTTAGATACTCGTTAATGACTGAGTTGGATCTAAAATCTCTTCTCAGTGAATACCCTAATCAATCTGTACTATGGGAGTTCAGTCTTCTCAAGTAATAGCAAAGAACTGAACTACAATTTTTTTTATATTCAGTATTTCAGAGTAGAGCACTTCTGCAGGAAGTACTCTGGCAACAGGGGCCACATAACATGCAACAGCTGCCAGCAGGCTGATAGAATTGTTTGTAAATCACTGCGGCATTCATCTTCTTTGTGAACTTTACAGTTGTGGCTTTGTTTTATTACAATATATAAAACTTGATGGAGATGCTAATACAGAATCTGATGTGCTGAGCCAGCACAGAGTTTCTTATATAGACAGAATCTCTCACACCTACTCTAAGATATGCATTGGTAATGTCAGTAGAGAGAAAATAATGGGAATACCATCTGATGTAAGTGCTCCTTTCCATTACATGTTTCCCATTGAACTTAATAACAGCTCTGATTTAGTTTGATTTACCTGTTCTGTATCATTTTCCTGCAAAAGCAAGTGGTAAATTCTATAAGCATGAGAGAATTATGTTTGTGAGAGCATACAGGCTTAAGCAATTTTAGAATCAGAATTGGCACCCTAAGGGTTTAATGTTCACGGTAAGGATGCTCTGAAAACTATTGTTGAAATTCCAAGCTATTTAAAAGTATTCAAGCCAGAAAATGATGACTTGTACACAGGGTTTAGAACTACAATAGAACTCAAATTTTCCCAAGTTATTGTGCTTTTAGAATGGTCTCTAGAGAACCAATAGAGCAATATAATGGTTGTAAACCTAACTGCTAATTGTAGACTTGGCTCCTTGTTTCATAGTTGTAGCTGACTACAATATGCCACTGCTATGTATGGTCTACCCAACATCATTTCTTGGTCAGTTATTCCAAAGTGGGATATATACCAAATTTTCAAGATTGTTTATATGCTATTTAGTCATAAACATGGTTATTTTAATTAATTAATGGACTATGAAATCATATTCTGTGTACATTTTATTAAGAATCTCTTACCTGAGAACTCCAAATGGTGAAAATGCAATATGAAAATCCTATCACAAAAACATGATGCAATTCGTTACAAATTTTACATGTTACACTGAACTTTACACCACAATAAATGATGTTCTAGTCTTGAAAGGGAACTTTCAGAAATGTAAAAAAAGCCAGAAGAGGGATGTTCTCATACCTCCAAAAAAAAGTCTGCAAGCTGCTCTTCAATTTCCAGAGGTCCTTACTCTTTCCTCTTTCTGACAATGCCACTTTAAGCGGTTCTGAATTTCGTTACCATCAGTGCAGCAACAGTGATTTCTTTAAAATGTCCTTCCTTAGGCTGAATTTATACTCTTTGTCCTAGTTTAGGCTAAGATAGAGTTAATTTGCCTTCTTAGTAGCTAGAATAGTGCTGTGCTTTGGATTCACTATGGGATTTGGTACAAGAAGAATGCTGATAATACACTGATGGTTATGGTTGTTGCTAAGAGATCAAGGGTTCTCCATCTCCCTCTGTCCTGTCCACGTGCAGGTGTACAAGAAGCTGGGAGTGGGCACAGTCAGAGCACCGGACAAAAACTGGCCAATGGAATATTCCATATCATGTAAAGTCATGCTCAGTTTATAAAGGAGGGGTGGCTAAGAAGGAGGGGGTTCTCTCTCACTTCCAGGATTGTGATTGTGGGATCTTGGTATTTTGGGATCACTAGCCAGGAATGGTCTGGATATCAGTTGGCAGGTGGTGAGCAATCACATTGTGCATTACCCATTTGTACTTTCTATTATTGTTACTGTTTTATTTTATTTCAATTATTAAACTGTTTTTATCTCAACCTTTAGCCCTCCAATTCTTGCCCCCATCCCCTGGGCAGAGGAGAGTGAGCAAGAGGCCATGTGGTGTTTGGCTGCCAGCTGGGGTTAAACTACAACAGCTCTTTTTGGTGCTCAACATGGGGCTCAAAGAGTTGAGATAACAAAAGTTATCTCTGGCAAGAGCATATTACAATGAATTTGTATAATCATCATTATATTGATTTAATACTTGCTGAAAATAATGTCAGTTTATTGGTTCTTAGAGTCGTGGCTCTCATTCTTAGAGTTGTGTATGCTTTACCTCACTTACCATATGTAGTCCCCATGCTGCTGCTTATCACCCATGGGAGTTGAATTAAGATTTTTTTCTTTGCTGTACTATGTAACACTGATTTATGGCATGATAGAGTTATCAGTCCTGACATTAGTCCAGTATTTGTACTCATGTCTGTACTTAGTCATCACCTCTGTACTTTGGGGGTTATCTAGTGGGAGAGGTTAACAGTGTCAGTCCAAGGGGAAGACACCTGCCTTCACCTTCCTCTTCTCCTCCAAGCTACTTACAATTGCATTTGAAAATTCTGAATATCCTTGGAATGTTGACACTAATGTGGTTGTCTTTTTGCTAGGAGCCAGCGTGTTCTACCTCCAAAGCTGGAGAGTTATGAGTGGCTGGGGGTGTGGGATAGCACAAACAAGTATCTAGGGACAGTGGGCACCTCCAAAGTTTTAGAAATTCACTGCTGAACAGATGCAGAATCCTGACAAACTAGTAAAATATTTAGAAAAAGTATGCTGTCATCTTGGCAATTCCAGAGAGCCACAAGATCACTGCAACATGCTGGGGCCTGGCCCATGCCTACTGACTCCTGTTCAACACTATTCAGTACCCTCAAGGGGAAGAGAAGGTCTCTGGATCTGGTAACAGAATTACAGATGCTGTAGCCACTTTAACCCTGGTGACCAGCTCTTTTAACATTTTGACTGCTATAATCAGACAAGTGTGAAATACTATGTGTTCTCTTAAGAAATCATCACTTCAGGATCTTTCAGAAATAATACCACTTAATGAACGGTGAACTAATTATTCTGGCAGACTTCTGGCACCTTTTGCCTGCCTTTCCAAAAGTAAACATGGGTAGGGTTTGTGAAGATTTTATCAGGATGGGAACAGTATCTTCAAAGCTCCATGCAATGAGCTTTCTCACATAGTAACGAGCTTAGGAGGTGCTTAGTCACTCCAGTTGGTTTCTATGGGTTATACTAACAGGCATGGTTTTTATATGCCATGTATTATCCTCACATATTCTCACAAGACCTAGCAGAACTATTCATAGGAAGATTTTTCACAGTGAAAAACTTTCTGTTCATAAAAGTAGATGGATTTCTCAATAGGTATGTTCTAGATCGAGTAAAACATGAGGTGTACTTGAATAAAGACATTGTGTATAAGCCTCTGCACATATTGGAAGATGTAAATGCATTTTACATCTGCCTGTCAAATCAAAACACCTGCATGTTGTAAACAGAAAATTTCAGCAAAGCCAGCACCAGAAAACAGTGTAAACTGAGAGTGAGTGATAATTGTGGGGTGCAAAATCACATTCTGATAGCTTTCACAAAAAAATTTTTATGCTTACAAATGGATTTGGCATCTAGTTTGAAATGTCAGCACTGATTCGTGGAAAAAAAGACTCTACAACTTGAATAGAGTTATACAGCAAGTATGTTTACTCTGGTGCCGGGGTGCAAGGGGATCTCTCCACAAAGCTGGCACACTCACCGCACATTTTACCAAAAACTTACATAGTGTGGATATCCATGTTCATTGGATTACATAACACAAACATACACATGCACGAGTAAGGCTGGGTTAGTTAGAAAGGCTGATGTCACCTGTTTATGTTATCTTTGCGCCTGTGCATTGCCTCCTGGTGGGTGACTTCGGGGGTCTTTGGGAGCAAGGCTCGTAGTCTTCTTCACCTTGTACTTTTCCTCAGAGCATGCACAGATTCTCTTGGCCAATTTCTTCAATAACAAATGTTCTTCAGATGGTTTACTTTCTATCTTCTCTAAGAGAACCAATAGAACTTCTACCATTTGTATATGGCTATCTTTACTCACTAGCAAAATTCCAACTAGTTAGGGTACACCTGTTCCTCAAGGACAAAAGTATAATACTTTGCTGAATATTGTAGTCCTTGGTAGATTTTCACAGTGAACTGCTTTGTCTTGATGAACAGAGTAGTCCTTGGCAAAATTCCACAGAACAGTCTGGGAAAGCAGGATTCTTAGCAATATTTTTAAAAATACTGTAAGTAATAATATAACTTGCTATAAGTAAGTAAATAAGTTGCTAAGCAGTTTTCTATAAGTAAATAAATCTCAGAACAAGTAATAATTTCTCTGTATCAGCATGTAATGTAGATAAAGTTTGTAAACATACCAGTTATGGTGAAGGTGATGCCCATATTACCTGCCCTTCTAACATTATAACCACTAAAAGTATACATGAAAATCCTTGTATGTGAAGCCCCTTAGAGGATAACCTAGGATTTCCTACATTATTAGGTAGATGTTTTAGACTGCACGGGGACACATGATAGATACATTTTGATATGCCTAAACTGAGTTACTAGTTTCAGTTAGTGTTGTAAGTAGGCAATGGACAGTACACACACGTCCAGACACTCCCCTTCCCTGTTTATAACCCTTTATTGCTTTTCAAAAAATAATAAATAAGACACATTCCAAGAATTTACAAAGTAAAATAACATTAAAAGTCTTAATGCAGCTTTAAATAATTTCCTGAAGATTATTTCAGTGTCACTGATATTTCTTTGCTTTAATCTAGTATAGTATGACATTCCTTAGTGCACTTACCTCACATATTCAACAACAAATTAGGTGCAAAAGTAATAAATAGGTATGTATCCCAAATCCAAAATGGCTAGTGTTACCACAGCCCATATGTTTTATCATGCTTATTCATTTATTGGTTTTCTTTGTGACGGTCATAAAAAAAGATGATGTTTCTTCAGATTTCTGTACTAAGACAAAGTTTCCATGAAGCACGTGAGACTCAGCCTGGAGTTTGTTGGAGAATTAGAGCCTAGGCTTGCACATTTTTGTTGCCTTCATGTTTTGAAACTGATTCCAATGTCTTCTTGGTAGGAAGAAAACAAACTACTCTTAATGGCTTCATTTTTTTTTTCTTTTTACGTTTTTTACAAACAATACTGAATATTCTCAGTGTTATTGTTTTATGTATATATAACAAATTTCAATTACAGGTTTACTTATTTTATTAATTCCATCTTTATTTATTCAGTCCTGAATTTTATCAAAAGGAATCTTGATTTACAAAACTATTAGTGATTTTAGGTATTTATCACTTGTGAAATACTAGAAGGAACAGATAATGCTGTGTGATTCAGTTTAGTATGTTTGCCATAGTATGCATCAACTAGGCAATTTAATTTTATATTAGATTATTTGGGGATGATTTTTATCACAATGCTTTCAATTTTAAAATTATACAGTATTGCATTGTACTTTTCCAGTTTTTTAATAACTTCAGGAGAATATGGGAAAGTAAACCAACACACACAGGACATTATGCAAGAATCAGTCATGGCTATTGACCTAAGACTGAGCTGAGCTGAGCTTTGTATATACATAAAGCAGCTTTTTGGTCCTTTTGCCCATGCATATTTAAAATATATATGGATGTATACATACTCATCTCCTTCCTCAATTTTGAATATACTCAGTAGACACACGTATCTGATGAAAATTTTTAGATAATTTCTGTAGCTAGGCTGAGTTAAATAAAGCAATTCCTTTGACAAAATCAGTTAAATGTTGGGGGGCCTTTTTGTTCCTCAAAATAGCATAATGGAGATTTTAAAGAAGTGCTTTTGTAGGTGAGGAGGAGACATCTTAGAAAAATAACTAGCAGTCCTCTGGTAAAA
Source organism: Athene cunicularia (assembly GCF_003259725.1). NCBI lineage: Eukaryota > Metazoa > Chordata > Aves > Strigiformes > Strigidae > Athene > Athene cunicularia. The sequence goes on along the minus strand of NW_020799143.1, from coordinate 6,775,811 downwards.
TCTTATAAAATGCAAATAGATAGCTCTACCAATCCTCATCACTGAGCTGTCTAACCTGAACACCAAAATCAACTTGCTCAAAAAGATAGGCTAGGTGCCACAAAATATTTATTTACTTACTTTTGCAAAATTACTGTTTGTTTTCAGCAAAACCAGGGCATTCTGCTAATATTTTAATACTAAAGTTGAAGATTCAGTTTCTGATGGTGTACCAAATAGTTGTGGGTTTTGGATAAGGTCAAGCTCTGAATTCTTTGGCTGGTTCTGTACTATGCCTGGCCCCTTCCATAGGTTCAATTCAGACAAAACCTTCATTGACTTTGACCAGATGTTCACTTACTGTTCCTGGTATTCCTCATTCCAAATACCCTTGCACTGGAAGACTGTGGCATCTACTGGAAGACACTGGTAACCTGTCAAGCTTGAAAGGCTACAGGATCCTCTTTCTGGCAATTGCAATGCTTTTTCCAATGCACATATGACCCCTCTCATTATCTTTTTCCTTCCTATTTTAGAATAACAGGTCAAAATCAATTTTGTGACCACCTGCTAATCTCCACCCTAAAGGAGCTTAATCCAAACTCAACCTGTGTTCCCACAACACTGCAGTAACAGAAGTCCCAGAGCAAAGCTGTAAAGTGTCTCTGTTTATATTCACTGTGACCAGACTCTCTGCAGCATTAGGACATCCTGTTCACCTAGAGAACAATGATGCTCTGCTCTCCAAGGCAGCCTTTGGAATGGAAAGTACAGCACACATTTGGGAAAGAATACTTCTATTTTAGTAGTTAATATATAAAAATAATTATGCTAGGCAGCTGAATGAAAAATGACTGGACAATGGTAGTCTGTTGGCTCCATAGCAGAGAGTTTTAAGAATTTATTTTTTTTTAAGAGATACAAATAGAGCGGTGTAACAGACAAAATGCAACAATCATCTCATTTTTATCACAGTTCTTAAAGTAGTTAATTGAGTCAGAAAGTGTGTGTCAGACATGGTAGGGGAAAAGATAGGAAAAGAAAATTGCTTCAAAATAGGAATCGAGTACCACCAACATTAGAAATCATGGTTTTTACACCTGTAAAGGGTACTTTTAAAAACTGGGATGGAGGGGGATGGGGGAGGTAGCAGGGGAGAGTTGAGCTAAACTGATTTTGTGTCCTGATGTTATGTTTTTAGCCATAATAGCTTTTAGGTAACTCCAGCCTAGAACTGGAGCTAAATAAGTGTGTTCAAGAATGAGATGTAGTTTAACTGCATCACTGCATACTTTCAGGACGTAAGTTTTTGTTTGCATGATTTAATACTGCACAGTGTGCACAAAGTCACTCAAGCCAGAAATTACTCGGTCTCTGCACTGTGCTAGATACAATCAAAGTGTGCCCTTGGAGTGAGAAGCAATTTGCTGTTATAAATTGAAGTAGTTAGAGGTTAAGAGTTTCTGAATGTCTAATGCAGTATGGAATTTTACTATGCTTCTTGAGAATGAAGGAACACTTGTAATTTTCAGTTTTATAAGGCTAAATGAAGTTTTATTACTCATTCCTTGTGAGAGATCCTGTTACACATTTTGCTGTAATAATACAATATTATCACTATTTTATTGCAGCAGAATGTGTAGCTGGACACCCTGGGGAACGTAAAAGCTTAAGAAAGCTTTAGGATAGGTTAAGACTCCTTGAGAAAGTCAGGCTCGGTGATTTGTTACTATGATGCAGGCCCAAAGCAGACTGGGTGCTGTATTTTCCAGAGGGTCTAGTGAAATTGTACACCAGAAATTCAACGCATTCGGAAAGGAAATACTAAAAAGGAGACAACTAAATATATAGTCCTTCACAGTTACAAGTGAGGAAATTTTTTGACAGCTAAACTGTTGTGGCAACGCTTACTTTATTGAAAGTTAATTCTTTTTGATATTTTCTTTTTTCCAGATGTAATGACTTAATTTTTAATCAGTGCTTTCAGATTGTGAAGAACAGCAGGCTTTCTTCTAAGTGCAGCCTACCTCATACATTAACATCAACTACTTCCATCGTTAACGGTGGTAAAGGTCATTGTTAGCAGAATTTGCTAAGGATTAGGATGCATTAATGGGAAAAAAACACCATCACCTCTAAGATGTACCTGTATATCACACCAATGCACTGTAATTTAATAAAATTAAGTTATACAAGCTGAAAATGCTTGGGTTTATGAAACTACTCAGCAGGAAAAATGCATGATGCAGCATTATCTGCAGCTGAATGTACTCAGAAACCACAGCCTGAAACTTGGAAATATATACTGAACTTCAGTGCTAGTTCCCTTGCATGCTATAAAGAGATGGCTGAAAGAAGAGCTACAAGGCACTTCCAGGTGGGAGGAAAAAGAGACTCCACATAATGATGTCAGACAGATATTTGCTTCTCCTGCGAAACATGCCAGCCTCTGACTGTGCAGCAACACCAGAGGCGGGCAGCACTGTCTGCCTGAGGCTTTGAAGCTTGAAACTGTTCCTCTCAGAGGATAGCTCCAAGCCGTGTGTGTGGAGTCTTCAGCTCAAGCTTTGCCATAGCATGAGGGGATTTGGATAAGAAAACTGAGCAAGCAGATCGGTTGCAATGATTTTATGTGCTGCTGTGCTTGTAGGTAACCTTAAAAATTATTTAAGGCATAAACATAGTAATACCCAATAAATAATATAAAAATTATTTATATCATGTTCTTGGGGTTTTATAATTATAATTACAATTACAGTTTCTTTCCATAAATGTAATGCTACTGTAAATCATATAATCAACATCAGCCTGAAGTCGTTGACACCTTATTGTAGCGTCAAAAGTTTAACAATCCAGTCTTGCTCTGCAGGGAAAACATTTTCCATAGTGGAAGACCTTGCTGGAGACTGTTTCTGAATGTCTACCTTTTCTGGGCTTGATGCAGTTGTCTGGCACAGGAAAGAGCAATGTCTACGCTGTCCATGATTTAAACCATTCAAGGCTCTAATTGAGAAAGCATTATCATTCGTTTCGTCATGGTGACCACAGTATATATATACATCAAGAAAGAAGATTTTTGTATTCTCTCCTGTGTATGTGAAAATTAATTACTAATTTCTGTATTATCAAAGAGGCTACTTGATGCCTGGTCATTTGCAGTTCCTGTCTGTGAAGTTAAAGACAAGAGTAGTAGATTTTTATTTGATTTTTTTTTGTTGTTATTAATATAAAGGAATCTAGTCGCTAGATGCTTCAGGTTTGTTATTTGGTTGGGGGTGGGGTGGGGGGTGTTGATCATTTGTTTGTTTCTTTTTCGGGGAAGCTGCCTTAATAAGTGCTTCCTCAATAAAAGATTGCAATCTGAAAGCATACTAAACCCATAAGCTGACCCAGCAAGATTTAACCATAGCATACTAATTCCTCTGTTATTAAGGGGAAGAAATGCAATTCCTTTGGCTGAAATAGTAAACAATAATTTGGAAAAAGAAGCTTCTTATACACTCTATAACTATTGTATATGCAGTAAAAGCAAAGTTTCTATAGCCTTCTATAGCTGTCCTGCCAGAAGCAATAGCAAATGTCTCTTCAAAGAGGAAAAATTAAAAAATTAAATCACTGTTATTAATATATTTCATTCTGCCAGAGACATTTTCTCTTATGGCTGAAATTATTGCATGGAGGATTTTGTGAAAGGAATTTTTACATTAAAAAAAGAAAAAAGAGAATTTAAGCCAATTGTGACACTTGCCAATACTGCTTGTTTCCTTGCAGGTATCTTTTGGACAAGGAAACTGATGTATCAGTGTGAAGATGAGGCACAGCGGGTATACCCGAACCATTACACTCTCCATATCTCTGCTGTATGGACTGACCCCAGCTAGTCAATTCTTAGGTTTGGCTTTCTGAGTTAAATCAACTTGGAAATTAGGGGTGAAAAGCACAGCATTTTAGGAGTACCCTGTAGCTCAGGCCAGTGTCAATTCCTAAATTAAGGAATTCAGCTTTCTGCAAGACAAATATGAAAAATAACTGTACTTGTTTTGCAACTCCATAGAAGTTTTCCCTGAAATGTCACATCAAGAGATTAATGTAGCCTCAAAATTTTAGGGGTGCTTATTTGATGTGACCACGTAAGATTAGGCAACCACCATAGTTAGAGTAGTGAAAAACTTCTAAACTCCCATCATTTGTGTCTCTGAGGGAAATGGAGAAATACTTGACACATTTACTACATTATGGTTAAAGTGGTTGCCTAATTTACAAGCCAAGTCATACTCTGTTATGAAGGTCTTTGTGGGTTAATTTTGTATGAAGTAAACTAATTCACGAATGTTTTATGTAGTTCTTTAAATATACTGGTACTCTTCCTTCCACCTCCTAAAGTAAGGTGTCTTAATTGCCGTGAGTGAAAGCTTCTAGAAAAGCATAAGCTCCCTTTAAAAGAAATGCCAAATAATTTGCTCCTTTAATGAATGAGTTACTTAATGTCTATCAGTAGTAACTGATGTTTAGAAGTAACTATTTATGTCTCTGAAAGGGACCTGGCAATCTTTTTTTTTTTTCTAATGATGTGAAGTTTCCTGTTCTGGCTCTGCAAAGCTGTGAGGCATGGAGCATTTATATCGTGTTATCTGTTTTAAATCACAACTGTTTAAACTATCTATGAGTTTGGAAACTTGTTACCTATTACCCTGGAGATGGTTTAGAGGGCACAAAATAGGAAAAAAAGTTACACAAAAAAATCATCAAATGGTTGATGATATGATTGCAGGTGACAGCTGTGTAGTAATTTATGTATATCTCACAGCATGCCTGCAAATGTATCCAAGCAACATATCTTTTAATTTACTTCATTTTAGGACATGGAAAAAAAGGCAGTACATTTTCAAAGTCTGGCCATACTAGAGTCTAAACTTGTGTTAATCACAGCTTCATTAAGAGTACAGCTCTCTGAGAGTGCAGTTCAAACCTATGTTTGGACCTAGGCTACATATCTGAAATACAAACTGTCTTGACTACAAAAAGGAGTAAGCTACGGCACTCGTCTAAGTACCAAAAATTGATGGCATCATGTCACTATAGTGTGCAGATGTTAATCGTCTGCTTCTTTTCACTTGTTTTGAACAGTGAAAAATCATCAACAAGTAGTTTGTGTCTTGGAACTAAATTATTTTCTCAGAGATATCAGGAATATGCTGTGCTACTGGATATTAGCTAATCTTTTACCCTATCTTTGCACAAAAATGACATGTAGCACAGTATTACTGTGTGAGTGAATGTTCAAAGGGTACATGTAAACATCCCTTCAAAGTTACAGATGCTATTTTTTTCAGCTCTGTAAGAGACAGAAATATGTCTGTTAAAAGTCAGCTATGTTACCATGGCATCAGCTGTGTCATTTTATATGTGAAACTACTTGTGTAGTTTTTGCAAAACAACTTCCCTGAAAAAAAAAAAAAAGGATAATTATTTCATATATATATATATATATATATATATGTATGTATATTTATATATGTCTTCTCTTCGTTCAGCTATATATGTGAATTCTTTTTGTTCAGTAATTTAAAAAAAAAAAGATAGCTTTAGAACAACCTCACTATCCAGCAAGTTTGATAGTATACTAATACAAAGATGTCAGCAGTCAAAGCACATATATTTCCAAAACATGTGAGTTTTGCAAATTATTTGTAGGATAAACAGATATAACTTCTTAGAAAGTAATAATAAAGAAAAATGTTTCATGCCCAATAACGTTGTTGGAACTTAGCTTTCCAGAGAGTTTCAAGACTTAGTAAGACTTTTCTTAGAAAACATAATTCATATGCAACACATGTCTTAACATTGTATTTACAAAAGGAAGCAGAGTCTTTGAGCTTCAATACTACTGAGAAGAGAGGTAATTTCTCAGAAGTGATGTTTGGTATTACGGAACCTGAGGAGTTAGTAAATTTCCAGACTACAGTATTCAAGCATTCCACACGTTTTCTTTGAGTTCATGAACTATTTTCCTTATTTTAATTGAAGGCATTATTACAAAGATAGCAAGTTTTTGTTTTAGAGTTATGTACAAGTAAACTTAAATTGTCAAAGTTTTCATCACCTCTCGAAAGAGCAATTAATATACTATGTATAACCTTCAGGTTGGAAACCTGGCCTATTGCCAGGGGGAGGATAGGGTGAATTTCTCAACTTCTTGTAAACCTCCTTTGCATCCTTCCTCACCCTGAGTATATAGAAATTCACTGTTGATGACTTGCCTATTTGGGATAAATATTATAAGCTGCACACAAACCATTAGAGTGGGAGGAAAGACACCATATAAATCCTTCATTCATTTATTGTATTCCCAAAACTAATTAAGGATGCAGAGACCTTCAAATGACACTGTCCCCATTATATTCAAACAGTAAATTACTTGCTTTCACTCTCTTTTTGATTCCCCGGATATATCTTTTTCTGATCTGGTCCTGATTGTCCTTTCTTTGTTTGAGGAGTGGTACACACATTGCAGTTTTACTCCCAGATATGTCCTCCTGGAACTCTTTGCAAGTTTGAATCAGAATCTGCAATTTCAGATAAGAATGTAAAAAGTACTACTTTTTTCTGCAATCCTATTTGTACTACACTGAACTTCTGACAATAGTGCTGAGTTAATCCACAGTATCATGGGCACAGATAGGCTATATTAATGATAGCATCTGCTGCAGAGGAGTTATAAATATTTCACCAATTATCTTCAAATGTTACTTGTAAGAATGCAAAAATCTAATTCCTATGTCTTGGGACTACTGAAATAAAATTTCAATAAAAGGTGAGGAAAAGGTGAGTCTATTACTATTCAGCAGTGTTCAGCATGATCCTTCTGGGCCTGTTTAAGCACCTGGCTCAGAACATTAGAGAGAAACCCTCTAGCTTTTATCTTCCAGGGAAACAGCAGCAGGGGGGAAATCTGCCTTCCATCACACTTTCAGACTCTTACTTAGATCAGCTTCAGGACTATTTCCAAGTCAATATGCAGATAACTGATTATAGGAACAGGAGCTACTTGCTCTCTGAAGTTCATGGTCTGGCTGATCTGTATCTTCTTGCCTGTCTTTGATGGTGAGGCCAGGAGGAAGAAATGCTACAGACAGAGTGAGTATGTCTCTTCTTCACACACAGCACATTGTATAGCTTTAGCAGGGTCACCTAGCGGTGGTGAGGAAACTGAGTCTACTCATGGTGTGGCATTTCAGAGCCCTGTTATACAATGCGGGGTGTAGGTCTCTTCTGCTTTCTGCTGTGCAGTATTGTGGCTAGCAACAAGTCAGGGTTACAAATTATACTTGGAAGAGTTACTGAAGAACATTTAAGATGCTACACTTCATTCCACAATTAATTCTTGAGGGAATTTGTTAGGAGTACTTTGTCATGTTTTTCATTCCCCTGTGAATGCACGGAAGCCTTTTTCTGGCTTATTTCATAGGCTGTAACTGTTGATACTATAAACAAAGTTTTCTAAAGACAGATGTGAGACTCCACAGAAAAAGGGAAAAAAATATCCTCAGATTCCTCAAATATGTCTTAGCAGCTGCAGTAGCTGGCACTGGCTATGAGAGCTGTACAACATCAAGTTTGATGGTTTTCTAAGCATTTCAGGTACCATTTTATACCATTCCATTGTATCAAGCTTTCCATTATTTTTGGCAGTACATCCTAAGGAATGTCTACTTCATTCGAAAGTAGTGCTTGTGCCAGTCCAAACTGGGATGAAAAAAGGAAGACGGGGGTGGGGGGAGCTGGGAATGAAGGGGATACCACATTCACAAATCACCCTGTGCTTAAGGAGACACCCACCACATTCACTGTCACCTCATGTTTAAGGAGATCCTGGGTTTTATGGCATGTTGAAATCACTTTGGAAATTCAGTGATTTTATTTGCCAGAATTGAAGGCTTTACAGAAATGTTCATTCATATAATTGCTTTGCTTTTTTTTTGTTGGCTACTATACTCATAGGAATCTAAGCATCACTTAGAGATGGAAAACTGGCTTCACTCAATTTAAGGAAAGGAAAAAAAATAATCTTTTAATATCTCCATTACTAAAGTACCTGTTTTGGGCAAAGTTGCATAATGTAAGATTTTGGATTAAAGCATTTTGTAACAAACTAAACTTTGTTGGCTTGCATGATATTAAAAGAACTTCTTTAAAGATGTTTCTTAGTTTTATGTCTAGACTTCAGCTTTGATGTCACTAAGCAGCTGTATTTAGTAGCTGTTGGCCCACTTTGTTACCTTGGCAGCAGTCTGCATAAGGAAATCTGAAGGTAGTGTACTGATGACACTGCTTTAAGACACTGTTCCTTTGTCCAGTAAAGGGTTAATTGTGAAAATCCTGCAACAAGCTATGAAAACCGTTCTTCAGTTTAGTTACAGCATTGCCCTGGTAGAAAACCAGGGAATCCCAAATCCAATCTCCTCTAGTTTTAGATCAGCAATTCTCCTGGGAGGAACTAGAAGCTGTGTACACTAGTCCATGTTTAAAGTTTAAATGGGCATTAAAATATATATTTGGGTGGGGAATGGGCAAGAGAGGTATGCATAGTTGATGTCACAGAGTGGTGGCTGACCCAGAAAAGTCCATATCTTGCCACTTTTCTTCATGCTATTAGCGTACTCCAGGAGTAATCCTGTTGAAATCATTATGACTGTTAATATGATTATAGGTCATTTTGAGTCAGTATGCAAGCACCTGGCCCAAAGGATAGGGAAAAACGTCATAGAGACTATTTTCATTCCAGTTTTGAGAAAGAAAAAGGGTGGGTCTTGCAATTAGAATAGAGTAAGGACTGCCAGTAAAGTTGATGATTGCCTGATGAGGGCAGAGTCCTTGTCACCTGCGATGTATGGAACAGACTATTTTTTCTTCTGTCAGTTCCCCATAATTTACTGAAGTTATGGTGATATGAGGGGGAGATAGATTATAAATTGTTCTCTCTTAAAAATCTTGAATATTCACTTGGTATATACAAACAAAAATTAGTATCAACTTGGAAAAAAACACAGATTGGTCAGAAGCAAAAGCTTTATCTGTGTTTGTTCTGTCAGTAATGGATATTCACTTCATTTACTAGACTTCAGGATCTGAAATAAAGGCCTCCAGCAGCTCTCCTGTTTGAATCCAATCTCTGAAATGCTGATTTCAATGGCAATTTCATACATCTTCAATACTTAAGTAAAACTTTAAATATTTAGAATTATTTATTTTTCAAGCTAGCTAGATAATTATGAAGAATTGTGGAGGTTGAAATATTGGCATATTTTGAGTGATCAATCCTTCCAAAATATAGATGTATCCCAGGAGTAGTAGAGTATCTTCACATAAAACTTTTCCCTTCAAAAAATATGTGTGAAAATTTAAAATTCTTTGAAGATATTTTATTATTATTGAAAACATTGAGATCTTCTATTAAAATAATATTAATCTGAATGCATATACCTTGCTTTAGAAATACTGGAATGGGAATTTTATCTTCTAAAGGAAGGCTTTACTTCCCTTGTTTAATGTCTCTGTTTTTCTTTTTGTTAGGAGATGTCTGTGTAGATATCGTGTTATATTTCTCACTGATTATATGCTATGGCCAGAGCCTACGATAATGTCAGCTTTCCTGTTCACAAGTACAAATGGATAAAAAAATTATAGAAATATAATTGCATTATATTAATCTAAATATAATTTGGTATCTTAACCTTTGTCAAAGTATTTGAAGGTACCTTAAGGAAAAATAGGGGTATAAGCTGTAAATATCAAGAATATTTTCTGTAGGACAAGAAAATAACAATACTATTTTTATCAGTTCTGTTACTGTTAGCTGAGAACTGGAACTTTTGGAAGTCTTACTTTTGTGTTAACACACATCTCATGCTTTAATACATTACTGTATGTAAAATACAGCACACCAATACTGAGCCTACAAAAAGAACTTTTTTGACACAAGAGTTTACATGTGGTCACCATTTGATAGCTGCCTCTTAAAACAGTATATCCAGGATGGTTAAAGATGTGGAATTCCTTTGGTCTATGATATCCACATGCATGACTGCATTTGTTTTAGAAAGAGTATTTATTTTTAAAGTTTGACAAAAGCATCTACTGATAGCATGAAATAAGCCTGAGAGTGTGCAAATATTCTATAAACTATTATTGTGCAGAACTAGCAAATGTCAAAAGGAAGTGCCTCCACACAGGTACAGACTAACCTGTCGACCATTTGTGTCTATGAAAGTTTATCTCTTGTAAAGAGTTAAGTGATTTCAAATGATATGCTTCTTTTATGATAAAGATTATGTGTACTGGTTTTGTCTAGGATAGAGTATATTTCCTTCATTATAATACTATGTTTTGGATTTGTGACCAAAACAATGCTGATAAGCACCCATGTTTTAGTTACTGCTAGCAGTGCTTCCACAGCATTGAGGCTTTTTCTGCTTCTCATGCTGCTCTACCAGCAAGCAGGCTGGGGTTGCACGAGAAGTTGGGAGGGGACACAGCTGGGACTGCTGACCCCAACTGATCAGAGAGATATTCCAGATTATATTCCACCCTGTTCAGCATTCAAAAAGCTGGGGGGAAGAGGGAGGCGTTTGTAGTTATGACATTTCTCTCCTCAAGTAACACATGATGGAGTCCTGCTTTCCTGGAAATGGTTAAAAACCTGCCTGCCTATAGGAAGTAAGGAATTAATTCCTTGCTTTGCTTTGCTGGCATGAAACTGCCTCTATCTCACGAGTTTTCTCACTTCTACCCTTCCAATTCTCTCCCTGCTTCCACTGGGGGAAGTGAGTGAATGCCTGTGTGGGGCTGAACTGCCTGCTGGGGTTAACCCACAACACTATGAAATCAAAATATTGCCGTATTGGCTACACAGTCACTTTTCAGATTTAATAGCCAAAAAATGCTTGAACATCACTTAGCCTGAATAATTAACTTAATTTTTGGACCAATGCCTCCTGAATAATTTACACCAACATCATTCTTAAACTTCAGTATTTTTCATGCATCACTGTCCAACTTTACACTGCAACTGAAGTCAATGAAATGTAATTAAAATCTAAGCATTCATGATCTGTAGGGCAGCCACAAACTAGTTACCTTGGCTACAGATCAAGTAAGGGAACTACGGTTCCAGACCAGTCTAGAGAATTTTTTCATATTAGGCCTTTATCCTTCCCATGCGAGACCTGGAGTCCACTTCTTAACTGCATCATTTAATCAATGTAAAAATTTTTACTGATAAAATCTAAAATTTTCTTCTACCTACGTTTTACATAATGCCATATATGCAGTTTTTATGGTTGAAGAAATGTGCAAGCATATTTTACATCCAGAGCAAGAGCTACATTGCTTCTTTGAGTTTCTCCAACACTCCATTTCTATTCAACACTGTCATGGTTTGAGCTCAGAGGGAAACAGCACCATGCAGCCACTCACTCACCCCTTCCCTCTCAGGAATAGGAAGGAGAAAATAAAGTAAAAGATTCAGGAATCGAGGTAAGGACAAGGAGGGATACTCACCCATTACTGACACAGGCAAAAGAGAGGTTCATTAGGGGGAGAAAAAGGACATCAATTTAATTGAAACTGTAACACTTAACAGACTAGTACAGTGAGAAGCATTATCACACCTTAAAAACACCTTCCCCAACATCTCCCTTCTTCCTGGGCTCAGCTGTGCTCCTGATTTCTCTCCCTCCTCTCTCCCAGGTGGCACAGGAGGCAGGAGATAGGGTTGATGAGGTTACAGTCAGTCCCACCACTCCTTCTTCCTCAGGGGAAGGCCTTCTCGTATTCTTCCCCTGCTCCATTATGCTGTCCCCCTCGTGGGAGACAGTTGTCCACAAACTTTCTCTGACATGAGTCTATCCCACAAGCCACTGTGTTTTCCTAGCTGCTCCAGCATGTGTCCCTCCCACATGCTGCAATCCTCTCAGCACAGAACTACAACAGCAGGGGTTTCTTCCCACAGAAGAGGGAAGAAACAGTCACCTCCTCTGGTGTGGGGTCCTCCATGGGCTGCAGGTGGGCATCTGCTCTACCAGTGATCTCCATGGGCTTCAGGGGGGCACCCTGCTCTCTCACCATGGGCTGCAGGAGGAGTCTCTGCTCTGGCACACCTGCCCCACTCCTCCTCCCTTCTTACACTGACCTTGGTACTCACATAGATGTCCTCCTCCCAACTCCAACTTCTCCCAGATACCCTTTTTAAATACACTATCACAGAGGTGGATCAGACTTGGAGCTGGGGGGGAGCTTTGAGAAGCTTCTCACAGGGGGCCACTAATGTAGTCCCCTCCCTGCTAGCAAACCCCCCTGCCACACATACAAACACAGCGCAAACCCTATCAAATATAATTTTGTGCTTAAGTTAAAGTGTATAATTCCACCTGTCATATGGAAGGCTAGGAAAACAGCTTGTGTTCTCCACCCTCACAATCTGTAGCTATGGAAGGCATGGACAGAATATACTCCAAAATAAGGAAATGAAAACAAACAAGCTGTACTTGCAGTAAAACAATACTATACTATAAGAACAATACTATATTATAAGGGTTTGTCTGAATTATTTCCTTATAGATTAAAGAAAAAACATATCAAAAATCTCCATGAAAATTACATATTTCTCTCCCCAATAACATTGAACCTCACTTCAACAATTAAATGAGACAGAAGTCAGTGGAAAAATACCTCTTTGGCAACCTGTAGCAACATAATTTGTGCTTTTCACATACACACAAGCTCTTTTCACTGAAAGATTCTGACCAAACAGAATGTAACCAGGGGCAAAAAAAGTAGCAGGGACCAAATATGAGCTGGAATGGAGAATGCATTCTTAAGGAACTTTGCTTAGTGGCATTAAAAGAAGCATGATTTCCAGATGCATCTTTCAGACCATGTTCTGGTGAGCCAGACTCTGATTTGTCTAGCAGAAGGTAGATGTTTCCTGCCTGACTAGCATAATTCTCTCAGCTGCAGGTTCACAAATTGCTATATTTGGGATACATGCTTTCCAGCTCCAGAATTCTCATATAATGCTCAGGACAACATGCTAATAATTCTTGCATTTTTCAGTCTTGTACTGTGTCTGCCTTGACAGGACAATGCCTCTGGTTTGTTGGTCTGCTGTGCTCAGGAGGTATTCTGCCAAGCAGTTGTAGGCAGAACTGTTTGTTCACAGGACTGCAGAGGTAAGACAAAGTACAAGCAAGAGGAAATGCAGAGGAGAGTTTTACTTTTTAATGAAAATTAAATTACCAAAAGCAAAAGTGGCCAGATGTGCCATTCTATGTTCACAGCACCATCTTAGCATAGTCACAGAATCACTGAATCATCTAGGTTAGAAAAGACCATAAAGATTATGCAGTCCAAACATTAACCTAACACTGACTGTTCCCAACTACACCAGATCCGTCAGCACTATGTCAACCCAACTCTTAAACACCTCCAGGGGTGGGGCCTCCACCACTGCCCCGGGCAGCACATTCCAATGCCTAACCCCTCCACGTTGTTGTGGCCCAAGGGCAGCCCCTGGCATTTGACCTTATTGAAACTCCTACAGTTGGACTCAACCCATCGCTCCAGTCCTTTCCAATGCCTAGAGACAAGTGTTTGGTACATAACACAAACACTCATCAGGTGGAGCAGAGGCTTACTTGACACTTGTACATTCCAGGCTTGAAGGAAGATAAAACTAGGGAAGGTGTCAAGGTCAAATTATTAGTGGACTCTGGTTAGCTTTTGCTGGTGATCTGTGAAGCTGCCAAACTAGGCAACACATGACAGATCTGTAATAGTTGCAAAACTGACTTGAGAACCTGCTCTCAATGTGCCTTTCAGAGATTCGAGAAATTCCAGTTGTCCTTGTTCAGTGTATTTCTCAATGACCATCAGTGAATTCATACGCCTTTAGCATATGTGAGCGTGTTGGAAAGTATTGAATGTCACTGACTAGAATATTTGTGTCAGATCTGGGCAACGACATTGGACTGGCCTCCATGAGAAGTGACATCTCATTAGACTCAAGGAGGGTCAGATACACAAACACAATACACTCAAAGATGATCAGAAGGCTTTTATTACCTTTGTGTTCCAGTGGGGTTTCCCTAACAAGTACCCAAGAGACGTAAAGAGCAATCAGTGAGCAATGGTACATGCTAGGGAAAAATGGGCATTGGTTTATGAAGCTTTTACATAAAAATGCGTATGCACAATAAAATTAGGTAATGAAATACCTAGTGGATAGCCTTGCAGGTGGACTTGAAAGGGCAAACTCGGACAAGGACAATGTAAGAAAGAATATGCTATGCAGTGAAATAGATATTTCCACTGCCATAACAAAGCATAAAGGGATTTATCATAGAGAATCTGGGAAATACTTGTAGTGACTTCCATCACCTATCTCCCTGCCATTCTTCCACAGATAACCATAAACTCCACCCACACAATGGAGGAATCCATTAAAGGCTATCTCAATCTTTAGCACTACTTACTTCCATTTCTCTGTTTGCTTGGTATAACCAAAATGAAGTTATTAGAACAGATTCCTTAGACAACTCAGACACTTTCACAGGACCACGGAAAGTTTGGAAGGCTGGAAGGGAGCGATGGATGTCATTTTCTCAAGGCCGCCTGCTCCAGCAGAGGCAGCAGAGGCTAAGCTAGAGCTGCTTAGCCAGGATCACATCCAGACTGCTCTTCAGTGTCCCTTCTCCTGTCACTGGGCACCCCCAGGAGGAGTCTGGCTCCCGCTTCTCTGCAGCCTCCTTCGGGCCTTTTAATAGATTGGTAGATTGGTCAGATCCCCTCCGAGCCTTCTCTTGACCAGGCTAAACAGTCCCACCTGGCTCAGCCTTTCCTCAGAGGAGAGATGCTCCCGTGCCTTAATCATCTTCGTGGCCCTTTGCTGGACTCTCTCCAGTATGCGCATCTCTCTCTTGTTCTGGGAGACCAGAACCGGACACAGTGCTCCAGGGGTGGCATCACCAGTGCCAAGGAGAGAGGAAGGATCACCCTTCCTTGACCTGCTGGCAAAGCTCCTAATGCAGCCCAGGACACCGTTAGTGTTCCCTGTGGCCAGGGCACACAGGTGGCCCATGATCAAGTCGGTGCCCACCAGGACCTCCAGGGCTTCTTCTGCAAAGCTGCTTTCCAGGCTGGGCTGCCCGCCGCATGTGCTGGTGCCTGGGCTTGGCCCTTCACAGGTGCAGGACGCTGCGCTTCCCCTGGGTGGACTTCCTGGGGCTCCTGCTTTGGCAGGGTACGACCCTAGG
>NW_020799143.1:6756521-6760471 GCF_003259725.1 Athene cunicularia | reverse complement strand
TATGGCGGGAGGGCTCACTTGGTAACACACCTTGCGCCTCACTGGGAGGCCGCAGGACAAAATGCCTCAGGCACTCCCCACAGCCCAGCACTGCTGGCCAGCCCTCAGGGCTCCCCCGCTTCCCCCCACGGGCGGGCACAGGCAGCACTTGCCTCGATCTGGCAGCTTTTCTCCCATCTCTCTCCCCCAGGCAGAAGGCACAAGGGTGATCCCCTCTGCTCAGCACCTGTCAGGCCTCTTCGGGGCACTTTTCCTCGTTGGGGTCCCAGACAGGAGGGGGGCCGGGACAAACCAGAAGGGCTCGGGGGAGGCAAGGAGGGTCTGTGGGGCTGGGGCTGCTTCCGCACGCAGCAGAGAAGGCGTTGGGGCACCTCGCAGCACAGCCTGGTGCCTACGGGGAAGGCATCAAGGGGATGGGGACAAGCTCTTCCCAGCACTGCCTGGTGGGAGGGTGAGAGACAGTGGCATCTCCTGAAACTAGAGACATTCCCGCTGCAGAAAAGGCATCAAAACCAAAATCCTTGTGAGGATCAGGAAGCCCTGGAGTGGGAGGCCCAGAGAGGCTGTGCCATCCCTGAGCCTGCAGGTCGGCCTTCAAGACCTGGGTGGCCACAGCCCAGAGCATCCAGGTCTGTGATTCATTGCTGACCCTGCCCTGAGCCAGTGCGATTCTGTTCTCAATGTGCTGTCGGATGGAATGACAAGAGACCAAGCAGCAGTTTTTAATGCTCTTTCTCTCTGGTTTCAGGGGAGCTGTTACGAGGCACCATATCTGCCAGCAACTTATCTGAGCCCCATGAAACTCTGGTGAGGGTGAATTCTGGCCTCTGTGTTTCTTAAAATACCCAGTAGTGGTCAGAACTTCCAAAGTTCTGAAGTTCAAGAATGAAAACGTAGGAAGCTGGCATGTCCTTAAAGAATAAGACATCCAGTTAAACTGCATGGTGCATATTTCAGGAATGGCCTGGGCAAACACTGACACTTTCTGGAGTAGTCCAGAATAGCTGTCATATTTTGTGGAATGTTTTAGACAGCCACGTGGATTCTGCATATACGTTCCACAGCTTAAAACCTCAATATTCCAGTGTAGACTATAAGCCTAGCAGCTCATGCCGAGATACAAAATCAGAACTGAAGTGGTATTTTTTTTTTTAACCCCAGACAATGTGTTTGGCCACAAAACATCTTTTTCATGGCTTTTCAAGTAATTGTTCTGACATGACATACAAGACCTTCTTAAGTGCCCACTTCATCCTTGCAGGTCGTATTAATAAACGTGTAGCAGTTACAGGAAGGGATCCAAACCGTGCCCCTTAGGCTGGCTCCTTTGCAAGTGGCCTTTTTTACCAGGTCTACCCTAAATGTTCTTTGATGTGTATTCTGCTCTCACCCACAACAGGCTACCTATGGACAGAGTATAACAGCATGTAGCTCACAGCATTACTTGCCAAAAATCTTCCTTTTAAATTCCTTTTTTAAGAGTTTGAAGAGTTTTGCATACACATAAAGCTATAACGTTTTGTTTTATACAATCGGGTTTTTTATACAATCTGCACAAAAATGCATAGAATTTGACAGGTCTTAGAATATGACACACTCTGTATAATTTTAAATTTTATTATGTAAAGGTATTTTTCCAATTCAACAGGAATTAAATACAAAATAAAATATTTCAATACAGAAAACAAAAAAAACATTCTATTTTGACATGTTCTCTATCAGAAGAGTTTACAATGCATTTGAAGAAATGACACTTTTTTAAAGCGTTCTTTCACTTGTGATGTCGTTTCACAATGCCAGTGGCATTCCCGTCAGTCCACCGTGGTGGAGAGAGAGCAGCGGCTTCCCTGCCTGGTGATTTCTATTTTGTCTGACACACGTTAAAGCTAAATGAATGGAATTGTGGGTTTTAGCGGGATGGCAGCGTAAGGATTGCTTCCTAGGTTCTCTCCACAGGATTGCCAATGAGTCAAATAAAGGGGAGAATGAACACGAGCACTTTTCATCCATGCAGCAGGAGTTGCAAGACGTGCAAGGAGGATTAGGCATCACCCTGTGAAAGAGTAAAGCTGTTTCCTAGACTGTTAGCTCAATGAAGTTTAAGATCTGTCTGTGCCTGTCTTTCCTGTGACAGGTCTGAAAAGCAACCAGACTTCATAAGAAATGTCTTCCCCATTTGTATGAAAGTCTTCTGAGGCATAATTATGGTATTCAGTTTCTAGAAAACCTGTAGGCCATTACTTTTTCCCCTACAATTAAATGAAAACAATGATCTACCAGCCAGGTAGATCCCAGTCTGTGCTGCGCTCTGGGGTTATGTTTTCCCAGGTGCAAGACCTTATGGTTGTCCTCGTTGAACTTCATAAGGGGTCTTGCTAGCCCACTCTTCCAGCCTATCCAGGCGTTCCTGCAGGGTGGCTCTCCTTTCCAGTGTCCACTTCCCCACTCAGCTTGGTATCACCACCAGACTTCGTCGGGCAACGCGTGATCCCATCATCCAGGTCACTTACGAAGATATGAAACAGCACTGGGCCCAATATCAAGCTCCGGGGGACGCCACTCGTGACAGGTTGCCACTTTGGAAAAGAGCTATTTCCCACCACCCTCTGGGTGCGGCCCACCAGCCAGTTCCCCACGCACCTCACAGACCACTTGTCTGGACCGTAACGCATGAGTTCCTCTGGGAAGATGCTGTGGGGACCTGTATCGAAGGCCTTGGAGAAACGCAGGTAGAAATGTCACCTGCTCGCCCCACATCAACCGCACAGGTGACTTTGTTGTAGAAGGCGATCAGGTTTGTCAAGCGCCATTTGCCCTTGGTGAATCCATGCTGGCTTTTCCCGGTCACATGCCTCGTTTGACTTGGGATAGCACCCAGGAGGCTTTGTGCCGTAACTTTCCCAGGGATTAAAGTAAGACTGGTGGGTCTAGAAATTCCTGTATCCTCCTGTAGGCCCTTCTTGTAGAGGGGGGTGACATAAGCCTTCTTCCGGACTTGTGGGATGTCCCCCGATCTCCACGACGTCTCAAAGATTATGGAGAGAGGCCTCACAATGACGTCAGCCAGCTCTTCTAACACACTCGGGTGGACAACGCCAGGGCACTGCTTACTTCCTTTTCTCTGTTTGCTTGGTATAACCAAAATGAATTTATTAGAACGGATTATTTACACAACTCAGACACTTTCACAGGACCACGGAAAGCTTGGAAGGCTGGAAGGGAGCGATGCATGTCGTCTTGTCAAGGCCGCCTGCTCCAGCAGAGGCAGCAGAGGCTAAGCTAGAGCTGCTTAGCCAGGATCACGTCCAGACTACTCTTCAGTGTCCCTTCTCCTGTCACTGGGCACCCCCAGGAGGAATCTGGCTCCCGCTTCTCTGCAGCCTCCTTCAGGCCTTTTAATAAATTGATCAAATCCCCTCCGAGCCTTCTCTTGACCAGGCTAAACAGTCCCACCTGGCTCAGCTTTTCCTCAGAGGAGAGATGCTTCCGTGCCTTAATCATCTTCATGGCCCTTTGCTGGACTCTCTCCGGTATGCCGCCTCTCTCTTGTTCTGGGAGACCAGAACTGGACACAGTGCTCCAGGGGTGGCATCACCAGTGCCAAGGAGAGAGGAAGGATCATCCTTCCTTGACCTGCTGGCAAAGCTCCTAATGCAGCCCAGGACACCGTTAGTGTTCCCTGTGGCCAGGGCACACGGTTGGCCCATGATCAAGTCGGTGCCCACCAGGACCTCCAGGGCTTCTTCTGCAAAGCTGCTTTCCAGGCTGGGCTGCCCGCCGCATGTGCTGGTGCCTGGGCTTGGCCCTTCAAAGGTGCAGGACGCTGCGCTTCCCCTGGGTGGACTTCCTGGGGCTCCTGCTTTGGCAGGGTACGACCCTAGGGATTAAAAAATGACAGGTATTAATGTGTGACTCAATTTGTATAGTTTTGGTTTTATCTTATTTGTGAC
>NW_020799143.1:6734358-6756471 GCF_003259725.1 Athene cunicularia | reverse complement strand
AGAGGAGAGGAGAGGAGAGGAGAGGAGAGGAGAGGAGAGGAGAGGAGAGGGAGAGGAGAAATTTCCAGATGGAAGGACCTACCTGCCTGACCCCTCCAAGGCTGAAGTTAAAGGCATTAAGAGCATTGTCCAAATGCCTCTTTTAAAGGCACTCATAGTCATGGTGCATCAACCACCTCTCTGGGTAGCCTGTTCCAGTGTTTTACCACTCTCTTGGTAAAGAAATCCTTCCTAATGTCAAGTCTAAACCTCCCCTGATATGGGTTTGAACTATTCCCATGTTCCCATGTGTCTTATCACTGGATACCAGTGAGAAAATATCAGCAGCTCCCTCTCCAGTTCCCCTCCTCAGGAAGCAGAGGAAGCTTCCCCAACACTAAATACAGGAGGATAGTTACTTGTTTTGTCCAGTTGATTATACTGTGTTTGATGCACTCCAGGATGCAGTTTGCCCTCTAGGCTGCCAGGGCACACTGCTGATTCATATACTGAGCTTAGTGTCAGCCAGCACAAGTAGTATAAAATACTTAGTAAGGTACAGTTCTACATTAGCAGAAGAATGGAGTACATGACTTAATCTCTCTTTTTTTTTGTTTTTTTTTTTCCCCCTCTTTTGTTGCTACTCGTTACCATTGTTACTTCTCTGCTTTTTGAAGGGAAACTTCTCACTGCCAGGAGTGGACCCTCTAGAACAAGAGCATCATACTAGCAGGCTAGCATATGGAAACTTGGGATGAGTTTTATCACTGCAAGGACTTAATAAAGGACAATTTCCAGATCTGTCATCTTGACCCTTTACAGTCACAGCTAAAAATTACATGATACCACAGATTAACAGCATGGAACTAGGTGGTAATAAGCACCACAAATACTTTTGTAGTCTACACTGAATTTGAAGTTTCCTCCTATGGAAATACTTTTTACATTTTTTAACTGTTAAACATGTAAATTTATAGCCCAGCTATAATACAACATTGCACTTGTCAGTGGTCACAGCTCAGCAGCGGAGGGTAGCACTGGCATGGGGAAAGAAGATGCTCAACACCATCCTAGCTCACACCATAATGCAGCATTGCCAGCTGCCACTCCCAGCGACTTACAAAAGTTCAGTTTCTTATATTTTTGCTCTGTATATCTTCAAAATTTTAGCTGACTGAGCCTGAAGAGAAACACATTCTGGCTATCTGGAGGACAAAAACACCAAGGTAATAAAGGGCTATCTCTCTAAAGCAGGTAGTAAGTAAAATCATCAGCATTTTTTAGACCTAGGTAGACATTAGACATTGAAAACTCATGTATGTTTAATTTGATGTAACATGCAACATATTGCTACAGGAAATTACTGTTCAGAAACACTCCCTACTCCCATATGCACACATTTTATCTTGAATAAAGATGCAGGATTCTCCACAGTGTATATATATTTATTTATTGAAGTTTATATATTCAGGACAGTTATGAATAGTTTCTGAATTCAGTTACTGGAGAGAGCATGCAGTAAAGAAATCTCATCTGAACTGGCCATGCACTCACTGCTTTGGATGATTTTAAGGTCAGTAAGACAGAAGTGATAAATGAGTTGCAGTGAGTCCAACCCAACAAATCCTGAGGTCCAGATGGGTTTTAGCCAAGGTTGTTAAAGATACTAAGAAAGAATAATGTAGACTTGTGGCAGTAATCCTGGAAAATTAGATTATTCTGAAGAGGTTTAGAAAGCTACAGGAGAAATAAGAATGACATACAAAAATTGAGTAAACAAATTAATAAAAAGTTACTTAAAATGAATGCAAAACAAATGCAAGCAATTTTCACCTAATGTGAAAAAAACTGCTAAAACCAGAGTTGGATAATAAACTCCTAGCTAAGGACATTCAGTAGCAGGCTTCCTATCCTGAAAAAGCAACTCTCTCCTCACCCTCCACCTTCTCTCTCCTCTCCCCCCCATTTTCAGCTAAGATCATCAACAACTGCTTCAAGGGTAGTCAGTTAAAACCTGCCACTGAAGCTGAAAGCAAGCTGTCTAGGACCTTCCAAGGTCTCTCCAAGAAAACGCATTAATAAAAAGAAAGAGAAGGACCTTTGCACTGCTGTTTGAACTTCTCCCTCAAATGATACTGGATTTCTAGGAAAGAACATTTTAACAGTTTTAAGAGACTGTATGTATTCTATATATATTTAACACATGGGAAAATCACAGGCAAAGCCATGTGGTTTTTTAGTGTCACCTACTGTATTTTCTTTTTTAGGTTTTATTAGATCTAACAGCAGTAAGATTCCGATTTTTTAAATGATTATTATAATCTTTGATAATTATTTTTTATATTTGTAGATAGTAAGAAAGAACACAGCAAAGTACTGAAGAATTCCCTGATTGTTAACCCACCCATGGTAAGGAATGGCAAGCCCTGAAATCATGTGAAGGAAACTAGTGAGAAACCTTTAAGCACATGGGAGAGATGAAGTAGGTCCTAGAAATCTTGGGAAACTTCTGTCTGTGGGCTGAGGGATGCTGAGGATTCTCAGGACTCAATGAGGAGGGTGACAAACTAGTAGAAACAAACGTGAATGGTACTTTTTTGGCGTGCTCGTGGCTTGGTTTGGTTTGGGTTTTGCATTGGTTTTGCTGCTTTCTAGGTTTTATTCTAGGTTTATGTAAAATTCTGTTGCTAAACCAGGATAAATCTCCTGGTTCCTGTACCCTTCAGAAGCCCTATATTATTCTGCAATGTGTTGCTTTCAGCATCTAGCTGTTGTTTCAGTGTGTTAATATGGTACGACACAGATTATACAGATAGAGAAATATACAAAGGAAATTGATAGTATGGAATATGACTTTGATTTTAAGAGGAAATATTCATGGCAAAAACTAGAGATTACAGGATAAAATGTAGACTTCCTCAGTAATTACAAAAATCCTGGAAATATTATAGAGATGAGAAATGGAGGGGACTGTCTAGGGGGGAGAAAAATATTTATGATATGCAGTGATGAGGTATTGTTCATTCAAACAAAAACTAAAGAGATAAATACCATCTGATGAACTAGTTTTCCAAATCACATGTTTCAGACAAGATGTATCTGAAAGTTTCAACATGGTCAGCCTTGGTAATTTCTGTTATGCTGAAAAAGTGTGGAAAGTCCAGGTACGTGGAAAAAAAATCAGTACTGCTGAAAGGTCATCAGAGTACACAATCAGTGGATTACAGGTTTAACTTGAGAGTTAATGGAAAGTAAGCAATTAAACAAATTATAGATTTCAAATATTGATGGCTTTCTCAGTGATATAATTAATAGTTAAAATAGCTATATATTATATATAATTCTAATCGATACATTATGTGGAAAACTTACTTTGTCAAGAACTATACTTAGCAGAACTGATACATAAAAGTAAGGGCATGTGTAATATTTCAGCATCTATAAGGCATCTGATGTTAGATCAAAAGATTTAATAAAATATACTATCTCTAAGGCATAGTATATAGATTAAAGTTGTCAAAATTCAGTGTTAATGGGAATATTTTAGTGAATATTACTCTGAAGTGTATTTTTTCTAATGGAGCCCTACAAAGACCAGTACCTACTAAGGACTAGTACTGATACTTTCATGGCTGATAGTCATTTACTATCTCCTCCTGGATTGCAGGGGGGTTGTTCACCCACTCTATGTCTATGTCTTTACTTTGCCTTAGGTATTTTAATCTTGTATAGCTGCAGGTTTTTGATGTACTTAATTAGGAGAAAATAAGATTTTTTTTTTTAAAAAAAGATTGTAAAATGAAAAAAAAAAAACAAACAAACCAAAAACAACCAGTAGAGATTCAGGAATACTTCTAATGTCTGAAATTAAATACCTTTTTAAAAAATGTATTAAATCTCAATGTGAAAAAAAGAGTACAACTACCAAAATACATTAGTATAGAAAAACTGCAAGGAGAACAGGTAGAAAATGAAAGATGTATCATATAAAAAAACAGGGTCTAAACATGAATACATCTGTGTTTCCTCAGAAGTATGATAAAATAATTTCTTTGTCACAATTGGAACATGGGTCGGATTCATCTAGCAGTTGACCAGTAACAACCCTGTAGTCCTTGAGAAAGACTTGCTGAGCTAAAGGGAGCTTGCCTTCCCCAGCAAATGGAGTTTCCTTCCTGTAAAATATTCCAGGTCACTGTTAGGTGATTGATAGGTAAATAAAAAAAAAGTGATTGGCCTCTCTTACCACAAAAAACTGTTTCTTCTTGAAGTGCTAAGGCTTGGACAACCAGCCCAAGCCAGCTATAGATGAATCCTGTCTATTTTATAACTGATAACCATTGTGCTAGTATGTATTGTACTAAGTTATAACAACCCACTTATGCTGATGTAAAAAGTGCTAAAGCATTGAAATACTGAAGTCTGAACAACAGGCCCCAAGCCGAAACTGCTAACTTAGTCTGGAATCATTAACAAAGTATGTAAGCTCGCTAGTGAGAGATGCAGCTTAGACAAAATATAATCAGTAGTGAGGAGAGAATGTATCCAGCTTCCCTTGTTCAGCCTTGTTCAAGACTGAGAACCCAAGTACCTGGCCTTGTTAGAAACTCCCTTGGTTTTCCCCCCAAGCCCTGGCCAGGCTTCGGATGGAATCCAACGGGAGAATGAAACCAGAAATTTTCCTCTCAAAACAAAAGTTCCAGCTATTCTGTCTTGTCGATCTCTGGTATATAAGGCTGGGCCCGCTCACAAGGACTTTGGAAGCCTCACCCATGGTGGATGCACCCCGTAGGATTTCCCCCTTGCCGGGACAGGCTCTGCAAACCCTCGCTGTAACCGGGGCTGCCCAGCCACTGCGGGTCTGGGTGATGGGAACGTGTGCAAGGGGTGATGGATCTTTCTTCATCACTACTCTCTCTCTCGTGTAGTAATGATTTGATGCATTACCCTGTATTTTCTTCCTTGTTGCTTTGGGTGCATTAATCTGTCTTTTCTTACTGCATGTTTTCTGTATTACTCTGTTACATTATTTGGTTATCACTAGTAGAATACGCCTGCTTTTCTTACTCTGGTGTCTGACTTTAACTGGTATCCCTAATCAGCAAAACATAAACTGGTGTCAGAATTGGGATCTGACAAAAATTGCCATTATTTAAGTTCAAAGGTAATTTGTCAAATCTGGAAAAATCCTCCCTTTAGTTCTCAGGCCCAGGAGTGGGCTCAGGTCTGAGGACCGTGCAAACAATGGGGGAGCTGGCTGAAAGAAGCCAAACCATTAGATGTTCTAAACTGTATGAAAAGGATACCTATTGGAAAAGAGACTACATATTCAAGTAAATGAGGATTGATTTTGTTAAGTGCATATAGAAAACAACACCAGAGTAAAGAGAGGCTGTTGTTAGAGCACTCCCTGATGGAGTGACAGACACGTGATTTACAGAGTCAAATAGTGATGTTATGCTAGAATAAATTGCTTGCTGATAAGATGGATGCTTATCAGACAGTAGTAGAGAAAGCCGCAGTGCGAGTAGCACAATATAAGTATAGGAAAAGGAGAGGGCTGGATTCACCGTGTACTTTGACCATTGGCACTAATATTGACTCTGAGACTTGGAACTTGTATGTATGATGTTAAATTTAGATTTGTCATTTGTCATAATTTTCCTAGTGGTACTTGTGGTTATAAGTGTAATTCTGTGTTGTTTGTGTAAATGGTGCAAGGGAGCTCCTTGTGTGGTAATATAAGATCGATCTGTTTAAGAGTTTGTGTGAGATGCGGTACTACTGTAAAAATATTATCATGACTTTTGATTACTGAGATAGGAAATCCTCTTTGTGATGCAATAGAAAAATACAGCAGCTGGGTGACCTTGGGGAGCGGGACCCCCGAAAGAGTGCAGGGAATTGAGATACTTGAGACAGCCCTAAAGACAGTGAAAAAAGGATTTCTTGTAAGGAAATATTTATGGCTTTGCTAAAAGATGGCATATCTTGTGAAAAAAAAAATTGATAGTGTTCCAACTAATGAGCTGTGGTGAATATATATACAGAGAGGGCTGAATCAACCTAGCAAGAGAGTGCAGAGTTCTAAAACTGAGAATCCAGGGACAACTCAGCCTATGGCACTCCTTCTCAAACCTCAACAGGACCCTGCATCTGTCCATGGAAGGCAGACACACTCCCCCCTCCCCCCAGTAAGTGGATCACCGCTTCCAGGGTTGAAAGATGATTAGGCATCATTTTCTGACTTGTACCCTTTGTACGAGGCAAGGGAAGTGAATCAATATTATGATCAGTACAAATGAATTAATGGCCAAGCTCCAGGGCAGTAGGTGCAGAAGGACTGACGACCACATGTAGAGCTTAATTTTTTTTTTTTTTTTGAACAAGCAGTCCCCACAAACTATAAATACCCTGATTGACACTGGAGCAGAGGCCTTCTTAATATATTAGAATCCCAAGAAATTTAAAAGACAACTTGTAATTATTAAAGGTTTAGGAGGAAAATAAATTAAAGCTGTACAAACACAAATAGAAATGAAAATCAGAAACCTCCCAAAATTATTATATTCAGTCATGATTGTCCCTGTTCCTGGATATATAAAAGGTATAGAGATTCTAAAAAGACTGACTTTAAATCCTTCTGATGGTCAGTATCAATTTGGAGTTAAACCCTGTATTAGTGCCAGACCTGTTATAGCCGGCAAAGTAAAAGTGCCTCCTGTGCAGATCCCAGCTGCAACTAAATTAGTCACAATGAGGCAGTACAGAATTCTGGGAGAACATGAAGAGATATCACAGACAATTAGAGATTTATTAGATGTAGGAGCTTTAAAGCTGACCACAACACCATGGGACAATCTCATATGGC
Source organism: Athene cunicularia (assembly GCF_003259725.1). NCBI lineage: Eukaryota > Metazoa > Chordata > Aves > Strigiformes > Strigidae > Athene > Athene cunicularia. Next base: position 6,749,621 of record NW_020799143.1, on the reverse strand, counting down.
CTGTCAAGAAATGTGATGGATCCTGAAGAATGACAGTGGATTTCAGAGAACTAAACAAACATATTCCACTGCTTGCAGCAGCCGTGCCAGACACTGTCACTTTAATAGAAAAAGTTCAGAAACATCCAGGAACTGGGTACACTGTAATAGATTTGGCTAATGTATTTTTCACTATCCCAATTGCAGAATAACATTGGGATCAATTTGCCTTCACAGGGCAGGGCAGGCAATACACCTTTACTAGATTACCACAGGGGTGGTTGCATAGCCCCACTATCTGTCATAGAATTGTAGCTGAACATTTAGATGAAATACAGCTGCCTCCTCACACACAATTAAGCCACTGTATAGATGATATTTTGATCCAAGGAAATGATGAGGAGGAGGTACAACAAGTCCTTGAATTAGTGGTAAATCACATGAAACAGAAGGGTTGGGAAATTAACCCTGGGGGAAAAAAAAAAAAAAAAAAAAAAAAAAGGGGGAAAAAAAATAAAAATCCAAGGACCATCTCAGACAGTGGTTTCTAGGAATTCAGTGGCACTGTGGGCATTAAGAAATGCTGCCTAAAGCCCAACAAACGAAAAATTTTTTACATTTTGCCGTACCACAAGACAAAAAGAAGGCTATTTGGCTTCTGGAGGCAGCATATTCCCCATTTGGGATAAATTTTAACCCCTTGGTATAAGGTGACAAGGAAAAAATATGAATTTGAATGGGAAAATGAACAGCAAGCTGATTTTGAATTAGCTAAAGAAACCATTCAGAAGGCTTTAGATTTATGGCCTCTACAGAAAGGGTAAGTGTGGTTAAATGTGCCAATAAATGGATGCCCAAAGATCACAGCATTCTGTCCAAAGGCTCCAACAATCATGCCAGTCCCACATGGCCTTGACCACCCCAGAAATCCATCTCCTTTTGCAGGACAACCTGTCTTAGTCAAACTCTCCACAGTGGGAGCAGCACCATTGGTACTGGATACCCTAATAAACAAGTACACCTGGAAAGCCAAAGATGCTCATGGAAAGGAGCACAAAATTATTACAAGGTAGATTATCTCATCTTTCTATTTATAACCCACCTCCGGTTCTCAAAATGAACCGAGAAGCTTTTCTTTCCTTTTTCTTGCAGGTAAACCCCCCTGGAGACAGATATCCTGAGTCACGACGAGGGATCCTTATGTGAATTTAAATTTCTATATAGTGTTGATGTTCATTGTCTTATTAATGTTTTTAGGATGTATTGTCTATCATTGTAAAATTGCTTTGGGTGACCATTCTCCTCTCCCAAGGGAAGCTCCGGCTTCCAAAGTATTAACCAAGAATGGGAGTAAAGCGAATTTGTGGGTTTAGGTCATTCTGTTGCCAATATTATGAGCAAACAATAGACATCAAATCAGAGGAAGGTCCTTTTGCTAATGGGGCCTGGACTTTAAAAGGTCATTACTGAGCCCATGAGGGCGAGATGGAAATACCAAGGCCTAAACTATACATGCCCTCTGGGCCAGGGAGTGGAAATACATTTTCCTGCTGTGTAGGCAGACCCCAGCTCCAGCGAGCGGGACCACCATCTTCAGCTCCATAACTGATGATAACAACCAGAATTTATCCCCTTTTGATACTTAAATTTGTGGACGTTGCTCTGTTAAGCCTTGCTATATTTTCTCTTGTGTTATGTATGTGTTCATATTGTCAGTGTCCATGTAAACTGTCTTGCAACTGTACTTATTCATGTAGACTTCTTCCTTCTTCCATCAGTTCCCAAGGACCAGGAGCACATCCTTAGGCCCAACCTCAGACACATTATGGTTAAATGTGTTTTGTTAAAATATTATTAATTGACATGGTTATTGTTACTGTTACCTATATTATATATTTGGTTAAAATGTTGTTAACCATTATTAGTGTTAATAATTGTTTTGTAACAGTGTTTTATTTGTTATTTTTAGTGTTTTTATTCATTTAACTTTGTTTAAATCTGGGATAGAAGTTTCTAGGCCCAGATGACACATGTGCTTTAGGATAAGGGGGCATGGAAACCGGCTTCCCTGCTGCATATGCTGACCCCAACTTCAGCAAACCGGGGCAGCAGAACATTTGGACTTCCGGGGCTGCAAACACTCAGTGGTACATTGCCAGAACGACAGAAAAATAATGGATCACATGTTAGTGGTGATTCCAATTTACTATATAGCCTTATAAAAAGTTTTGACTTTGTAGAGTTAGCTAATTTTGAGCATGTCATATTTGTTAGAGATGTTGTTAGATAAATGCTTGTTAACTGAAGATATTCGTATTTGTTAAAGATATTATTAGTCACATGTTTATTAATGGAAAATTTATATATCTGTTAAAAATATTATTAGTTATCATGTTGCGTGCTATTTCTATCCTTTCTCTCTCTCTTTATATAACTGTCTTTTGTGCCACCACGAGGACAGCAATGTCGAACCTCAGGGTGGTGTAAAAGACAGACTGTGCTTGTCTTGACATTGCTGCTGCACCACTACCACTACCTGGCCACAACATTCTGTCCCCATGGAGGAGTACACTCTGAAGGAGATGAACTGTTTCCAAAGAAACCACCAAGTCTGCCTGAAGCCAGAAAAACGACATCCTTGGCAGTGCCTGTCAAGCTGCACTTGCACAGGAGGCAGGTGAAAACCACCATGAACACCTGGGCATATGCACATGGAAGAGCATGGGGTGGAACATACGACAATGTGAAAATTGGTGGAGTCTTTGGAGGAATTGTGGGGACTGAGACAATAAAAGGACTGCATAGTCTTCTCTCTCGGGGCTCGGAGCTGGGATTTCGAAATGATCTCTCTCTTGGCAGAGCTTGGAGCTTGGAGTAACCTTAACACCTGCACCAAGACCAAAACAATGGGATGTCGCTGGATTCCTGGTGGTGGTAACTGATCTTGCTGCATCTCTTCCATTTGCTCACTTAGGTATTCTGACTTTTTCTTCTTCTGTCTCTCCTATCACTATTATCACTTGTTATGGGAAATAGAGCTTACAATACTGTTGTGTCTTGTTCTGCTACTGCAAAGGTCTTTCTTTAAGAGGTCATTAGCATCTTTTGTCTTTTATAGTCAACATTTTCAGTGCTACTCTCTGGATTAATACAAAGATATTTTCTACACAAATATTACTATTCAGCCTGTTACTCATAGGCCTAAAAGAGTTTGAGTTGATTTGTTTTGACCTACATAAAAGATATTTCAGATCATGTCATGATCATTTATTGAGAACTTTAGCCAAATTTCCTCTTCAGTTTTATTTGAATTAGGATGACAGAGGTGACCAAAAGAGCTGCCTAGACTTTTTCAGATACTGAACTGAGACTCCATCTCTTCTAAATATACACCTATATATATCCTTATCTTTCCTTGTGTATAGGCAAGATAATAGGGTCGCAGAGACAGCTGTCTGGCCCTGTGACCTGGCGTGAGACCTTGCCCATAAATCAATTAGATAAGCTGGGAAACTACCTTAGTTTCTTCCCTGAGCCCTGGCCAGGCACTTGGAGAATCTAACGTGAGAATAGAACCAGATATTTCCGCTTAAAACAAAGCTGCCAGCTATTCTGGCTAGCTAATTTTTAGGTATATGAGGCTGGACCTGCTCACAGCAACTTTGGAAGTCTCCCCTATGGGTGGACGCACCCCATAGGATTTCCCACTTGCAGGGAAAGGTTCTCCAAATCCTCGCTGTAACCAGGGCTGACCAGCCACTGCAGGTCTGGATGATGGTAAAGTATGCAAGTGGTGATGTATCTTTCTTAATCACTATTCTCTTTCTCGGGTAGTAATGTTTTGATGCATTACATGGTATTTTCCTATTTGTTTGAGTGCACTGTTCTATATTTTCTTACTATATGTTTTCTGCATGATTCAGTTACATTAGTTATTTTAAGTAAAATACGCCTGCTCTTTTCACTCTGGTGTCTGAGTTTAATTGGTATCCCTAATCAGCAAAACATATGCTTACAAACGGGAATTGTACCAGTTGTTGAAGCACAGACATCACTGTCGAGATCCAGCACATGGCATAGAAGGATGAATGTTTTGAACAAAGCAACTATGTTGAAATATGCCTTCTTTTAAAACTGGACTGTGATGTGCAAAGTTGACTTTTCAGTTTGAAAAGTTTGTAACAGGTTCACCTAAACCATCATATTCTGCCTTCTATTATCCTAGTCATTCCCATGTCTGGCTGGGTTTATAAATTTTCTCAGGCCTGGAAGATGGATATTGGATGTTTTCTACTGTCACATTCACATATATCTTCCACTACTGAAAGTCTCTTTAAGGTCCATGCCCAATGGAAATCGCCAGAGAACGTGGCTTGGTTTTAGCTGTTGGTCTGAAAATCTCTATCACGGCAGTCTCACAAATCTTTGCTCTTGCTCTGAAGAAACAGGTATTATCCCATTTTCTTTGTTTGGTTTTCTTAGCTCTAACTGGGAAATCGATATCAAGTCCATCTAAAAAAATATTTGCATTTTACATATATAAAATCACATTTGTGTATTTGCACATATATAAAAATATAAATATGCTTTCTTCCTAAGCATAGGAGAACATCTAAGAGAATAAAGCTTTCCATACTTTTATGTGTGCAAGTTGAAAAAATATCAGAGCCCCAAAGGCTAGGTTTTTTAGATTGTTAAAAAGGTAAATATATTTCATAGATATTCATTGAATTAGCAAACACAGTTTCTTGATTTTAAAATGTCAACAGCAAGTTAAAACAGTATCTGGTCAAAGAAATCTATGACTATTTTTCTCTGAATGCAAAACACATATGCGATCTGTGAAACTTTCTACCGTAGGCTGAAGGGAAAAGAGGTGTAACTAGCATTTCCTTTACAGTCTGAAAATTTACAGGAATGCAACAGCACATCTGTATAGAATTAGCATGGCTTTTCCCCCTAATACTTTGTGATTCATGTGACTGCAAACTGAGATTTGGTTTAGCTCATAAAAACATCAGGACTGATTGTACCTTAGGGTCTAATATTTAAAAAGACTAAATTTCTAAAAAAAAAAATTAAAATAAAAGCAGATAGTTTCATAGTATTTTCAAGCCCTTGCATCTTTAGACATCTGCTTTAAGAGGCTGTGTGTAGCAGTCTATATACCAAATTGTGTACCTATATTTTGAGGCACTACAGCTGGATTTGAAACCATCAGTATACTGAGAAAAATCCCTCTTTTTGGAAAGCCACATTACAAACATTTCTGCTGAGTGACAGTATTCTTATGGAATTGGCATTGGTGTATGACCTATTTTGTTTCCTTCCATTAGTCTATACAAAGGGAATGCTGTATGTGACATGCCATAATGACAATATACAGGCAGAATGCTGATGAAGTAAGTTGATACATTTTTGTATCAACTAAGATTTGAATTGATCTTAGTACATGTAGTGCCATCACAGATTTCTGAAGTATTCCATAATGATGATATATATGTGATAATATTATATATTAGATTTTATAATAGAATATATAATTGATATTTGTTTCTTTATGCATTTTGGACATGGACATTTTTACAATCTCCTGAACAATCATCAGAGCTTTGCATATTAAGATTATGCTGATTTGAACCTTACTTAAATTTGGCACTCATCTGTTTCAATGGACTTGAGCGAATATTACCAGCTTTGCCTTTCATAGTTATGTGCCTACATAAATAAACTGCCATGATAGTAATTTAGCAAGTTAACATTTGCACGTGTCTTACAGCATGAAACGAGACAAAGTCTGCCTGTACTTATAATCCATAAATCCATTTTAATTTGGTAAAAATAAAGTTTGGTTCTAGTATGCAGAAACAATGATCTCATGTCCATCAGAAAGGAAGAACACAAAGCAACCACAACAAAAAATTCTTGCTTATTAATTCCTTGTTAAGAATTATTTTTATTTAGATAATGCTACTGCTTAGTTTGGAGCTTATAAGAGATTCTTGGGACTACTGTCAAGATTGCTTTACTTTTGAGATTCCACAGATGAAGTTATATTTAATTAAAAGAGAGAATATGGGCTTTAAGCAGTGATACAGCCAGAATAGCAGTCAGTACGAAATTGCACCATTTACATGAATGGTGGAATTCGGGTGAACTGAAACTCGACTGCAAATCTGAAACACTCTCCCAGATCATCCTTGTTGACTTTAGTTAAAACTCTGTCTTCATGTGGGCATGCAGAAGCACTGACATGTAGAACAGATCATGTTAAATATGATCTCTAGTTTTTCAGATTCCTAATTGTGGTGCAATGCTCAAGGGCTTGTAGCAGCAACTCCTAGAATTTCACCACTGGTTTAGACAAAGAAAACTGCCTCAGTGAACAATGTAACTGTGGAGATGTTGTTAACATACTGCATAAGAAATACTAGTTATATTTAGTTAGAGGAATGTATATTTGAACACATCATCTCAATGGGATTTAGGATACTCGAATCCTCTCTTTTTAAACATGTTGTTAAAGAGAAGCTGAGTCAGAAAATAATGTTTAAAAGAACCTATAAAGGAACAACTACTTTAAATCACACAGCTGTAAAATTATTAATGTATTTAAATAATTAAAACCACAGACTCCAGGATTTAATGCCCCTTGAAACTTCCTTGAATGACTGAGCCCACCTACAGATTCCTCAGGGGACTCTCTAGAGTAAAGACAAATCAAAATAATTGTAACTATAAAGGTTTTCCTGAAATCTGGGAAGTACCGCAGTAGCTATATGCTTTTTATCATAGACAAAATGGAACATCCAAGAATCTCTGTTGCGCTTTATATTTTATTTAACTTGACTCATCTTAAAACTGACACTGAGGTGTCTGAGCTCTAGGAAGGGATGGCTTTAACCTCCTGTTTCACTTAATACGTCTATACAGATTTTATTTCCCTTGCCAACTCTTGCACATAAAATCCAGTTATCTTTTCTGCATCTAGAAAAAAAGAAGAGTGCTTAATTTTTGTTTTCCTCCTTTGGCTCCTTCCCTCTGATGATAAATTTTGGAACTTAAAGTAGGATTTTATTTCCAGTAGCTGAGATGTTTAATTAGGAACATTTCACTTCTGTTTTTTCTCACTTAATAAAAAACAGTACAGAGTGGTCCACCCTATCTCTACCATGCTAAAAAAAATAATCCCCAAATAATATGAGGTTTTACAGGCAAAATAGTCAAATCAGTCCTAGAAGGATGTGCTAAGATAGTCTTCCTTGTTTATATTTTCATGTGTATCATAAAGGTAAAGTAGCTGTCATCTTAAAGTTATGGCTAATCTTCCCAAGAATCAGGCATTCGAAACTAGATTATCCTTTTATAGCTGAATCTGTGTAGCACTGAAGTATTTTTTGTTATATTATTGCATGGAACAGTTCTTTTACTATATGTTTCAGTACTCTGATGGCTTTTTTGCTTTTTTCAAATGGTTGTCTTCTGTCATAAGTATCTTCCTGTTTTTATAAGCCCCACTTAATGCTTTCATTTCTTCTTTTCAAGACACCTCAGTTAAAGTACGCTTACATTTTTTTATCTGCAGTGAAAGCACTACTTTGAAACCACTGTGAAAATAATTTTGAATTTTATAAATTATAAACCTGCAACTCTGTGGGATGATTGGGATGACTGATCTATGTGTTGTATATGTAAGGGACTTTATAGTGAGGGACAATATCTGAGATCCTCATGTAGAGAAACTATAAGTGAATTAGTCATAAATATGAATCAGAATTCCTTATCAAATGGTTGTACTATCCCTTATTGTAGCAGGAACCCCTTTTTGCAGGACGAGGCCAGAATCAAGACACACACCAATATGGTTAACAGTCATGCTCCAAACTTTATTAGAAAGCAAGTCCTTATATATTCTTGTGCATGTTAAAAATAGCAGCGAGTCTTTATATACTTGTTACTCTTGCACATGCTTATTTCAAAAAAATAACTCCCCTTGGTACTTTCCACAAACATTGCTACCCATACACAGCCAGTAGGTAAGTTCCTGCTTTTGTATTTCCAAGGAGTCCCTTCTTTATCAGTTTCTTCCTTAACAAGCACATTCTTTACTTCTGGCCTTCTTGCTTTTAGACATCATAAATCTTCTGACCCAAGTGCTGGTTGTACTTTTGCATTGTCAGTGTGTGCTGAAAGTCCAGAAAGTCAGCATACACACCCACACTTAATATGCATTGAAATTTTACAGACAAACACAGATATGGAAGAGGTCATAACTTTTTTTTTTTTTTTTAATTGACAATAAACCAAGAGTTGGAATAAACCAGATTCCTCTTTTTGCTTATTAGTTTTTATTTGTTCTTTACCAAATTATGGACATATATCAAATCAGTGAATATATTTAAAGAGAGGAAAAAAGAAGTTAGGCCAACTAATTAATTAATACTAATTTCCCTGGCCTAAAATAATACTGAAAAATAAATAATTAAAGTTTCCATGTGAAAAGAAGAACATCAAAACCAACCAAAAGTGACTTGTCAAAAGCAAGCAATGGGCAGATAACATAGTACATGGATAGAACAAGAAAAATAGATGTTGTCTACTTGAATTTAGTAATGCTTTTCAAACAGTCTCACAGTCTCAAATGACATTCTTCTAAACATGCAAGAAATCACAGGCTAGATTAAATTACACAGTGAATATATAAATGGTGAAAGAAATATTAAAGTATTAAAGCAGTTATCAATAGCTTATTGCCAAGTAGGAAGCAAACACTATGCATCAGTTTCAGACAGCCCTGGACTCCTTACTTTTCAATATGTTTTTATTAAAGACCAGGTTGTAGAAAATGTAGTCTGTTTACAGATTAATGCCAACATGGAGGGACCGTAACTACACTGGAGGACAGAATTAGAATTCAAAATGATCCAATAAATTAGATAAGTGGCAAAAAGATATAATAATAATAAATAATAATTAAAAAAAAAAAAGAATACACAGCTCAATAAATTGAAATGCAAGTGTTTTTACTGTTTAGGTGTCATTCTTGTAGAAGACAACTGGAGTATTACAGAATACTGTAAGCTAAAGTGAGTAATAACATTTGAACTGTTTTGAAAAATACAAGCACCCTGTAGTCTGTAAACATTATTGATTTTAGGCTGTAAGATAAATGAATTACTGCCTTCTCTCTGGTCAGTTTGGGCACAGTCTCAGAGAATTCTCTTGAGCTTTGAGCACCTCACCTGAAGAAGGTCTGCCCAATCAAGGCAACAAGAATGAATGAAGACCTGGAAAGCCTGAAAAAAAAGACACACACTAGTCAGGAAAGAACAAAAAAGGACAGAAGAATATTCTTCAGACATGAAGCACATAAGAACATGCTGGAAAATGCAAGTGAATGGGCAAGCGTTGTTTAAAAATGCTGAAGAAAGGGTTCCTATTAGATATTTGGAAAACTTTTTAGTGTTAAATCAATGGCATCTGATCATCTGCAGACCTGCAGAATTCCTGTACTTGAGGCATAGGTTATATTTGTAGGATACAGGTTGTGTTGGAGTTTTTATGCTTTACAGGGAGAGAATTAATCAGAGGACTTTCCAAAGGCTTTTCCAGAATTACTTTTTAAATGTTCCTGTGGTGAAGATACTGGACAAAGGTACCAAATAAAGATTTGGCCCTGACTGAAAAGGTAAAGACAGGGAGCATGCATCAGATCCAGTGGGGAGGAGGGAACAACTGTAAAGAGTCAAAGAGAGCTTCTGCAGTGAGAGAAATTTCTGTCAGCAGTAATATCAAACACGTTTACATAAGGTAAGGCCAGAAAGTAGGAGGCAGCAATAAGCAAGGTGCAAAACTACACCCACAGAATCGGTTTTTCATCTGGGTAGATATTACAGCTTGAATATGTACTTCTGGGGGGAGAGAGGTTGTAGTAAAGGATGATTCAGAAATTACAGAACTGAGCAACAGAAGTTTATAAGATTGGTTTGGTTGGGGTTTTTTTTGTTTGGTTGGTTGGGTTTTTTTTTTGTTTTGTTTTGTTTTTGTTTTTGTTTTTCCCACAGAGGAAATGGAGAACTGGTTCAAGAAGACAAGTCCAAAACCTCATTTTTTACATTTATTTTAACATGACAATGAAACATTCACAGGAAGATGTCAGAAAGAGAGGGTGACATGTTAGACTGGCTGAAGAAAAACAGTTTAAAAGAAATGAGCTGTGTTTACTAGTCACCAGCATACAGATAGGAGTTCATTCTGATGCCTCAGCTCTTACCAGACCCAAGTTCCACTCTGTCCCATTTTCCACAGGATTTAGTATGTGGGAGCCCAGGGTCTACTGGCAAGCAACAGGTATTTCATAATTTGCTTTATTAAAGTGGAACAAAAAGAGAAAAGAGCAAACTGCTCACAGGCATTCTATTCAACATGTTTATAACTGCACAATTTACCATTTTTCATTTTTTTTTCCTATTTTTCAGTGTCTTCTGCCATATTTAAAAACATATTTATGCTTGGAATGGTCCAAAATAGTGGTGGTAAGAAGTCAGGTGAGACCATTTGCCCTCTTGTCAAATTAAGGTATACCGAAATAATATTGAAAACATGCATATGTTTAACAAGTAGGAAACTTGCTTTTACAGACCAAGACAGTTTTGTAGGTGGAACCTGAGATGTAATTAGAAAAGGAAAAAGAAGAAGAAAAATATTTACACATTCTTAAATGCCTAGATTTTTTTTAGTTTATTCTGGTCATTTACAAGCAATTTTTATCATTTGAACCACATTTTATCTATCATAAAACCCGATCACCTTGAAAGAATTATCCAAGCCCTTTTTTCTGTGGAGGAAGCAGGAAGTATTATTCATGATACCTAAAACCTGAACACTTCCAGTTATACTTGGTATGGCCAGGCACTCAGATACATCCCTTGCTACCAGTATATCCATACGGAAGGACCAGCAAACTGCATCCTGTACCTGTATAGATCCAAGTGCTTAGATCTGTGGCTCTGAACTACACCATACACTACAGTCCTAAAACTGGTGTCTGTCACTTAACACTGAAAAGATAAGGCCATGCTCCTAAAACAAACAGAAGCAAAAGTTCAGATTTGTAATTACATAATTTGTACTGTAGTGTCTTAGCCATGAAACAAAACAACAACAAAAGCCAACCAACCAAAAACCCAAAACAAGAAAAAAAGCTTTATCCTACTGAAAAACCCTTTAAGACAAGTTTATTATTTCATATCAATTATCTGTTTCAAGTTATGTGAATTATGCTTTCTGTCTATGGCCTTGAGTAAACAGATGGGCCCAATACTGCAGTCTCTTTCATTAAGAGAAAACTCTGTAGGACAGGATCAGTCTACAATAGATTCAATTCCTCTTAATGCCGTGGAAGGAAAAAAATATGGCAGCAGCTTGGACAGCAGCATTAAGAAAAAAGAAACGTGGTTTTTAAACTGGACATTCTCTTGTCATTCGTAGTGCTTTTAATGATTCAGGGTAATGACTAACAGAGAATATTTTTAATTGACAAACATAGCCACTGAAAGACATAATTTTTAGGACTAAAAGAAATTACTTATATCCAAGAAGTCTAGTTTACTTGGACCTTGCTTTAGCAAAGTGATAGCCCACATTTTTACTTTGTTTCCAAATGCCAAAATAGCAGGAGAGTCTTTGCTTAAAAGTAAATCCCACTCTTGCTTGAGAAGAAAAATTCAACCACGCGGGAAAAATGTGGATTCTGAAGCACAATGCATTATGAGTGAATATTTTCTGCATGTAAATGCACTCTTACATGTTTCTTGAACATTCACTATATAGAATATTTTGAACTATTTTGGTCAGAATTGGTCAGACTTGAAGTAGAACTTCAGCTAGAGCAACGCAGACCTCATTCATTCTTCTGCATCAGAGATAATGTCAATATAGCATGGTATCCTCCATGAAAGAAGCTGTTCTAACAGCTAGGGAATAGGATGGGAGGGAACCTCTGGGGATCACTGAATTCAAATGCTTTTTAAGAGATGGGAGACACAACCTATGGCATCTTTCCTAAAGAAATCCAGTTTTGTCCTAACAGGACTTAAGAGTTTTAGGTTCTACTTTTTCTAATGCAGAGCTGTATTCCTGTCTTATCGAATAAACTGTTCTAATTGTAACACTAATTTGAATTATCATCACTTTGGATTTCTTTCCTTCTACTATTTTCCTTCACTATTCTTAAGAGAAATCCTCTTATCTGAAGAACCCAAACCATTTAGTAGTGTCTTTCTTCCCTTGACCATGCTAGTGGCTTTTATGTGCAGCTACTTCAATTTTAACATCTTTTTCTAACGTGAATGACCAGAACATAATCATTATTTTACATGATGTCTGATCAGTGTCTTGTACCCATAAAAAGTACTGATGGTCCCCTTCCTAACGAAGACAGATTTGCTGATAAGTACTTCATTTGTACGCATACCTACATGGACCATTGATATCGCAATCTGACCAGAATTAAAACTCCTTGATAGTGAATGTTTCACAGTTGTGTGTGCTAGTTCCTTTCAAAATTCTAGATAGGTGATACTTAGTCCTCTTTCAGTTTGAATGCATCCAGGTCTCTGAGTCTTAGAAATCACTTTACAAACTGCTGGTAGCTGCTGACCATTTACTTTTGTTCCTGCACTCAATATCTACAGTTTCAAGGTAAATAAACACTAAAAGTATATATATTTTTACTTTGAACAATAATTTTTTTTCCCCTAATTTCTAGCCCACCCTTGCTGCCTAACTGATTCACTTCTTTTGTTGTTTTTCATTGATCTTTTTTTTCCTTTAAGATTTTCTTGTGGTGTTGTTTTCAAGATGTAGCTCTGTTTAACTTCTGGGAATTATGTCGTTATCTCCATGCTTCCTGATATCCAAGGCCCTAAGCTTATCTCATATCAGTTCTTTCCTTTTTATTATTTGCATTTTTCTTGAGATAATTATTCACACAAACAGGCATGGATTCCTTCTCTCCCCCTGGCTTTGTTAGGTGCATCTCATTCATGTCAGGTTTAACAGCTTGTTTTGAAAAAATTCCAAATCTCACCTATATTCATAAGGTTCCTGAACTCTTCTACCCAGTTGTCTTCATTAAATAGTTCTTTCATTAAATACTTATTTTCTCAACGTTTTACCTTTAAAGATTCAGATCCTCCCATGCGATCTTATTTTTCCTAACCTTCCAAATCTAAATACATCAAGCTTCCAATCAATCAATCAATCAATCAATCAGAATATAGATCTGTAAATGGAGCCTCTATTAGAGCCCAGCAAATAAGGACAGTGACTTGAATAAGGGAGTGGTTTCATGACCTCTTAGCTAGTGGGTTTTATTTCAGAGATAACAGAACATGGGTCCTGTTCCTCATTGCTGAAGTAGAACTGCCAGATAAAACGCACATGGAGCTAAGAGCAGCTGCTAGTTTTTTGTTTTGTTTTTAAAGACAACTAAACGTTTCCTGGTTGCCACAGTATGCCATGGTATGTATGGTGAGGTGCTCAACCGTATAGCTCTAATTCAAAGCAATCAATCTTAGATGACAAAACCATGTTGTGACCTGCTGTTACCACCCACGGGGAGCACTAAAGGGACTTTCGGCAGAATGTGCTTCGTGTTGGTGGCTAAGTATTACACACATCGGGGTAAATGCACAGTTTATGGCCCTAAAAAATAACTATGAAACAAGCTAAGCAAGGGTTGGGGGGTGCTTGGATTCATTTTAAAGATGTTTATAATAGAGAGAAACAGCAAGAGGAAAACAAGTAGAGCTTTAAGGTGTGAAACTGCAAAAAGGACTCCTGAAGGAAACTGCAAACGAGTGCAGTTCAAGGTCTCTCAGCTCTCGATGCTTTCCAAGAAGTTTTTGCTTTTCACGATGTTTTTTGCAGAAATATGTCAGCTTCCTGACAAGAACACCAACACACGACGTGTAACCGATGCCAGACGGCCAACAACCATCATCATGTTATCAACTGGAAACACTGTGAAGTCAGAATGGTTTCCTGCCGACCTACGACTAGCTCATAGATCTCTCCTCATCAAGTAATACTTTAAGATCAACAGTTACAACCTGCACTAACTATAATCAAGGCATCTCCAATAAGAAGTTTGCTAGCTTGCCTGTAATTGAGTGTAGGAGACTTTATCTAGCTAAACAGCTCTAGCTAGAGGGACCATCACCTCAACAAATGTTTAATGCGAGCATAGAAATCTGTGCTCTTAAACCTTCACCAAAAATACAAACAGAAAATTGTCACAGGCAATCTCACAGATGGTCTGGCAAAATCATTCACCCTTCAAACAAGCTGCAATTAACAGGAGCTAAAAGATGTCCTTTGCTCATAAATTGATAGCAACTCAAAGATTATTCTGGATGTGAAGAGACCTGATACAGAAGTCTTTAAGAGGCACTGAGAGTCACAATTTAGGTACAATTTATAAGGATTCCTGAACCATCCTAAACCATCATCTCTCCCTAATTTCACTTGAGCTAGATGCCCAGATGAATTTGAAAAACCTATCAACAGCATGTTAGGCAGCCTAAATCCATTTTAAAAACTCAGGTTTACATTTAAGTAAGTCAATATTTTAAGAGATGATAAATGTGAACTGAACATTCTGAGAAGTAACTCTTATTCCACAGTGGTACTGATATCAGTATCTGCCTTTTAATGACACGGTCAACCACTGCTAGGAAATGCTAGGTCAAGCGTATATGAAAATTTTAGACAAAAAAATCCACGGCATAGATATAAGACATATTAGCATGAAAAACTGACTCATGTAAAACAAATTGATGTGAACAGGTTGATAGTCCTGAATCATAAGGCAACAGCCCAAAAGTCATCTTTAAGTATGGCAGATATTGGCTTACCACCCATTCCTTCTCTAGTTTAGCCGCGGATGTCTGTTGGCTGGAGTACTGCAAAGACCTTCATTGCCTACATAAAGGTCAATATGTTCCTGAAACTGAATTTTGAAGTTGAGCATACTTATAAGCAAAAGAGATGGTGACAGGCTAGGATGAATAGGAACAGACTCATGTTAAAATTCAGAGACTGTAAGATGCATGTGTATAATACTAGCTTTTATCTAATTCAACTTAAATTCAACTTAATTCTCTAATTTCTTTCTACATAGATAACATTCCCTAAGCACTGCATATCCTGAGTATTGAGCAGATCTCCCCCTCCCCCTTTTTTTTTTTGCCAAACCGTGTCAATATACCCACATCTGTCAG
>NW_020799143.1:6570769-6734308 GCF_003259725.1 Athene cunicularia | reverse complement strand
CCGCTCGCTCCCCAGCCAGCAGCCCCCTTCCGCAGCCACCTCCCGCCCGCCCCGACCGCGAACTCGCCGCCGCGGTCTCCGTTCGGACCTCGGTGCATCTCACCCCCCGGCCCCTCGATGCGCCTGAGGAGTTGTGATGAGCGGGGTTGGCCTTTTGTCCTCGGCTACGAAGCACGGCCTTTTAATTAGGGTGGTTATATCAAAAGCAGCCATCGCGGGGCCTTCCACTCCAGCTAACAGATGTACCCAATAGGGCTTTTTATTCAAGCACGTTGTGATGTTAAAGATGCTTTGACATTCACTGTAATTTGGCTCCTACCGAGAAACTATGCAAAACCTGTTTTTTCTGATGTTTTGGCGAGTTCTTGGTAACGTGAATGAGTTTTATTAATCTTTATGACCAGCCATCCCTTCTGTCTTGTGTTAGATGGCAGCACGAAGCCAGGTTTTACAGCATGGCTTCTGAGAGTGTATCAATGTAGAGCCAAACTCGCCCCTTGCGTATCCTCAGCAGTTCCAGCAGGGATGAACGTGGCCTGCTCTTGTCTAGTCTGCCTCTTCTCTTAATACGAATACAACATAAAAAGTGGCTTGGAAGGTCTTACAGTGGAGGAAGATTGTGTTCGTTTGGGGGATGATTTCTTTTTAGCCTTTGCCTTATGCAGTTTTATTTTGTGTGGCTGGTTTCTTTCCTTGTGTGTACATAAAACTTTAGATTCTATTTACACCGAGTTATATTTTTGTATATGCATTTGTTTGTCTGTGTGACAGGCCGAATGTGTGTGGCTCTAGATTCCATTCGTACTGTTGCCCTGGATGGAAAACACTCCCTGGAGGAAACCAATGCATTGTTCGTAAGTGTCTGACTTCAAGTTTCTACTGCCCTAGGGGTAATAATAAAAATAATTATTCTTCTGTGAGTTACTTTTCCCTTCAGTATGAGAAAAGGTAATTCACTTCTGCCTTTGGCCTTATTTTTATAAAGAAAAAAAAGGAAAAAATGATGGATTTACAGGGTCACATTTCTGGTAATCAAAAGATTGGCCAATTGCTGCATTTTCTTTGGTGTGTTCATAATGGCATATCTCCAGTTTTTTAAAAAAAACATGACAAGAAAGGAAAAAGGAAAAAAAAAACCTTCCATAAATCAAATAATCAACTATAGTAACAGGAAGCAAAGCTAAAAGGTCTTGATATGAAGCAAGTAAGAACTGAAGTTTTGGGAAACTTTGTGCTAGGCTTGGAATTACAATCAAATGGAAACCTTTTATGTATCTGGGGTGCTTATTCTCTTGTCTGTCATTTTTAGTTGTGATTTAATAGCTAGGAAGCACGTAGAATGGGATTACTGCCTGGTACTGCACTGACAGATGTGGGTATATTGACACGGTTTGGCAAAAAAAAAAAGGGGGAGGGGGAGATCTGCTCAATACTCAGGATATGCAGTGCTTAGGGAATGTTATCTATGTAGAAAGAAATTAGAGAATTAAGTTGAATTTAAGTTGAATTAGATAAAAGCTAGTATTATACACATGCATCTTACAGTCTCTGAATTTTAACATGAGTCTGTTCCTATTCATCCTAGCCTGTCACCATCTCTTTTGCTTATAAGTATGCTCAACTTCAAAATTCAGTTTCAGGAACATATTGACCTTTATGTAGGCAATGAAGGTCTTTGCAGTACTCCAGCCAACAGACATCCGCGGCTAAACTAGAGAAGGAATGGGTGGTAAGCCAATATCTGCCATACTTAAAGATGACTTTTGGGCTGTTGCCTTATGATTCAGGACTATCAACCTGTTCACATCAATTTGTTTTACATGAGTCAGTTTTTCATGCTAATATGTCTTATATCTATGCCGTGGATTTTTTTGTCTAAAATTTTCATATACGCTTGACCTAGCATTTCCTAGCAGTGGTTGACCGTGTCATTAAAAGGCAGATACTGATATCAGTACCACTGTGGAATAAGAGTTACTTCTCAGAATGTTCAGTTCACATTTATCATCTCTTAAAATATTGACTTACTTAAATGTAAACCTGAGTTTTTAAAATGGATTTAGGCTGCCTAACATGCTGTTGATAGGTTTTTCAAATTCATCTGGGCATCTAGCTCAAGTGAAATTAGGGAGAGATGATGGTTTAGGATGGTTCAGGAATCCTTATAAATTGTACCTAAATTGTGACTCTCAGTGCCTCTTAAAGACTTCTGTATCAGGTCTCTTCACATCCAGAATAATCTTTGAGTTGCTATCAATTTATGAGCAAAGGACATCTTTTAGCTCCTGTTAATTGCAGCTTGTTTGAAGGGTGAATGATTTTGCCAGACCATCTGTGAGATTGCCTGTGACAATTTTCTGTTTGTATTTTTGGTGAAGGTTTAAGAGCACAGATTTCTATGCTCGCATTAAACATTTGTTGAGGTGATGGTCCCTCTAGCTAGAGCTGTTTAGCTAGATAAAGTCTCCTACACTCAATTACAGGCAAGCTAGCAAACTTCTTATTGGAGATGCCTTGATTATAGTTAGTGCAGGTTGTAACTGTTGATCTTAAAGTATTACTTGATGAGGAGAGATCTATGAGCTAGTCGTAGGTCGGCAGGAAACCATTCTGACTTCACAGTGTTTCCAGTTGATAACATGATGATGGTTGTTGGCCGTCTGGCATATTTATAATTAAAAGTGATCTTTTATCTAAAAAACAAAGGTCTGGTTGGGTTTTACTTTTTCTTTAAATAAGTTAAACTGTGCTAGTGAAAGCATACTTAGAATATGCTTTCAGCCATAAGGCTTTCAGTTGATAAAAAATTAGTCCCTAACAGATAGTAAACTGTCAAGGTATAGACCTCACTTAACCAGGAGATTGAGCTATGTTGTATAAAGATGGACTGAACAGTGATAAAACAGCCCTGTTCCCTGTGTGTGTTAAGTGCTCTAAATCCAGGTCCCATTTTTCACTTTTATGTTTGCTAACGGGAAAAGTATTTTGTATCAGTCAGTGGTATGTCTCTAACTCAAACTAAACAAAGAAATCCACCAAACTTTCATCTCATACCTTTGCATTTAGGACATAGTTGTATAGGAATTTAACAGTAAATGTGGATGTTCCACATTGCATCTTTCAGATGCCCAATGAGTGGTGTTAGTGGACCACTAATGTAGCTTTGTCTCCTCCTCTCTGCCTTCGTTGGAGTATGTTGAGGAGGATGTGGGTTTACAAAATCTGATCTGGTTTGCTGATTAGCATCAGTGCAGAGATTCTGATTTAGTGGAGAAAGGGTAAAAGAGAGCATATAAATTTCACTGGGAGCATATTGAATTCTGTAATGAGGCAAGAAAACAATTTGCGTCCGTATGGGAGTTACATTTAATTTATGTATGTTTTTCTAAATCAGAAGGGGAACACAAACATTATGGGAAAGGTCTTATCTCTGCTTTCATTTTTTCTTTTTTTTATGTATGTGACCAGGTGGGTTTTTTCTTTCCTTTCAATGTAGATAGACAGGCTTTTTGGGTGATTGGTATATTCTGGCAAATTATCTACCAGAGGTACTTGTTGCTTTTTTAGTCCTTCAGTGGAATTGTGCTTGATTATCTCCAAGCCCCAATGTTATTTACAAAGAAATTGTGATCTTGCTTGGTTTTTTTGCTTTACAAGTTGTCTTCTGCATGATACATGTTTTTTGAGGTGGCCTTGTGCTGTACTGGCTCTTAATGTTTCAGGCTCTCTTTTGGTGCATTTACTCATCCAGCAGACTATTTAGATATATTCATTTGTATGTCCTTTAGAATCTGGATCTAGCCTTTAACTCTCTCCTGGTCCTGTCGTTCCTTTGTGCAATGGAGCTCCCCTGGCTAGTGAGTGAGAAGGGAAGGCATGACTTTGATGCATCAGGGGAGAGCACAATGGCATCTATGTTAGGTGCACATAGTATTATGTAGACAGGCTTCCCTGAGATTTTTATGAAGTTAATTTCAGAACGAGAGTGTGGAAATATTTGAGTACAGAAAACTATACCTGTGGAAACTAAGCCAAATCTGCAAAGCCCAGCATTTGGACATTGACTTCCCACAAAGCAGCTTTGTGCAAAAGGATGGGTGATCTAAAAAAAAAAGAGAGACCCTGAAGTCCCTCTAAAATAGCTATTAGAGAAGCCATACCATAATTTGGCATTTATGATCTATATTGTTTATATTCATTCAAATCTTGGATTCTTGATAAAGTTTTCTACAGGTCTTGTGGTCTAAAATATGTAATTTTCATTGTTCTACATTCCTTGTGTAATAGGCTGGTATTTCAGGGAAAGAATTGATTATCTGGTTTCAGTGGTCAGACTAGTGTTAAAGTATGCTGTATTCTACTCCGTTTGTCTTTGAATTTGTTACAGATACTGATTATACCAAAACTCAGTTTGCTTTATTTAACTTACAGTTGGTTTTACATGTATATTAACTGTCCCAATGGACTGAATATTCAAGTGCTGGTTGTTTTGGGTTTTTTTTTAAAAGAAGCTGTTAGGATACTTCTTCCCCCCCCCTAGTTTAAGGTTACTGGTAATCACTGTCTTTCTAACGGTTCTTCCTCAGCGATTTGCAGAAATAGCTGTGGTGATGGATTTTGTTCCCGTCCTAACATGTGTACTTGTGCAAGTGGACAAATATCACCTACTTGTGGATTAAAATCTAGTAAGGACTTACTATATTTTCATGAGATATTTTTCATTTTAAGTAATTCTCTTTTGATAATCAACTCAAAAATAACTGTTTAAATTCTTTAAAAATAACTTGTCGTTACTGCATGCATGTCGGTAACTTACACTTTAGTTTTTGGTAGTTTGATATATACCGTGTGTGCATGTTTACTTAGTGTGACAGATTGAAAAAAGAAAGTGTTTTAAGAGATAAGCAAGTTTAAGTATAAATATGTGTGGTGTTAACATTTTCATTGAGTCCATTTTCCTGAGAAATGAAGATTGTACAGCCTCCAAGATAATTAAAAGTTCTAAGTTGCTAAATATAGTAAAGAAAAACTCAAACTTTTCATGGTTGCTTCTAAAATAATAGCTGAGTAATATCTACAGCTTGGAGGGTTTTGGTTACAAGAATACCTGCATGTACACTTAAATACATAGTATATTGTACAAAGCTCATGTCTGCTTTCAGATGTCTTTGTTTTTATGCATGTTTGTTTCCCAACGTGGTATTTTTGCCTAACACTGGTATCTCTCTGCCTGGGCTCTGCTGTAGTACAACGGTGCAGCATCAGGTGCATGAATGGTGGCACATGCACAGACGACCGATGCCAGTGCCAGAAGGGCTACATTGGAACTTACTGTGCGCAGCGTAAGTAACTGCTCTGTTCATCTAAAAAATCCATGTACGTCCTGCAAGTTAGCCTTCTTACTTCTGGTAGAGTAGGAAGATCAAAAAGACGGTATGCTGAAATAGAATGAAATGTCTACGATAAATTTAATGCTGTTTGGGATGTATTGTTTATCTGCAAGTCAGTTCATGCATTGAGTGCCTCTGTATCTCTAAAATTCAAATTGGGGATCAAATTCACCAGATAGTTTTGGAAAATCCTGTGGGAGCAGTGGCAGTATACATCTCACTCTCGTTTTCTTAGCAGATGATCATTCATTTTCCATTCTTTTAGACGAAATTTCTCTGTCTCACAAGAACAGCCTAACTCTAGGTTAAAGAGTGTTTTTCTGTTTTCTACTCAGCTAAGAAAAAAAGATTAAATGCAGTTCAAGCTCTTTGATACACCTTTGGTTTGTCAGGCAAGCTAGAAAGTAAATTATTTGCACAGCTCTACCTATCACAGCATGGTGTTTGCAAGCTATACAAATTTAGTAAACAATAAAAATCACTAAAGGCTGCAGGGATGAAGAAAGACTCAAAGTATATTCTGAGGTTAACTGGCTACTAATCAGCTGAGAAATTAATTGCAGAAGGTAGTCTGAAGGAACTAGAGAAAAACAAAAGACAGCCCTGCAAAGAACCAGTTAGACTGAATAGTGTGAAAGGACATCCTTTTGTCTTGGTTGTTCTTGCAAATGCTGGAGAGCAGTCTTGTGGTTGCTTTATTTCTATCTGGATAAAAACACTCTAAAATTTCAGGTAATAATTGTAATCCAAAAATATGACCCTAGTCACAGTCAGAGTTAGTTTTAAGGGTTGCTGGGCCCCTTCCTGCCAATTTTAAAGTACTGGGTCAACACCTGAATGCTCTCAGATGGGGCATATTTCCAGTGAATAAATGAGAAGAGGATTGAATTTTCAAGCAGTGACTCTAAAGCAATCCAGAAAATACGAAGAAACTGAAGATTGGTTTCAGTGTATAGGATAGTTAAAATTTCAAGTAAGATTGAATGTTTGTGTTCTGGACACAGTATGAAATGAATGTCTGAAAAATGTAAATATGTTTTTATTTCTTTTTACTGAAATGTAATTGTGTCTTAAATATTGAAGTTAATTTGTCTCTAAAGTGTCATTGTCCATTAATTCAGTAATGTAATACATGCAGAGAAGTGTCTTCATTTTATGCATAAGATATGCATTCTCAGTAAAAAGTAATTCAGGTTTATAGTTCTTGATAAGAAGTAAGGCTTTATCACATTTCCACATAACAGTATATTTTAAGTTCCTCATTGTATTATAGGAGGGATGTGCACATTTTTACCCGTTTGAAATAGACTGCTGCACCAGATACTCCACTGTGTTACAAATGCCACCCTCAAACCTGGGAGACCTGTGTAGGAAGGCAGCCTGGGGACTTCTAGCCCAAAATCTGCTGCTATTCAGAGCCACTTAAAAACTGTGGGGCTGTCCATTAAGGTGAAATGCTTTGATTTGGAACATGCACTAATTCTGAACAAGGCTATATGTCTTGGAAGCAATGGGCCTGAAAATAGAATGAGTCAGTTAAAGCACTCTTTAATAGTATTTTTCAACCTCACAGAAGAACTGTCTTCCTTTCAAATTGATGTCAGTGCTTTGGCAGGAGGCTTTGTTCTTGATTCACACTGTTGATAAACATCATGAGCTAAGTTCCACAACTATAAAGTACCTTCTCCATCATCTATATATACTCTACATTTATACCCCCCAAAAAATATTTTTTTCTTGTTGGGATCTTTGTAGGAAACAGTTTTTGAAGGTACTTAAAGATGAGTTTAAATGGTAATTCTTTTCCCTTACTCTAAACATGACTTCTGCCAGCAGTATCAACTTCTGAGAGCTAAATTATCTGCCTCTTGGACACCCCAAGCCTCCCTTCTTGGAAGATTTGTTGCTGTTGTGACTGAATGACACAACTTACTGTATGCAAAAACCCCTCAAAATAGTTGAGCGTTTATCTGATAAGTTCACTGATAAAGATTTTATGATTAGTGACTAGAGCTGCACAACTGTTTAAAAATATACTTAAATTAAACATCTGCTAAGAATTTGTGCTGGATATGATTAATTAAACAGCTCTTTGCAGTCAGCATTTAGCAGGTCCTAATGGCATTTGGGCTAATGGAATTTGACTTGAACAATCGTTATTGTTGGTGATGATGGGTAGGAAGGAGATCAGTTTGATCTTCAGGTCCAGAAAGATTTAGAGTAGTTGAGAGGAAAAGATATATTTTTGAATACTGCGTATGGTAATCTTTGAAATACCATTACTATAACTTTTAAAACTTTTTTTGTTAAAGCTGTCTGTGAAAATGGCTGCCAGAATGGAGGACGGTGTATTGGACCTAATCGCTGTGTATGTGTCTACGGATTTACTGGCCCTCAGTGTGAAAGAGGTAAAAGAAATAAGGAAGGAAATTATGAGCTGTTATACGCAACAATTCAGTATGCACATACTTTATGTTGTGAATTTTCTGGCTGAGCCAGTAAGCTTCCAGTAAACCACTTGTTTGTAATTTTAGAAGATAATCTTCCTTTTCAGTCTGGTAGCCACATTTTAGACTGGCAAGCACAAAGTTGTCACAGTGGTAGGAATTTGAGCTAATTTAGGCTGCTTATTTTGTTTGTGTAATACTTAAAAGATGAGCTGTCTTTTGCTTTCAGCTACATAAAATAACGTGACAGGAAAATTGTTGATATATGCAACTAATTAAAGGATTGTTTTTCTGTATAACACCTCTATTGTAAGAAGAACCTGGGAAGTTACTTGCTCTGGTTAGTTCTATTCTATAGGAGAAAGTCAGAGATGAAGTGAAAGAATAAGCTATTGCTGTATTACTCAGTTCCTAAAACCATTCTTATTCACGAAAACACCTTAGACATGGCTTAACTTGTAGTGGTTTCATGAAGTGGGGACTAAACTAGAATTTTATTTTAAAATGTTATGGAGAAATCCCTTAGCTGCCATTTAATGTCTTAGAGATTCCTATAAAGTCAGTTTTAATGACACTGAACAAAATGTTTTTAGTGTTAGACTGTGTGATTAGCACACAACTAATTAAGGACTATAACATGATAGAATTGTAATATTGCAAACATACTACTTTTTAAAAAAAAAATAATTTATTGTATTCAGATTTTTTTTATTTATTGCAAGACAACTTGGTAAGCTTGCTTTTGGTCCCAGAGAAACCAGTCATTCCTGGTTAAGATTTGCTTCTATTGTCTGACTAGATTCAGGACTGGAATCATGTTAATACCAGATAGAGTCCAGCTGTGATGCTGGCTCAGGGTTTTTAATAATTATGCTTATACTTGAAATAGGCTGACTTGCTTAAAACATTCTAGTACATATGGGTATTGTAACTTAACTTTTGTGGTGATAAAAGCATTGGTTTTCTTACAATTAACTGTTAAACTTTTAAGTTGCGGATTTCAAGCCACATAAAAGAATTAATATCAGTATTTTGGCATCCATATTTCCTACCTGTCCTTAAAAGTCTTAGTCTTTCAATTCTATGTATAGAACGCTATTGTTATATGAGATTTAAGCTACATTTCATGGTTATTTGGAAATTAGAATCATAGAACCATAGAATGGTTTGAATTGGAAGAGACTTTAAAAATCATCTAGCTTCAACCCCCCTGCCATGAGTAGGGACAACTTCCACTACATCAGGTTGCTCAAAGCCCCGTCCAGCCTGGCCTTGAACACTGCCAGAGAGGGGGCAGCAACAGCTTCTCTGGGCAACCTGTTCCAGTGTCTCACCACCCTCACAGGAAAGAATTTCTTCCTTACATCTAATCTAAATCTGCCCTTTTCAGTTTAAAACCACTACCTCTCGTCCTAATGCTACACCCCCTGATAAAGGGTCCCTTCCCACCTTTCTTGTAGCCCCCTATAAGTGCTGTAAGGCCTCTAGAAGGTCTCCTCAGAGCCTTCTCTTCTCCAGGCTGAACAAACCCAGTTCTCTCAACCTGCCCTCAAAAGGGAGGTGCTCCAGACCCCTGATGATCTTCATGGCTCTCCTCTGGACCCACTCAAGCAGATCCACATCATCCTTATGTTGGCGTCCCCAGAGCTGAACACAGCACTCTGGGTGGGGTCTCATGAGAGCAGAGGGGCAGAATTACCTCCCTCAACCTGCTGGCCACACTTCTCTTGATGCAGCCCAGGATGTGGTTGGCTTTCTGGGCTGCAAGCACACGTTGCTGTCTTGTGTGTTGAGCTTCTCATTGACCAACACCCCCAAGTCCTTCTCCACGGGGTTGCTCTCAATCCACTCATCAACCAGCCTGTATTTGTGCTTGGGATTGCCTTGATCCATGTGCTGGACCTTGCACTTGGCTTTGCTGAACTTCATGAGGTTTGCATGGGCAGCCTGTCAAGGTCCCTCTGGATGGCATCCCTTCCCTCCAGTGTGTCAACCACACCAACTTGTTGAGCGTACACTCAATCCCCGTGTCTGTGCCTTCAACAAAGATGTTAAACAGCACTAGTCCTAACATCGACCACTAAAGAATGTAACTTTTTTTTTCCTTTGTAAAAATGAGGATTATGTTTCTGCTTTTCCAGTCAACAGGAACTTCACCAGCCTGTCATGACTTCTCAGATGTGATGGATAGTGACTTAGCCAATTTATCCACCAGTTCCCTCAGGACCTGTGGATGTATCTCATCAGGTTCCGTGGACTTGCACACCTTCAGGTTCCTTAGACGGTCTCGAAACTGATCATCTCCTCTAATGGGTAGTTCTCCATTCTCCTAGTGCCTCCCTTTGCTTTCTGTATCTTGAGCAGTGTGTCTAGAGCACTTCCTGGAGCAAGTATACAACTTGGAGTCATTGAGTACCCCAGCCTTCTCCATATCCCTGGTAACCAGGTCTCCCATTTCCTTCCAGATAGGGTCCACATCTTCCCTAGCCTTCCTTTTATTGCTGATGTACCTACAGAAGCTTTTCTTGTTGGCTCTTGACATCCCTGGCCAGTTACAATTCTGTCAAGGCTTTGACCTTCCTAACCCAATCCCTAGCTACTCAGACAATTTCCCTATATCCCTCCCAGGCTATCTGTCCCACTTCCACCTTCTGTAGGCTTTATTTTTGTGTTTGAGCTTGTTCAGGAGCTCCTTGTTCATCCATGCAGGCCTCCTGGCAGTCCTACCTGACTTCCCCTTTGTCAGGATGCCTCTCTCCTGAGCTTGAAAGAGGTGATCCTTGAATATTAACCAGCTTTCTTGGGTCCCTCTTCCCTCCAGGGCTTTATCTGTCTACCAAGCAGATCCCTCAGGAGGCTAAAGTCTGCTCTCATGAGGTCCAGTGTAGAGAATGTCCTGGGCATCCTCCTCACTGCCCTAAGGATCTTTAACTCCACCATTTCACAGTCACTGCAGCCAAGGCTGCCCTTGAGCTTCACACTCCCCACAAACCCCTCATTGCTGGTAAGAACAAAGTCCAACATATCATGCCTCCTCATTGGCTCCTCTATCACTTGAAGAAAGAAGTTACCATCAATGCATTCCAGGAACCTCCTGGCTTTCTTATGCCCTACTATGTTGTCCCTCCAATAGATATCAGGGTGGTTGAAGTTCCCTGTGAGGGCCAGGGCTTGTGAATGTGGGACTGCTCCTGTCTATCTGTAGAGGGCCTCATCTGCTTGGTCTTCTTGTTTGGGTGACCTCTTAGCAGACCCCCACTATAAAGTTTCCTGTCCTTGCTTTCCCTTTAATCCTGACCCATAAGCTCTCTAGTCAGCTCCTCATCCATCCCCAGGCAAAGTTCCATGCACTCCAGCTGGTTATTGACATAGAGGTTTACCACCCCTCCTTGACTCCTTTGCCTGAGCTTCATAAAGAGCCTACTGCTCTTCAGAAATTAAACTTTTTAATTTAGGTATTTTCTTCCTAATATAGAACATACATAGCTTTCCTTCAGACTGGCCTCCCAGCCTCAGCTGTATGATAAAACGTGACTGCTTGTTCAACTATCTGGGCTCCAAACAGACTAATTTCCGGGCTGGAGACAGGAGGCTGAGCAGTTAATAATGACTGGCATGATTACAGTATTTAACTTGAGACTGGCTTCTGAGTTAGCAACAAAGCAGAACCTGTTTGGGAGCTCGTACTTTACCCTTTCTGATATATACAATGACTGATCTGTTCTTTCGGTCAGCTTCTTGTCTTTAAATTGTAAACATGCAAGATTCAAGTATTTGATATTGTCTGTTTTGTTGTGGTGGGTGTTTTTTTTAAAGAAAAAACCCAAATGTTCACATTTTGCTGTTGAATTTTTCCCAGTGAAAAATAATTGAAAAAAGAAAGTGGTTGATTAAGAGGCCTCATTGTCAGTTGTACACATTAAGAGCAGTTTTTTCTAGTGTGACCAGTTCCTTTGGTGTCTCAAGACTGTCTGAGCAAATGCCATTTGTATTATTGCACATGGCCTGTGCGGTTTTTTAATTGATGATCCATAGAGGTGTGAAGCAGTGGAAAAGCAATGATGTTTTCTTCCTTCTTTATCATGGATTAAAGAGAGGATGCAGCAGTGGTAAAGGAGAATCCTGTCACTGCCTTCGCTCCATGTAGGAGGAGAGGGAACAGCACTAGCTTACTTTGTACATAAGTGGCTTATAATGGGAAGCGAAAGGGTTTGGACCGAGCAGAAATGCACAGCTTGGGAAGAATTTCCTTTTGAAGAAGGGAGAGGATGTCAGATAAAATTATCAAGTCTGTGTGGGGAGAAAAGAGGAAGAATAAAGAAATATAGTAGTCTAATATAGTCTGAGAACTTCTGAAAGGGGGGAGCTTTTGAATTGTCAAGAAAATTACTAATGTGTCTTAGCCTAATGAGTTTGTTGCAGCTGGTATTCCCAGTACAAGAGTCTGGTCAGTTTCTCACACTGTCTGAATTCTGGAATTTCTGTCTATCAGAGGAGTTGAGAGCCTGACCTCATAACAGATGCAGTAAGTCAGTGAGAGGGGAGCAGCTTTCTTCCTGCAGGTTTTTACTGGTCAGTAGGGAAGATTCTGCACAGATGCAGCCAGGTAGTTGGTAAAAACCCTCCTCTGTGCAACACAGGATTTTTATATTGGTTTTGCAGTGCCTACAAGAACTTGGCCCATATAATTGAAGAGTCCAAGGAGGGACAGCAACAGACTAAATGAAGTATCCCTGGGGTTGAAGAACAGGATGTTACAGAGGATAGTGAAAAAGGTTTGAGGCAAAGGGCATAACTGAAATAGAGGTTAATTTTGTGGGGTAGGAGAACATACATCTAACACTGTATTTGAAATATGTTACCTTCATCTGACCCTCCCCAATAGGAAAACAATCAGTGATGGTTTATAAAGACAGTAGAAGAAAAAGGGGGAAAAAGGGGAAAAATGAAAAAAAAAAAAAGGTTTTCTTCAAGGTGGGAAGAGGATGAAGAAGCCAGTCAACACCACACAGAGGTGGGAGGTAACAAAAAGCTTTCTCAGTGAAAGTGTTAATAGTATATAGTAACTGAGGCAAAAGAGGAAAGAACATAAAAAACCAGAACTGAAGGAGAGCTGTACTGAAGAAACTGATCAGCACTTAGAAGTTACAAGGATATTTTATGATAATATGTATGAATAGAATGAAGATTATATAGCAAACTGACAGAATTTTATATAGGACTCAATACTTCTCAAATATATTTTTATTATAAAGAAAACATACAACTCATATTTAGTCTGTAGTGCTGCTGAAGGTACTTGTGTGTGCTTAAGTGACAGTGATTAGATGTAAATGAAGCAAGGAGGGAATTAAATACTTTCAGAAACTGCTCCTTCCTCTGAGAGATCTTCAGAAGGTCTTTTAACTTTACAGAATTTTCCATATTTATTGATGGTAACAGAACCATAGGAAGAAGTGAAAGCCTTTTGGGGCTGTATTCAGCTGTATATTTGGTCTTACCCCTGTAATCTCATAAATGGCAGAACTTCATGCCATGAAGTCTATGGCAGGTTATGTTCAAGGTGTTTCCTGTCTGCCAGCTCTGGCATACTGCTTCACAAGTAGTTATAAAAGGACCTGTGCTTTTGCTCAAGTTGCCTGGTTTATTTTAGCTGTCTCCCAATGATTGTAAACTTTGTTCAGGTGATTAACAGCAAAAAAGCTGTTTTCATCACTGGGCTCTTCTCTTTTTGTAGGAGTTGTGGGAATGTAACTTTAATTTTGCTGGTTTTTGCTTTATACGGGCTACTATTAGCCTGAACTGAAATAGAAGTTCTTCATCTGGGATAGGATATATGTGTGTATGCCTAAGTGGGACCCTGCTCTGAAGAGCTAACTGGACAAAGGAAGTATTATTACTCTTTTACGTGCCTCTGAGATAGGCAGAGGCATGCGAGATT
Source organism: Athene cunicularia (assembly GCF_003259725.1). Taxonomy (NCBI): domain Eukaryota; kingdom Metazoa; phylum Chordata; class Aves; order Strigiformes; family Strigidae; genus Athene; species Athene cunicularia. The sequence continues at coordinate 6,720,530 of NW_020799143.1, read as the reverse complement.
GTTATTTGTTGAAGGCTGAGCAGGGAAGCTTCATCAGACTTCTCAATCAACCAAATACCCAGAGTTTCAGTCTCTGGTTTTAACTATGGGGGTCATCCTGCCTGTTTTATTAAAGTGGTGTAAGGCTATTGAATTTTGCATGCTCTAGGAGTGTGAGTATAAATGAAAATGCAGGGCATTTTAGAAGTCAGGAAGAAAGGAAGTCAATAAGATAAAATAAATAGTTACTAAATGCTGCTTTCAAATGTCAGACAACATTCTTCTTTTCTTCTTGCCACAGGGCCATGTGTCCTGGTGTGAAAAAAATTTTTTTTCAGTACACAGTAAGTGGAATATTTACTTGCTAAACACCAGTTTAATTTTCAGTCTGCTTTTGGCCATTGGGAAGTGAAGCATATGGTCTTGAGATTTTATGCAGCTTTGTAAAGGAGTCATTCAGGACCTGTTGAGTAAGGAAGAAAAATACTAGTTCAGTGTAGTGTACTCTGACTACATGGTCCAGTTCAAAGGGGTTGTTCATCACCGCTGGGGCAAACACAAGTTACAGCATCCACCTGAAGTTTAGTTCAACTAAAATCACTCAAGTTTAATCAAATTAAATAAAAATAAGTTAGTGGTAGTTTAAAGCTCTACAAAATATGAGTCTTCCTATAATTTTCCATTTTCACCATGCTTTCCTATTTTTTTTTTCTAGATTTTTCTGTTAAAAAAACATTTCTGTCAGCATTTTTCACATGTAATAGAAAGTTGATTATAAGCAAAATGCCACAGTGATGGTGGTATTTTTAAAAAAGGTTCAGTTTAAAATAAAAAAGCACATCTCTAATTCTCTTGGAGATAATAAGAGATAACAACTGAAAATATGGGCAGCAATAAAAGGTGAAATTTTATCGGGTAATACCTGATTCAGGAAAATTGGTTAGGTTTTGTTAGAGGAACCTGCTAGTTATTTTTGCTGTTTCTTTGAGACTAGAGGTGTCTTCAGATGTTTATTATACATACAGGTAAGTGCAGACCCTATTCAGAGAACTCCCTTTCCTTCTACAGGTTCAGACCTGTACGTCTTTGCATACATCAATCTGTGACGGATTACAGTAGTTCTGAAGGGCAAATTCAGAAAGCTGCTTCCATGCTCTTAGATATCAATAGGTAGTAGGATTACAGGACTCAGGCACCACATTACCTGGCTTTGCCATCCATCATTATCTCCAATAACAAGGTTTTCAGACTTTTCTTCCCTTGCCTTTCACAAGCTGACAAATAACTATCTAAAGCATTAAAAACCCCACAAAATGTCTACAGAGTGTACATTCATTTGTTGTTAGCAGGTATCTGAAAAATTCTCTCTTTTAGTTGTGCAAAAGATTTAATATTTTGTAATTTTAAAAAAGATAAGGATAATGCTGGACATGTCATTGGTTGTAATGGTGAAGATGGTATCTTTCTCTTGTTTCCCTGTTTTAATTTCTGTGGATATTTCAGGATGTGCTAATTAGTATTCCCTCCACTTTTCCTCTGGTTGCATTATCACAGTCAGTCATTTGGGTTGGAAAAGACCTTGAAGATCATCCCATCCAACCATTACTGTAACACTGACAGTTCGCGACTACACCAGCTCCCTCAGTCAGCCCAACTCTTAAACACCACCAGGGATGGGGACTCCACCACCTCCCTGGGCAGCCCACTCCAATGCCATTTCTGTAAAGAAATGCTTCCTAATATCCAGTCTAAACCTTCTGTGGTGCAGCTTGAGGCCATTACCTCTTGTCCTATAGCTTGCTACTAGGCTAAAGAGGCTCAAACCCAGCTCTCTGCAACCTCCTTTCAGGGAGCTGCAGAGGGTGATGAGGTCTCTCCTCAGCCTCCTCTTCTCCAGACTAAACACCCCCAGTTCCCTCAGCCGCTCCCCGTACGACCTGTGCTCCAGACCCTGCACCAGCTCCGTTGCCCTTCTCTGGACACGCTCGAGTCATTCAATGTCCTTTTTGTAGTGAGGGGCCCAAAACTGAACACAGGAATCGAGGTGCAGCCTCACCAGTGCCGAGTACAGGGGTAAGATCCCTTCCCTGTCCCTGCTGGCCACGCTATTGCTGACACAAGCCAGGATGCCATTGGCCTTCTTGGCCACCTGGGCACACTGCTGGCTTCTGTTCATCGGGCTGTCAATCAGCTCCCCCAGGACCTCTCTGACTGGCAGCTCTCCAGCCACTCCTCCCCAAGCCTGTAGCGCTGCTGGGGGTTGTTGTGGCCCAAGGGCAGCCCCCGGCATTTGGCCTTATTGAAATTCCTACAGTTGGCCTCAGCCCATGGCTCCATTATTTCTCTAATGGTTATAAATGCTTGAAATTGTGTTGGATTTTTGTGTTGTTTATATGTACTTGTGTAAAACTTGAAAAACTCTACCCATAAAGCGTTCCTCCTGAAGTATAATTTGAAACACTTTTCATGTTGTATAGAGGTTTATATTATCCAAGAACATTAGGTGAATGCAAATAAGCTCTTGAAAATGTCTGGGGAGGAAGTCACAGCATATGAGAGTTGTACAGTCAGACCAAATGGGCAATCTAGCCTAGGTTCCCATCACTGCCAGAGGCCAGTTTAACAGGAGAAGTGGTGTTTCCCCAAGTTTTTTCCCAGGTTCAGATAATTTTGTGGCTCAGGATTTTTTAGAGCAAGTAGCATTGTAATAGTTTTTGACACCTTGTCATTCTTTTTTTCTGTGGTGCTTGTGACAAGCTTTGTCCCTTTCCTCAGTCCTGAGATCACTTAATGTGAATCAGCATGGGTACCAGCATTCCTGCCAGTGTGGAAATCAGTCCCATACTCCCCGTTTCCTCTTTCTTGTTTCTTACCCATGTAAGAAACTACCCTCATGCCTTGTTTTCTTTAAGAGCCTATGGCTGAGGTCCTTTGCATACCATGCTAGAGTGTATCTTCTTCCACCTAATAGGTGTGTTGATGCATTAAGGAACTACACTAGATATATAGGGTTTGATTTTTTTTTTTTCCATAAAAATGGCATTGATTTGATTCTTCCACGATGTTTTACCTATCAGTATTCCTACATCAGTTAAAACCTAGCTGTTGAAAAATGAGATTTGCAGCATACTTCTTGACTCTGAATGTTTTTTTTTAAATGGGGACTGGTTTAGGAATGGAAACTATGGGAATTCTGCAATTTATTGCCTTTTTTTAATGTGAAGAATTTCTGTATTTTCTGTTAGCTTGGTAATAAAGTTGTGCTCTGGCTCTGGGATTTATGTCTGCCTTTTACCCTCTGACTTTATCGCTTCATGTTAATCTTCTGGTTTTTAAACTGCAGCCATGGATTATTTGTACAGAAACAAATAATCTTCTTGAGAATGTTCCCTGTCCTCCAGTTGTTCTATGTGACATCTTTTTTGTTATTAATATCAAATGGAAAGCTTTTAACTGTCCTTAGTATACTGTATGAAAATGCAATAGCAAGATTTTCACTGTTTTCCGGTCTAAGTTTTATCAAAAAGTAGTTTTTTCTCCAATCCTTAGTCATTGGTCTGCATGCTAACAGCATCCACAAAAAGCAATTATTGCAAACATGGGTACTGGACAGAGGCTGTCAGAAAAAAAGATTGAGTGCCTCAGGCTGAAGCCTCGACATATGAGTGATGAAAGCAAAACCAACAGCCTGTGTGGTGGGTTGACCCCAGCTGTTAGGTAACCCCCCCATCTAGCTACTCACTTACTTCCCTGCAGTGGGATAGGATAGAGAAACTTGAAGGGCAAAAGCTGAAAACTTGTGGGTCAAGATAAAGAGAGTTTGATAAGGTGAAGAACAGTGGTGCATGCAAGCAAAGCAAAATAAGGAGTCTGTTGCCTGCTTTCCATTGGCAGACAGCTGTTAAGCCATTTTCTGGAAAGTAGGGTCTCAGCATGTGTAACAGTTACTTGGAAAGACAAATGCCATAACCACAAACCTACCCCATTCCTCCTCCTTTCCCCAGCTTTTTTAGCAGAGCATGAAGTCATATGGTATGGAATATCCCTCTGGTCAGCTCAGGTCCACTCCCAGTCTCTTGACCACCCCCAGCCAGCACACTGGAGAGAGCATAGTAGGAAATGGATAAAGAAAGATAACCTTGATGCTGTGAGCACTGCTGAGCCATGGCCAAAACACAGGTGTGTTCCCAGCACCATTTTAGTCACAAATCCAAACCACAGCACCTCTACCAGCTGCTGTGAAGAAAATTAACTCCATCCCAGCCAGACCCAGTGTACCTTCAAAAAAGTTTCTCAGATAGTGTAGATTTATAGTGGACTTTTTATTTAATGAAAATAAAGGAATGGATAAGAAGTGTCCAGAGTTCAACTTGAAATTCACAGTAGTTTTTGAAATTGAAATTAATTAAATAAATGTATTTATTGGTGCAGCAAATTGAAAATAAACCATAATACCATCACTATAGGACTGTATGATAGTTTTGTATGATTCCACTGTGTTAGCACTGATGTCCTGGATTGTTTGTCATATACTCACAGTTTCTTATTGTGTCATAACGACAAATACAGTAAGTGTGCATACATTTATATGCAAAATATATCATTGTGGGTGTATGTGAGCTTTGTTATTCCAGTTGTTACCACATGGTAGTTCATCTGAGTTCTTTCACAAAAACAGGTGAGTAAACAGTGAGAAAAGCTGCTGTTCTGAGAGTAGTGAAATAATAGCATTTTACACATTTTTACAAGTTTTCAACACTATGTGATGCAATGTTGGGCCTGTTCTCTTTCCTCTAATTTCCAGAGCCCCCAGAACTCTTTCTGGATTTTGCCATACTCAGAACATTCTCACAGTAAGATATCTAAATGATCTGGTGAGCATTTATTGTAGATTGCTCAGCTTACATAATTAAATACTTGACTGTTCTATGACCTGTCTAGTATGGCCATTGGCAACTCATTGTATCTGTGGTTTTAGACGTTGATGAATAACTGCCCTGAATCATCATAAGCCTTCTTATTCTTTGGCATACCAAAATGGTGTGATGCTGTTCGTCATGAGCGAATGTTTGTCACCTTTTTTCTTTGTGGCCATAATGCCAGTGTGGCCTCATACCAATATAGAAAATGTATAAATAATTTAGTAGAGTTGTTAAAGAAACAAATGTATATGTTCTTTAGAGTAAAAATAGACTTCAATTTATGTTCTTAAACAGTCATTGAGGCTGCTGTGGTATGATTTGGGTGTGTTTGTAAAGGACTCCTGCTGTTTAATGAATGTAATTCTTTAACCTGGAAAGTTGAATTTCCTCTTTCATTGTCCCTGTTCAAAAATGCTTGAGTTGTCCAACCTTCAAAATAGGAATACTACCATATAACCAGCTGCATTGTATAACAAGAACAAATTGGCCTGTATTTGGATACTAAGATTAAAATCCTTTGAAAGATTTAGTTAATAATTCCCATAGTCATAGAAATCATAATAATTTGAAAAATAAAGAAGAATTAACTGCATCAAGTTTGTTGTTTGGGAAGAAGCAAGAACATGGCTAAACCAAAATTGTTGCACAAAACATGTAACTGACAAATTTTATCAAAATTATGAAAAGGCATGTTTGGCAAGAAAGACTCCTTTGGGAGGACACTTTTTTCTTCCTTTAGAAGTTGCATGCTCAGGCTGACTTGTTCTGTAATTTGAGCCCATGAAGGTTCAAGTGGTGTGGGTTTTCTGGTTGTTCTAACTTCAAGGAAGGGAGGGTGTTGCTTGCTCAAGTTTCTTAGTTAAGAATTTTAAATTTTGTAGATGATAGGTAGACATAGATGACAGATACCTATCTTTCCTTACAGCGGAAAGCAAAGTGTTAGTAGAATTCATTTATATTAACTAAGTTGATAACAATAAAATAAGATTTAATTGTAATTGATACTTAGATTATTAATGGATCAATATTAACTATGTTTCTAGTATAGTTATGACTTTTCATGATCTAGTAAAGGTAGAAGAAAATGATGACATTTTCAGGCATATACCTCTTTAGGAAGACAGGTCTGTAAAAGCCTCTTGCTAACATTTTCTAGATTACTCTATATAGAGAATATTTTTCATTATTTAATTACTATCTTAAATTGTCCAACTTATAGCCAATGATATACAAAGTGTTCAAAGTGTGAAAGGTCCAAAAGAACAGCAAAAGAAAGTAAATGGAAATAACAAATAAAGCAGGAATTGAAATATTCCTTATAAAGCAATGAGCTGTTGAAAACAGTGTCAGGAAAAGAGTCGGGATTTAAGTTGATGGATAAAATCTGCATCTAACAGGGACTGACAAAAAGCATTTTGATGAACTCCATGGAAAATAAAGGCATTACTGGTTAAGGTCAGTGCATAGACAAGTTTCAACACACAGTTCACAGCAGTGGAACTATACACACTCACCACATTTGAACAAAACGTTTGTAAAGTATTGGCTGGGAATCTTGGCATGCTGCTGAACTCACTGAGATGTTCAAAGCTGTGCAACAAAGATTTTGGATAAATTTCAGAGAAAACAGAAGGGATGTCAATAAGATCAGTCCTTACTGATCTTAAATGTAAAGTGAAAAAAAAAAAAGAGGTAATAATAATCCTTATGAAGGAAATATTGCTAGAAGAGTAGTGGCACAAGTCTTCCTGCTCTTCTCTGAATTTTCAACTGCTGCATAAAGGACACATGCCTTGGCATGTGGCTTTCTGATAACTGACAGTCTTGCTGATTTTTTTTTAGAGTCTTTGTGAGTTTTGCCATTGTGATATGAAATTTTTATTTTTCAAGAAATAATCTGTTGACTACTTAGGTGGCATGTTATTAGGCAAATAATTATTGTGAACACTTGGTCATCTTCAGATGACATTTCCTGAGGATTGTATTTTGCCTGTGCAGCTTAACATGCAATGCAGACTTTTCCCATATGTGCACAGATTTCTATTTTATGTGAGCTTTTAGCTGATTTGCAAGTAGGGTATGGCATACATTGTATGTCCGAAACAAATGCACAATGGCAAAAGATTTCCTCATTCCATTCAGTGGCTTAATAAACATGGTCATCTATTCTTAATCAGGGATGAGGAGGGGTAGAAAATTTTGCAGAGTGATGACCATGTATAGACTCTCCTCTGCTTGATTTTTTACTCTTGGGAGGCAGTTGTGCAATACCATTTTAATGTGAGTACAGCATTACAGTAGCTAGCATTGTCTACCAAGAAAAGCTATTTTACATCTGTCTTGCATTATACTGATTCTTAGCCTGCAAGAATCGAATAAGATTAAGTGTCCTGATTTTTTGAAGGTGATGAACAACATTTTCCTTACTTGACTTTATTAAGAGCTCTGGGTGCTTCTTGGAAATCAGTTTCTAATACAACTAACAGTCTCACCAAGTACCTCCAATGCGTTGTGCTTTCAATAAGTGACACTCATCAAGGAAAAATATGTTCATAGCTGATGTCCAGACCTTGTCTTCACACCCTAAAACTGTCAGATTGAACTTTTTCTCATGCAGGAATCTTTCTGTTGTCTTTCTCTATAGATATTATACAAATCTCTGACTTCAGAGAAATTATCTCTTGCCATGCCTAAAAAGACACATCTCCCTACTGTCATGATATCCAGCCCAGTGGTCTGCCTCTTTCTGCTCTGTTCTTCATCCCTAATTATCCTTTTGTGTTGGGGTGAGGCACAGTAGCCTGTTTCTGTTAATCTCCCTGTAAGTTCATCACAGCTGTGTGTATTTCTAGAGTGGGTATATCATTCCTGAGTCCCTGACTCTGTGTTATCTGGATCTGCAGTTTTCTTGTTAGGACTGACAGCAAGTGACCTTCACGTGTGAGCTATAAAATTTTGCTCTTCATCTATGTGAAGACCTTAAGCTGTGTCTTCTCTGTGCATCGAAAACTTAAAACCTGGTTTATGTGTTAGATATAGAGCGTATTTTCAGATCTTTTCAGCCTTTATGCCTTGTCACATAAGTGATAGGAAAAATATAAACGCACAATCTTTGACCTCATTTCAATTTTTGACCTCATTTCTGTTAGTTTAACTGATAGGTTACTGTAATGTGACTTTTCAGATATTTTACTACTGAAGACATCATGTACATACCTCACACACAGCAGTCTGATGCCCAAAAACTTTCATTGCTTCTGAATATTTGTAGAATGAAAGCTTAGTCTGCAATATATGCAGTAAATGGAAAGTTTAAGCAAGGCCTCCCAGCTAAACCAAAACCATGTGAAAATAATAAAATGTAATAATGGAAGAGACATTTTCCAGTATAGAAATTACATTGTTTGAAACTGTAAGATGTTTTCCTTCCTGAAAAACAATTTTTTTTTTTTTTTAAACCCTGGCTGATTGAAAGCTGGAGATCAGTGTCACAAAATTAAGTCTTAGATGGTACAATTTAGAATCTAATCTTACATTTATTAGGCAGAGGATTCCTTTGGTTAACTGCTGCATGCAAATACGATAATTTAGGCATGTATGTGGAAAAGGTGTTCCTTCTCCATGTTAGAGTTAAGGTATATAATGCAGAGTTCTTTACTGACAAAAATTTGATTTCAATGCAGTTACATAAAACTTTCACTCTTCTTGTGATTTTTGTAGAACAGGAATTAATGTTTCTGTTTTAAGTCCCCTTTTTGGACCCTTTCTTTTCTTATTGTAAATGCGTACTGAGCTGTGCCACTTTGTAACTGCAGAGCTCTAAGGGCTCCCCAAGGCCATCAGGATCTTGCCAGGGGAATAATTTTCAGGGCAAGCTGCAGTTAGTGCTTTATTAGTATAAAGTGACTGATATTGCTCCTGTATAACCCTGCATCTGATTGAGGTAGAAGAAAGGAGTTTAGTAAGTGATGTCCAATTTCTGACAGTTGCTGGAGCAATTGTTTTTAGTCATTAACCAATACAAGGAAGGTCATTAATGTGGTTTTAACTTTGGGAGACATTAGGTTGCTCACAGATTTGCCAGCATCACAAGCAGAGTAAAGCTATGATTTTACCTCCTCTTGACAAGGTAGACAAAACACAGTTTGAGTGTGGCACTAGGAATAACTGGAGTTCTCTATTGTTTTCTGCCTAGAGATTCATTTCACTTCATTTCTATTAGTGTATCTTAGATGATGAAAACTTTTAATGTGCTGAGTATCTTACAATATAAACCAACAAACTTTACTTAAACTACAGATCTTCAATTAGTTAAGCAAAAACCATTCCAACCAAAGAACTTTCTATTGTTTCATTTTCTGGGATAGTAATTTTTAAAGAAGTAGAGTCGTTTCCTTCTGCTGTAGTAGTATTTCAGCAAATTTCCTTTTTATTAATGCCATGACTTCCAAAGGTGTAATTTTCTTGCTGCATATGCTGTGTTGTTACAGTTCCCTTCTGTCTCTATTGACAGTCTGCTGTATGAAGTTACACTGCTTGTTGTCTAAATCAAATATAGAAAGTTCAAAATTACAGTGAACTGAACCAAAAGCGTAGTTACTTGTGGTGTGTGCCTATTTCTAAAATACAACACCATAACAAGCAATGGGTTTTTTTATGCTTTCATGTATTGTTAAGATTTTGTCGGTCTTTTAAAAATACAGCGCTGTGATTTTTTTTTTTACTCTGTCTCACCTCACACTTTACATTTCAAGAAGAAAAAAACAAATATAAGGAAATGTCTAGAATGGATTAGGAGAAGAAGGGGTGGGGACTGCATGTAAAAGTAGAATTCAAACGCAGAAACTTGTAACAAATCCAGCTTTACTGAAATCTAGTGGAAAGATTTCTGTTCATTTCAATTGCATTAACTAAGGCCTCTGAAGGAGGAAGGGGAAAAGCCCTTAAATGCATGGGATATGCTTTTGCTTCTGCACTGGCTTCTAGTAACATCTGCCAATACAGTGACATTCAGACATGAATTAAGTACATTTATGGAGATGCTTTCTGAAGGAAAGCCTGAAAGGAAAGATACCTCTCACTAGACTGGTGTACATAATTAATCTGTTACCCCAAAAGAAGGGCTCTTCTCCCAGTATGCAAGCCAGTACACAGAGGGTTAAGGTATTTTTTTAATCCATGTCTGAACAGAGATTGGTGCTAGGTGGTAATTCCACAAAGCTTGCACACCACACAGAGGAATCCACAGCCTATTTATCTTGTTACATGATTGGTAAAAACCTAGCTAAATTTACATTCATTGGTCTGTAATTAACCATTGCATTTGCTATGGGTTAATTATATTTCAGTTAGCCTCACTTGCTGTGTAAATTAGCATGCATGCTCCCTGTGTAATGTGTAAGCATCTTTACACGTTGTCATTAGTCTTAGAGAGAATTTTATTGTTAAACTGTTGAAGCTTGTGGGGTGTATCAGTAGTGTTAGTTACATCACTGCTCTGGGTGGTTTTAGTGGTTATAGTTTTGATAGCTATATAATTTATATAATTATTCCCAATTTTTAATACTTATATTTAAATATTCCTAAATTCTTACACAGGGGTGTGCAAGCAAGCTTAGTAAAGATATGCTAACTGTTGTGCTGTTGACAATGTTGTGTATGTGTAACTATATATGCTTATACATGAATATAAAGAAGGTATTTTATTTTTAATATAAGTAATATAAATGTGTTTACATTTGTTTATATTTTGCATACTTTTATATAAATAATTACATATTTTATGTCACTGCTGTCACAGAGAATGATCTAACTCCTGTAAAGCGCATGAAGAGGGTCATCAGACAACACAATTGTTGAATTGTTGTTTTACCTTGGGTGTGTGCATGTATGTTCTGTGTACACAGGGCTACCAAATTAGAGCTGAGAGAGAGTGAAAAGAAGTCTTTGGATATTATTTGTGTTTTCTTTTGTAATGTTGTGCTAGGGCTGAATGGTTGAGTGAGAAGTAAAAGAGGAGAAGTATAGGTATATTGTTCAATAACACCTGAACAGTTCTTCTCATGGAAACTTGATGTTGAAAAATAAGATATTTGTTTGTTTATTTTTTCCTTAAAGGGCATAGCCATTCACTGTAAGCCTTATTTTGATTAATACGAAGGAGTTTAATGTAACTGTCTAAATCTTGATCCAGCAAGGATGAGTGTGGAAGTCACAAAACTGTGTGTCTCTGTGGTTGGGGGTTAGACATATGTCAGATACTTGAAAATAATTTTATTCTTCTGTTTTCTCCCCTTGTGTTTTTTACATGCCCTGATACTTTTCACCATGTCTGTTCTGCTACCAGCTCCCTGACAAATTTTGTGTTTGAGGTTGGATCTTATAAAATGCAGGCAGCTGGCAGATATAGTATTCAGAAGTACTGACTTTTGAGTATCCCACTTAATTTTGGTGAGGGTGAAATGTGCAGTGTATGTGTCCTTCCTTCTTTGCCATGACTTCATTGTCTTTCCCTGTGTACAGCCTTCCCCCTCAGGGAGTGCCCTTCACAAGGCTGGTAGCATACTGCAGTCATCACTCTCTCTTCAGCTGGCAGAGAGATGAGAGTCTTCTGTCTTTGCAGATTCCTAGGGAGCAGCTGAAGACAATGAAAATAGACTTCTTGGGTTCAGTTCTGCACTGCTAAAATCTGGCAGAAATCCCAGAGAAGCTACTGGGAGTTTTGATTAAGAACAGAATTCAGGTTTAGGACCACTGTTTTCATTTAAATATCGATCTGGTTTTACTAACTAAACACTAACACTGAACTGGCCTATAAGAAATAAAAAGGGAAACTGAAAGACAGAGGCTGGAAGATTTTTCTGTTACTCAGCTTGAAACAGTCCAAAAGAAAGCTTCATGTAACTGGTGAAAAGCATACTGGACTTCAGAATTAAACTTATTTTAATGATTTTGACAGTGAAGTCACATCGGTTATGTCAAAGAAAGTATTTAGTTGTAAACTATTGTTCAACTTAAATGAATTAAATATGAAGGTTTAAAATTCTTTAAATTTGGTCTGCTTTGAATTTTCAACCATATCTGTCTTCATAAGCATTAGTTACGCAATGTCTTTAAAAGCTATAGTTACTCCATTAAGGTTATACAGAAAAAAGTATTATCAGGGATATAGTTTGTTGAAGCCAATCAAGAGCACATTGCATGCAAACTTGCAGAATACTGGAGTGCTGGTTTATTCCACCTCAGAGTAATAGCTTGGTATATGAGAAATGGCAGTAAATTGTTTCTTTATTGAGATGAAATGAATCCCCTGAATTAGCTTCTGTCCTATATTTTGAGTATTAAAAGATACACAGCTTTGTAGTGTCCCACTGAAAATATTGTATAAGCCAAAGAGGTAGATCTCTAAAGCTCTTTTGTTTTGCTAAGCCAAAATCAGAGATGTGAAGCAGAAACTGTGCTTCTGCCTCTCCACAGAGAGAACTCTAGTAAATAGTAACTGGCTAGGTTTTACTTAATTATAATCTCAAAGTATCAGGATAGTCTAGACAGTCATCTGTATTGGAAATGTTTCTTGCAAGCTAAATGTGGTTTGTTTTTTTTTTTCCTAAGAGCAATATGTGAAACCATTGTTTTTCCTACTTACATTAACAACATTGCATTCAACTGGCTGTGTGTGGATTTAATAGGGTTTCTGATCTGATGAGGCTTTTTGCATGTTTTTCTTAATTTACACAGGAATTGTTTATAAAATATTTTTCCTCCACTTTTTGTGAGTATGGATGTCTTATGAACGCCTTCCTAAAATGGCTGCTAAGAAGAATAAAGTTAGTGAGGGAGGCTCCATGGCTCTAGTCATTCACTTTTATCTAATTTCAACAGAGGCTCCATCATACATTTATGGTGGCTAACTTTGTTTTGACTCTGGGTTGTGGCCAGCTGGGGTCTAAGATGTGAACATTACATCCTTTTATGTCTTCCTTCTTATTTTTGACTTCACAAAGTAGTACGCAGATTGCCAGAGGATTGGAAAACTCATTAGGCCACTTCTCCACCTACCAGAGAACTTTAAGTTACTTCTAGCCGCTTTTAAGTATTGCAGTTATAGCAAAATGTATATTTGACCTTTAAATTGTCCTGACTGCTCTTTCATGCTCAGCTAACTGAAATGTGTCCTGACATACGTAGTGAGATTAGAGTTTTTGAGAATAATTTGCTGTTCTGCAAACCCTTCTACATGTGGGACGTCTTAGCCAGTACAAAATGCCCCACTTTCTTTACTGGGATTGGTTTCTGGCATGAGTAATGACACCTAACTCCAAAGCAAGGGGGTGAGAATGGGGTGGGGGAGTTTACACTGTGCTCTTCACACTGATCTTCAGTACTCTTAAAAGTTTATTGCATCTGCATACCTGAATCTTTAAACTTCCTCTTTGCTGACAAGGGATTCTGTTCCTTTGAGGTTGAACTGAATAGCAGTGATTTCCTGTAGAGGAGAGCCAAAAACTTATGGAAGATGTAATTGAAGTTTTCATATTCTGGTCCATGTTTTCTTTGCAGGCACATAGCAAGGTATTGACTTCTTAATTCTTGGTATATGAAGGAATTAAAGAATATAATGTGCATTTGTCTGGCTCTCCAGAGTCTGTTTTAATGAGTAGTATCTTTTTCTTTTCATCATATGGGCAAATCTTGTCTTGTCAATGAAATGTGAATACCAGGTTTTGGTCAGGGTGCAGAGTTTCAACAGAGGTAAGGAGAATCCTTTCTGTCATTGAAAATCAACAGAAAAGCTTTCTGCACTCTCCTGTTCCACCTGCAAACCTTTGTTGGCAGTACAGCATGCACTCCCAATGAAGATTTAAATGCTTCACTTTAAATGCTTCGCTTCACTCTAGTCTTCTGAAATTTGGTGGACTTAAGTCTTATCCTTGACTATAAGGTGGAGAGGAAGATCTCTGACTTCCCTTCCATTAAAGTTTTGAGGTTTGAGGCTTGAGACTTTGAGGACAGGTATCATTTGTTATGCTGTAGTTCTGAAGCGGCTGACTTGTGGACCAGAGTGCCAATATTCTTGGAATTCCTGTAACTCAAACAAGAAACATAAGAGGAGCGAGCAGTAGGCAGCATGATAGTACTTCACTGCTTTGAACTCTACAGACATTTCAGCAAAGACGTAGGAAGCTGATGTTAGGATAATAGTTATGAACATCTGACTCTTGCAAAAAATTATTCTTGTGGGGTTTTTTTATCTCCATGTATACTTTGCATAGAGGTAATTCAGCCTGTAACTTGTAATAACTGATGATTAGTATTTAATTGTGTTTCAGCTTGTGTGTTTGCTCATAGAGGTATTTCATTAGAGTCCATTATCCAAAATCGCATGCAACCTTAGTACCAGGGCTTATGGAAGTATAAGGAAATATATATGTATTTAGAAAAAGCTCCATACAAACTAAAACTGGCGACCTTGCTGGATCCAAGATTCAGGTGTATTTATTTCCCAGCTTTTATTCTGCACTTGAAACTTTGTAGCGGTCAGTGTTATGATACTGCTGTTGGCAAATGGCAACAGTTTCTTCCAATAAATTTGTAAGTGTTTGGAAATACTTTACTTCTGAAAGCAACTAAATCCCATAAATGACAAAAGCAAAGTATTTCCATGTTTCTGTATTTCTCTGATTTTTGTGCATATTTATTATTCAAACTGGTTTGTGTCTTTAAAATTTTAGCCTTATTTTCTTCAGTGTTCAAGGTGATTACAGAAAATTGCATTGTATTTTAGTAATACTATTGGTTATTTGGTACTTTGCCATCCTTTTCGATGTGCTTAGGTGTGTAAGAATTAATTATTTTTAATTTTAAAAAAAGTTTTAAGATCTGCAGATAATATTATACTAATACTTTATCTGCTTACAACTGACATAATATCGATTATATTAAAATGGATGTGCAAACTCTGGAATGTTGTTTTTGGAAAATTGCTGCTTTCCCTGTTCCAGCAAGAGGAAAATGAGAATGTGCTTAGAATGGACATGACAGAGTACTGGTGGAAACTGGATTTTTGCTATAAGCTACAAAGCCCGCATACACTGCTGCATTAAACACGTGCTTTTTTTCCCTCCTTTCATTTAGCTGCCGTCCACTCACTTTTAATTGCAATGTGTATATTAAATTGCCTAATCGATCACAGGAATTTGTTTGCTGGGAAGTATTGCATCACAGGAGCTAGTCAAAAATGGTCATGTGGGACCAGTAGAACAGCAGTAAAAACTCATCCTGAAACTGAAAACTGTCAGCTGTAAAAAAATGTTCAAACTTTCCTGATATATTTAACATAAATGTTCAAAACCTTTTTAAACTGATCTTTTCTTCTTTGCTATTACACATCAGAATGAATTTTATGAAAATGTGTTCAGACAGTGACTAAAGAATCTGAATGAAAATGTTTAGACGACTTTTTTGTTTATTGTTTATGTTAATCATAAACTCAATTGTATTAATTAAGGACTTGACACACAAGTTTTATTATAAAAAAAAAAAAAAAAAAGCTTTGGTTTATGTGAACTTCTTAGTTTAAATAGCTGTATTGCCCATAGACTATTTTTTCAAAGAGAAATCAATAGATTTGCCAAGTCCCTTTCATTTTCCAAGAGACTAGCTCTCATTTTCAGCCAACAATCTTTTTTCCATAACTTGCTGGATGTCACCTTTGAAAAAAATGCTTTTTATTTATATCAAGCTTGAATCAGTACAATTCATATAACTTCCTGTTACCTTTGAAAGCTCCCTTATGGTGAACCCACAGTGTTGGCAGCTAAACATTACCTCAAAAAGAACAGTATTCCAGATTAGGATGATTAAAATATTGAAGGAAAAACAATTTTGGATAATCTTAAATAAAACAAACATATATATCTTTGTAATGTTTAAATATCTTTTTGCATACTGTGACTTATGATCTCCAGATGTTGGAAGTTGAACAAGGAGAATAATAGTTGCATATGCATACATTTCAGATTTGTGGTCTGAACTCAAGTACAACTATAAGTATTACCAACCCTTTCAGAAACCCCTGCTCTCCCATTTTTTGGCAGCACAAGGTCTGGGCAATGCTGTTGTTTATGTAGAATCAGTAGGAGAATGGGGTATGCCTTGCTCTTCCAGTCCTGCTGATAATATGGTAGGAGTCACACATTGTGGGATTTCTTATTGCAGGAAAATTGAGCTCAATTATGCTTTTAATTATTGAAACATATAGATTTAACATTAGAGAGGATAAAATTCAGACACAGGTTCTTTGAAAAATCTCATCAGTAATCAAGGACCAGGTGCTCAACAAGCAGCAAAGATAAGTTTCAGGTTTATGGAGATCTCTGAATGTTAGTAGAAATTATTGGGAAATTTACCACATCATCCTGTCAGAAGTGTAATAAAGGCACTTGCTTCTCCAACATGTTTTCTGTTCGAGCATCTTCTAGCAAGGTGAATTTAATTTCAGATCTTTGCCAGTGTAGACCTGATTTCTCCACTCTGAAGGCTGCCTGAAGTGGAATCCACTCTCTTGGACTTTCACTCAATGTGCTTTTTTCTCTTTTGGAAGGGAATAAAGTTCCTGGTAAACCTCACAGCAGGTACTACTTTCCAGCATTCAGATGCCCTGTATTAAGTTGTTTATCTAATAATGCTGATGTATAAAATGAATTTTTGAGATATCAATAATAATCTGTTTACTACACTTGAGCCTGCAAATGACGCAATAGAAGTTGAAATTACTTATTTTCTCATTCATTAATATTTGCTAAATCATACTTATGGGACAGAGGTTCTATAAAAAGTCCTTATGAAAGGCAAATTTGCTTAAGTTAACCAGATTTATCAAGTATTAGGTTTTGTTCTTTAATTGCCAGGGGTAGGAGGTCATATCTCAGATGTCCTCTTTTACTCAGTCCTCAAGTGATTCATGCTAATAAATGTACTTAATGTTTTCAGTATTTTGGTTTTAGTAATAGAAGTATCAATATTTCAAATAGCTTATAGTTAAAATTACTTAACTCCAGACACATTTCTTCCTTATTTAGTTATGTTTCTGTGGAATTTTGTTTAAATAAAAATGAGACTTCACAGTTCCTTCCTGCTAATACTTTCTAGCACTCACAGACATGAAATCCAGGATTTGTGATAATTTGTTGTTCCAGCACTGCAGTCTATGTCCTTTTAACCTTCCAGAGCTTTCAAATAGGCTTTATGTAGGTGCCGGAGATGCTGCACCATGAATAGTACTGTTGGGCTTTACACAGAAACAATATTTTGGTATTGGGAGCCTTCACTTAAAATTTCAGTCTGCTTTCCCATAAAAAGAAACTGCAGGTTTTCATATTCTACCATATAACTTGCAGTGAGCATTTCAACATGTCAAGGTGCCTTTGTACTTTTTTTTTTTCCTATGTCTCACTTTTTCTCTTTTTATTTACCCCAGAAGAGGTAAAATTTTCACAGGCAAGAGTAGTTAGTTAACACAGTATGAAACTGTGGAGGCTAAGAATGACAGAATTCAGGTAGAAATTGAATCCTGATATTTGTACCAAAACATTTTAATGTTTTGTCTTGAAGAACAAAAAATGGTAGTTGGGATGTTAAACATTGTGTTCAGGTTTTGAGCTAGTGGGTGTTAGACACCAGGAGGAAACTTAAAGTGACAGACAGATTATCCTATGTCTACATACAGCAGGCTTTTACATCTTCATCTGAATCATCTGGTTTTAGCTAGAGGTACAGGAAGTAAAAATAGATGGATATTGGACCATACCCAACAGTAGAATTCTCATGTTTATAATCCTTGTGGCAGGCTCTCTGTCAAACAGCCTTTGTAAAATTACAGGTAGAATTAGAACAGACTTACAATTTTATAAAAGAATGAAAAAGATCACAAGAACCATGATAGTTGGATAGTCCCATGTGTGAATACCGAATGCATGCTTCTGTGAAATAATAAAAATGCTGTAGTATAGTTAAATTTAGAAGTTCAGTATGCTGTTTTCAGGGAGCTTTTTATGTTGATGCCAATAAAAAAGTACTTCTTATTAAATTTAATTGTATAAAAATTTGGATTGTTGATAAAGGTTGTTATTTTTCAAGACATGGTGTGTATTGGATATAATTTTCTGAGGTTAAAAAAAATGCATAACACATGTGCTGAAAATTACTTTCTTTCACCAAAGCAGTTAACCTTTCTGTGCAACAAATGATTTATAATGTATGTTCTAATCTGTGTTTTTTCTGGCAAAATTATTCCAGCAGAAATGCTAGGAAAAGAGCAAATGAAGAAACACCTAACAATAAGACAAGAAAACCCATATGGAAAAGATGATTGAGTCATAAACTCTGTTTTTTAAGGTCAAATAAACCATTACAATAGTGTAGTCCGACTGACTGTGTAAAACAGATCATAGAATCTCACACAGTCATTTCTGAATCAAATCCACAGCTTCATTTGAAACTACAGAGAATCTTCAGAATGGCATCTAGGTTTAGTATGTTTGCTTCCCATAAGTAAAAATATACTAAGTGATTAGGGACCTTTGGTGAACAGATGTACTTTACTATTAGCCCTAACATGCTTACCTTCACTTCATATTGTAAAATCTTACATTTTCCTCTCAGGATAGAAAACCAGCAACTACTCAGATTCTTTACCTCTGGACTTCATTTTAGATAAATGGGATGGTTAGAGATTTCTAAGATGGATACATTTGTTATTTGTTAATATTTTAAATTATTAAATTAAATATTATAAATATAATTTTTAAATGTGAACATTACTATCAAGCATGTTTCTGAAATCTTAAATTATTCTTCTGACTCTGCATAATTTTTCCAGTTTTCCAGCATCCCATTTGGAATGCAGTAGCCATAGCTGTGCGAAGAACCACTTTTGCTGGGTGCAGGGAGCAGGATACTTCCCTGTTGTGATCTGGAAATGGTCTGTTGCTAGGTTTCTGCTTCTGTAGCCCAAGGTTGTATAAGCTGCACGTTCTCTTAGGAGCTCACGATCTGTTGCTTTTATGTCATTATTCTGAAATATCATTCAGCATCTCATCATTTTGGGTTGAATTTATTTTTATTTTTAAATCTACCTGAAAGTTTAATAATAGTTTCATTTGTTCTTCTGCTGTTTAAGTTGCAGTAGTCAGAATTTCGGATGCCCTCCTGCAGACTTAACACTGGGAGTTTCTTAGTTATAGAACCTGAACATTGTTTTATGCATTCTCTGTTCATGAAGGTATGGGTAGGCACATACATACAGGTTTCCAGAGCATGTGTTTTCTTACTCAGTAGGATATATTAGCCAATATGTGTATTAGATATCACTCCTTCTTTTATCTAACTCATTCACGTTCTCTTGCACAAACACTCTTTTTAGTCTGGTTATGTTCTCTAATCCTGCTTTCAAACACACCCTCCAAACTGACCTTTTCATTACTAATATTGACAGAGTATATGCATAATCATGTCTTGTGGGAAGGTAATTGAACTCAAATACAGTTCACAACTCAAATTTAAGTTCTAAGTTTAATCTTGTCTGATTGAATTCCAAACTTCTTAACATGGAGGGTCTTTGACCGGGAATATTCCTATCCATCACCAACCATCAAACAGAAAAATATATAATCTGTATTTCTACTCGTACTGTAATTGCTTCGTGTTATCCAAAGACTGGTCCTATTAAAAAAAGTATACCTCAGAGAACAGGTGCTATAAAAATACAAAACTGTCCAGCAAAACTATTTATTTTCTGAATAGGAATTGCAAAGTGATCTGGAATGTCAAGTTCATTGGTCCTGATGAATGCAAGCTTTGGAAATTTTAGAGATGCAGAATAAATCATTTGATTTCAGACATTCCCCCATGAAGAACTGGATTCCATTTGAGCGCATGGAGTAAGGAATGCATGACCAGCCATCACGCTTAAGTTCTGCAGAGGAATTGCACACTGAGTATCCCTCCAGGGATGTCTATCTGGGCTGATGGAGAATACAAGTTCAGAAATAGGACAGAATTTGGTATTTCCATACAGATCTTTGTGGATCCAGAGGTCATGCTCCCTTGCATTAGTGGAAATCTGGCTTTCTTCTGATAGTGATTATATTTTATAACAAGACTGTCAGTGTTGCTAGTGTCTTATACATGGTTTACCCATACACATCCTTTCATCTTTTGTCAGCTTCCTGTTTTTGAAAATCTCATTCATGAGGAGTCTAAAATCAATCTTAATTTTCAGGAAAGATTAAATATTAATCTTACTGCAGTCAGCACTTGGGCAAAAATTCTGCAATGTGCAGGTTACAGTAAGTCAGCTCTCAATATATAGAGTAGACCACAGACTTTCCCAGAATCTGCCTATTATTTATACTTCAGTCATTAACGACAAAAATTAATTTAACAAACTCTTTTTAATCAGATCTATTAGTATCATATTATTGGTATATATAACTCAGTTGAATTAGAATGGAAGTCTGCTCACCGAGCAGTAGTAAAAGCTTTTTCCATGCATATGAACCTCATTACTTCTGCTGTGTGACATAGAGGATGCTTTTACAGATAATATTAGGCAATAAATTACAGTACAGGTATTTGCTAAAGAGTGCAGTACTGTTTTCCAAGAATGAAATAGTGTTGTCATTGAATTCAATAGCCAAATCCCATTGGTTTTCACTGAAGCCAGGATTTAATTCCATTTCTTTCAGTTCTTAAATTCTGAGCAGTTCTGTTTTTCTTCTGATAGCAGGCTGACCAATGCTGATAATTTGCATGTTAAATGCAGTTTATCATGTATTCACCACAGTCTTTGTAACACCTGAGTAAACTTTATATGAAAGAAGTATAGTCATAATCTGTGATGGAGTCTTTTCCTTACCCCTTAACTAAAATCCAGACAAGATTACAGTGAGTTACTGGAATTTAAATCTTTGATATTTGAAGTCCATGTTTCAAATATTTTTCATTCATATCACTTTCTTCTGCTATCAGTCATCAGTATTTTATGTTAAAAATTCATCTCTCTGATTTGGCAAGGGCCTTGGATGTGATTAAACTGAGACCATTGTAAAGCTGCCTGTTTTCTAGTATGTTGGGTGAGAGACTACTGAAACCTTTTTCTAATGGACAGGATTTTCTTTTTATAATGTATGTATTTTACTAAAAGTACTATCTTTGTAGCTTGATGGATACAGGGGAAGCTCAAACATATAGCTGTGGAGGTTATTTTCTAATGAAAATCAAGGAAGATTAAATTTCACAGACCTTACCAAGTATTTAAGATCATTTAATCTTCTTTTATTGTTAGGCATTTTTGTTATGGATACTTATGTATTTGCTTAAGTTTAAATAAAGTGAACAACCCAGCTGAAATTAACTGTCAGTGTGTACAGAAAACAGTGTGCAGAATTCTTTCCCAGACTGATACTTGAATGAACATTGCCAAAGATAGGGAGCAGAACATTTATTTCTCTTTGAGCTAGCTTTTGCTTTAAGAGACTTGTGCCTTAGTGCAAAAAAAGCTTAATATGAAGTCTCACCGGGAAGACCATTTTCTTCCTTTCCAAACATGTCAAAACTCACTGTTATGCCTTCTTTCACGTGACTCAGTCTGAGTGGAAGCTTGACATTTTCTTCTTTTTTTTTTTTTTTTTTTCCCCTTCCTCTTAAAGTTCCCATAAGGAAATGAAATCTGGCTTAGAGCAACCATCTGTTTCTCATTTGTTCCTAGAGAATTCCAGTTAATTATTGTTCCTAGTTTGTATTGCCTCATAAGGTCAAAAAATCTTTGTTTTAATATGGGTTGAACCTTAATGAGTTAACAATTTACAGGAATTGGACTCAGAGTATATTTTCATACAGTTTGTAGGCTATATTGTGTACTCAATGTAGGTTGAATGGGTTGTATTATCTCATGTTATTCCTCTGAAAGGAAGTGATGGTTTACTAATTAGTACTCTGTAGGTAGCACTATTTTGCACTAAACATTCCAGCAGGAATGTTGATTCTGTGACGGTTGTTAGCATGGACCTTGGTCAATCTGGTGTGAACAAATGTGTGACTTCTGTGATTTGTAGTTCCCTCCTGTGAATCACCATGAAATAACTCAGGAACAAGAAAACCGGTTCCCAGTTCTTGTTTGCTGAATCTCATCTGCTCATTTGATGGATTGCTTGTTTGTTTGTAAAACTCTTTCACTTACTATGGATTTTACTGGATACATTGTTAATACACAGAGTGGTTTTGGGTCCAGCTGCCTTTCATTACTTGCATCTATCAAAATAAACTGAAAGAGAAGATAACCTTGCAAAAATCATTACCTTCCATGGAAGGTGTCATGTTACTTCTGTAAGCAGTAACATAAATTTCCAGGTCCTCTTGGAATTTTCTTAATATAGGTATCTACTGTGTTAAAAATTCATTCCTTCTGTAGTTACTAAGTACACTCTCTTGTATAACAATACAATGATTCTTCCTTTTTTTCAGATTACAGAACAGGTCCATGTTTCACACAAGTTAACAACCAGATGTGTCAGGGCCAGCTAACTGGAATTGTTTGCACAAAAACCCTCTGTTGTGCAACCATTGGGCGTGCATGGGGTCACCCCTGTGAAATGTGCCCTGCTCAGCCTCAGCCGTGCCGTCGTGGTTTCATTCCTAATATTCGCACTGGAGCATGTCAAGGTAAGCCTTCTGGTTTAAATAGGGCTTGGTTGTTGTGTTGCTGATACGCATCTTGAAAACCTTGCATCTACTTAAAAAAACCCCACTGTTTTCCTTGTGTGTGATGTGTTGTGTCTTTTGATAAAATATGGATATGCTTTGCTGCTTCCAGATTTTAGCTAGCGTACATACAGAACAAAACTCAATTGCCTGGAAAAAATGAATGCCCGTCAAGGATCCATAAATAAAGGGCATGAAAAGGTCAGAGTATCTGTTGAGCACAGCCATCAGATACTGTAGCAGAGCACCAGTCAAGCAACTGGCTTATGTTGCGCTAGCCCTTAACTAATATATACTTCATTCATTCTACTGAAAAATTCACTTATTTCTTGCTACTGAATTGTTTTCTTTCTGATGTGGTTGGGAGCTATTATAGACTTTTTTTAGTCCCATCATTTATATAAATCACATAGTGAACCTTCTGGATGTTCTGTTTTGATTATTTGTACAGGGCTAGAAACATGCATGAGTAAGGAAGGATTTCAGTCTTCTATGTTTAGATTCATAAAATGTATGAGAAATGAGAAAGCCTTTTAGCCTTATGCAATATCTCTCAATGATGTTAAGAGACTTGCTGCTCCTCCTTTCTATACTGCAATCCACCTATCCTGAAAGATAGATGTCTGTTCTGCTGATTGGCTAAATTTCAGAACAAGGTGCATAAAGATTGCAGTAACAGAGGATACTAGAACTCCCAAAGGAGAACTTACTACTTGCCTGTTACAGGCTGGCACACGTGGTCAGTTTGCAGGCTGTGTTGTCTTAGAACCCTCCCAAGAAGCAATGGAAACCCAAGTAGGTGCTGCAGTCAGACCCTATACTGCTATCTGCCCCTTCAAAGGATAAGATTCAGAGTCTGAGGTACAACAGTCTGTTTTGTTGATGACTCTGCACACTCTGCCTTGTTTGAGCAAGAGGGCATCTAAGTGTCAGACTATTTTGTAGTGTCATCTTGGAGGTGGCTTGAAGTTATGTGTTGACCAACGCCTGATGCTGTTGGCCAGACATCCAGGTTGGATGAGGATATTTCTGATAATAATGTTAGTCTTAATGTTGCTATCGGGAGTAAACCAGTTACAGATTTCAGCCATTGACCCATAGTAATTTCTTCCTAAGTAAGTGTTTCTCACTTTACCTGATCGTTATGCCCAGTTAAGGGGTGCAACATATGGAGCATGCATTTCCTAGGGCAAAATAGAATGGTGCCTAGGGTGTAGGTGGCTGGCATTTTCCCAGGTTTCATTGTTCTACCAGTTAAAGTTGGAATAGGCATATTCATCACTACACAGCTGTACCATACACAGGGCTGTCTGTACCACTATGGAACCATTCTTTTCCCACATGACTAAAGCTTGATGTGTAGTAGAAGACCCCAGGAGGACCAACTTCTCTTGAGGTGGGTCAGTGACTTTAAACTCTTGGACATTAGAGTAATTCACTGCATGTGCCCACTTAGTTAGATTTCATTTTCCTCCTAGGTGGTTGTGCCATGAAACATCTTCTGTTTGAAACCGAGGAATTTGAAATGAGTGTGTGCGGGAGAGCTGAGCACACACAAGACCAATGTGATCAAGCAATGGCCATTTATTACAACTAAGAAAGCCCTTTTATAATGTTCTCCCACACATGTGAGTAACATGCAGTACAAGTCCTTAAGATTGGACAGTTAACTTAGCCCACGCTTTAAACCTTCTTATGATTGGATAAAAAGTGCCTCATCAGCCTTGCCAGGCTTCCTGCCTCGTGTAACTTCCTCTTATGTCCCAACCCCTTCCAGGGGTTGTTTGTCTCGTCGTTTCTCCCCCCTCATTCAGGGTCATATCCTTATCGCATTCTCGCTCAGGCTGAGGCTTTCATCAGTCTTGTTCTCACTCAGGATTGCTCACATGTCCATTCTCTCACAGAAAGTCCTCTTGAATCCCAACAAGTGTGGGAGTTGCTGTTTTACCTCTTCTTAGTTGAACCAATCAGTGTCTCACAGAGTACCACTGCATGTTTTGCCTGGGTCTGTCATGTCAAAATCTTGCATTATATAGGAAACAGAGATGTTGCGCTTTGATGCATTAAAGTGAATTAAATTAAATCCACTGCTTGGGGTGGTCCAATCCCAGTCCATAGTATGGGTGGTGTTGGTGGTCGTCCAGCCATCTACCTCTTCCAGGGAGCTTTCACTGTCATGTAGGCTTAAGCGCATGGCACCTGAAGCTAGAGTTATACAACAACACTTGGACACCTTCAGTAGTACTGAAGGGAACCCCTGTTTTGGAAATATTTATTATTAATTCCGGTCAGTGCCTGAGCCATAGAAGTGTAAAGGCAAGCTCTCAACTGATACTTACATAGCAATACAAGGCAGAAAATGAACCATTATTAATGCCCACATTTCGTGAAAAATCCATTACCACTTGCAAGACTACATTACTTTTAAGGCATCCCTGAGTGGAAGCATCTGTCTGTGAGGCTGTGCTAATGGCTCTCAGGAAAAAGAGGCCAAGCCACTTCATATTGGCATGGTTTGGGAGCCTGTGACACTGCTCAAAATACAACTGTCTGGCCACATGCTACCAGCAGCAACTGGGCATCAAGCCCTTCCAGAATAGAGCCTGGTCTAGCCCACCTCTGGTGTAATGTCATTTGCTGCCTGCATCTTAGAGGCATGGTGCTGCACACTGAACCAAAAATTCAGAAAACCTTCATGAACCTATACTGACCTCTTCGCTCCCTCCAATAAGTCAATTAACACCACCAGTATTCCCAGTGTACTGGCAATGAATACAAGGACCATGTACCATACAAGTGAACCAAATTATGCCATTCCGAGTTGTAAATTGATCCATGACATTCCTGCAGAACAGAAAACTATCTCAGTGGGGAAAGGCCAGACTGTTACCCCTGGATCCACTTGTAGGGAGCTTTTAGGGTCTTGCTGTCAGGAGTCAGAATGATCCAGACATTATTATGCATGCTCAAAAGGAGGCCTTGTTTAAGCCCCTTGGTGGGGTGGTTAAAAGATAATCCTTGCCCAGTCTTCAGGTCTCAGTGTACTCCCGGGGAAGTTGACAGGTTCAGCAAGGGCAGTCCAGGTGGAAAAAAGGAGTGGTCTTAATGACATGCCAGTCAGGTCTCCCATCTGTCCCCTGACTTACCTCATGTTTGATAACAGGGAAGACTCCTTGTGTGGTATGATCACCATCATATGGCCAGTCACCTGACTCCTCATAGAGGTCATTCCAAATGTCCCCATCCCAGTGCTCAGGATGTCATATTAGGGCCTGCACTTCAAGAGCATATGCAGTCCTGCCCTTTTTTCTCCAACTTAGCACTTACTATCTGTAATGTTTTATCTTATTATCTCTTTCCCTTTCCTGTTTCTGTAAAGTTAGACCTTACATCATCAGCTGCATCTCTTGCCTTTGCACCTTCTCTTGTAACCTAGCAGTGTCACTGTGCTGCTGCTTGGCAGAAGGGAAGGTCAGACCCAGCAGAAGGGAGGTTGGACCCCGACAAAACTACAGCCCCTCCATCTGTGTCACCTACCCTCAGAGCATTGCAGAGTAAGTTTAGTATTTAGGCTGATATCAGATGCTGTAAATCAACACAGTTCTTTGAGTTCTGATTATGATCTGTGTAGAGAAATAAATTAACAGAGCAAAATCCTTTCTGATCAATCAGTCCCAAGTCAATATGGGGATAAACAAAGGTTCAAGTAATTTTGGGTGATAGATTTTTTTTTTGGTTTGTTTGCTTTCAGATTTCAGGAAGTGTATCTGTACTATTCTGTCTGTGTGTATCCATATCTTACAGCTTCCAAAATCCCTGTGAAACAACACAGCTGGGATATCGCAGGCATTGCATGCATAGGCAGATCTCTGTGACAGTTCTTAGCAAAGTGATAAAGTTGACTAGAATGATCTGCTCTAATTTTTTGTGTAGGTGATTCCCTGTAGTGCTGGGGAACTTTCTACTTCAACTACCTGTTTACAAAATAAGAAGCAGCATACAGTAGCAGGATTTATTTGTGTGTATGCATGTGTTAGCAAGAATTTCTATTAGGTAATTCAGAATAGGAGCTTTGACACTGTTTCCCCTAAGATGTTGAAGCACAGGCTGGATGAGCAGTGAGGTGGATGGAAAGCCTGCTGAATGGCTGGGCTCAGAGGGTAGTGATCAGCAGTGCAAAGTCTAGTTGGAGGCCAGTGACTAGCACTGTACCCCAGGGGTCAGTCCTGTTTAACATCTTCATTAGTGAGCTGGATGATGGGGCAGAGGATACCCTCAGCAGGTTTACAGATGACACCAAACTGGGAGAAGTGACTGACAGGCCAGAGGGTCATGTTGCCATCCAGAGGGATCTTGACAGGCTGGAGAAATGGGCTGACAGGAACCTCATGAAGTTCAACAAAGAGACGTGCAAAGTCCTGCCCCTGGAGAAGAACAGCCCCAGGCACCAGCATTGCTGGGTGCTTGTCTTGAAAGCAGTGTTCCAGAAAAGGACCTGGAGGTCCTGGTTGACACCAAGTTGAATGTGAGCCAGCAGTACGCCTCTGCAGCAAAGCAAGTGAATGGTATCCTGGGCTGTGGAAGAAAAAGTATTGCTAGCAGGTCAAGCATGGTGATCCTTTCCCTTTATTCAGCACTAGTGAGGACATAGTTGGGAGCACTGCATTGAGTTCGGGGGTCCCCAGAACAAACAGGGAGATGAAGCTACTGGAGAGAGTACAGTGAAGGGCCACAAAGGTGATGAAGGGACTGGAGCATCTCTCCTCTGAGCAAAGGCTGAGTGAGCTGGAACTCTTCAGCCTGGAGAAGAGAAGGGAGGGATCTCATCAGTATATACAAATTCCTGAGGGAAGGGTGCAAAGAGGACAGAGCTAGGCTCGTCCTAAGTGGTACCCAGTGATAGGACAGGAGGCAATGGAGGCAAAGTGAAACACAGGTAAATCCTCCTCAGCAGGAAAAATTTTTCTTACTGTAAGGGTAGCCAAGCAGTGGCACAGGTTTCCCAGAGAAGTTGTGGAGTCTCCATCCTTGGAGATATTCAGAAGCCAACTGGACATTATCCTTGTCAACCTGCTGCTCAGATGACCTCCAGAGGCCCTTCCTCATGGTGTTATAAAAGTTTTCAGAAAAGTTACTCTTTTACTGCTTCAAAAGAAACTAGATAGTGTCCTCTTTTTCTCAGTTTTATTTCCCTTCTCTTTCATTCTTCTCCACGGACCCATATATTGTAACATTCTTAATGCTGCTTTCCCCTACACTGCATCATAGCTCAGTGACTTAAAATTCCACAAATCTAACAAAGTAAGTTGTTTGGCTGCATTTCTACTTCAGACCTCCTCCATAAGAGTCCTCTGTGAATTTGAATTGAAAAATTGAGAGAAGATCAAGATGCAAGATTTTTATTTCTTAGAAATTAAAACTTGATGAAACATATTTTTTGATTTTTCTTTCCATTTTCATTCACACAGTGATATGGTTGACCTGAAACTACAAACATTAGCTCAAATTCACTGCTGTGGAACTCCTTACAGCATTATCTTAGCAAAGGCATCTATTTATTTAAAATATTTAGATTAGCTTTAAGCAACAATCAATCGCTTCATTTTTCTTCATTTCAAATATTTGCTTTCCTGGTTTTCTCTGCTTACACTACTTAAAGCATCTAAATTATGCTGAGGAGAAATATTTGGTGCACCTTTCCCTATATGTCAGAAATAGACCTGTCTGTGTATAACAGCTTATGTTTTACTGTTCATCTTGAAGTGATTAGTATGTTTTAGACATTCTTTTCATAACAATGTCATGAACAGAAACAGCATACTGAAGGCATGCACAATGGTTACAGTCCCCAAGTCAAAACTCCTTTGTACGTTGAAGATGTTGGCCAGATAGAATGAATTCTTAAATTTTCTCTGCCAAACTGATTCTGGCATAGCTTCTGGGGTTTCATTTAAATTATACAAGAGATCAGTAATGCTTTTTAGCAACTGTGCCCACAATACTGTGTTTTCTTTTTCTGCCAGCTTATTCTCTGTGGCAGATATTTTTAAGCTATGCAGTTCATTGCCAAATTCCACTGGGAAGCATAGAAACAATGTGGTAGTCTGTGTGATAGATGAACAAAGGAAGTTTAAACAGCCGTCATTTTTGCTACATTTTTGGCATATTATTACCTTATAGAAAGATCTGATCTGATTTATGTCAGCAGGAGTTAGCATGTGATGCTACATGATGATGGTGAGGCACAAACAGATGAAGTTAGGTTTTTTGGTGTGGAAAAGATGAGACAACTTCTTTGTTCCACAAACTCATTGCCTTTACTTCCAACAGTTGAGATAGTGCCTTTCAAGCTCTGAGTACTAGTAATTCCTCTGATCTAAGTTCTGTGGTGTTTGCAGGTTGCTAGCATGTTGTCTACTCTGTCCTGAATTATCAGACCACTCTGCTGAAGGGACTGGATGTACCACTTGACACTGTGGAGGCATTATTCACTTTTCCAAATTCCACATTAGGGTGTATAGTCTGCAGAAATAAACTACAGGATTTTGCTACATTTGGTGTGAAAATTTTAGAAAAAAGTAATAGAGCAGTGTTGTTCACAGGGGGCCAAAAAACCCACCATCTGGTTAAAGTAGCAACTCTAGGAAGGGAGCTAAGGGGTATGCTGAACAAATTGGAACTGAGGTTCTTGTTACTACACTGAAACACTGCAAGAAAATACAATCAACTCTTAAAACTTCTGTGCCAAACTCATCCTGGCAGAGAAAGATGAATTGAAAATTTAATCCAAGTAGAAAGAGTGAAAGGTGGTCAATCTGTGAGTTGTGTGTAGACAGAAACTGCAATAACGACAGCAAGTATGACTGCAGAGAGGTAAACTGAATAAAAGAAAGGGGCCAAGATGGAGCTCTGTAGGGGGTGCTACAAAAATTTTAACAAGAGCAGAATATTAACGGTTCAGGAAACAGTTGTTGTCCAAATGTGGTAACTCCTGTCTGAAAAGTCTTCATGAAATAGAAAGGTTAGATGAGACTGGCATTAAATATTTTCTCTGAGGGTTTTAGAACCAAGTGCAGGATTCTGGCTAATGTTTTTCAATGCTTTTCTTTTGGCTGATGACATCAGATTTACAGAGACTTTTATTAAAGAAACACAAAACGTCTTGGTACTGAGTAAAGCTGTGTCTTTGTCACATATCGGTTAGACCAGACTCACTCAGTGCATAGTTGTGAAGCGAATGCTTACATCAGCAGATGGCCTAGTTCAGGAGTTGATACAAACAAGTTGAAATCAGTAGAACTTGCAAGCCTTACTATTGAAAAATAGGTCATAATTTCAGTATGTGTTAGATGTCAGAGTGTGACGAGGTTTAACTGCTGAGTATGAAGTTGCTCCTACCCTTTACAAGGTGTGCATGTTGCAATTTTATAGTATCTTAAATGGCTCTATAACATCTTTTCAGGAATAATTATATTCTCTTAGTAATGTATAGAAGATTATCATAGTATTATTATTTCATTATTAGCATGAACAACTTTTTTAAAATCAGAGAAGCAAAACCAATCAAAATTCGAATCGTTTGGTTTTGTGGAGGTTTTTTTCCCCCAGCAGTTTCTGTTCAGTCATTGCTTAAACAGAAATTGTAGCTGTTCAGACATCCCTCTTCCCAAGAATTCAGGCAGCAGTAACTTAAATGTTCCACTTGAAAGTACTTTATTGCCATTGCTACACAGCCTTAGGAATAGCACAATGACAGAAATTCTGTGTTGGACGTTTTCTCAGTTCCTCCCTGCATTCCTCAAGTCTATTTCTCAGCTACACCCTTTCCCTTCAGACTTAATTTTTTTACACTAAGATGAGAAAAATAGTACTGTCTGAATAGCTTCTGAAAATATGAAGGTTGTTCTTTCTGCTACCATTGCTGTCATTATTAAGTATATATATATCTATTACAGAAGATAATATCCCAAAAAATCTATTATACAGTAGGTATATACTGTATATTAAAGGCACTGACATGGACTGGACAAAAGAGCGAAGATACATGAAGGTTCAAATTCACAATGAAGTTGTAGATAGATAGATAGATCAATAGATTTTTTAGATAATATAGTGTTTGGAATTAATGTGTCTGGTTTACTGACAGTATTTAAACTGTCATCTAGGATCCCATCCTGCTGTCATGAAAATAAATATTAAAACACAGACACACAAAAAAAGCTTAATATTATTTCTGCTGTGTGTTTGTAGTATTTCTCTTATCTAGGATGCAGAGGAAGAACCAAAGAGTGTTCCATTGTATTGACAACGAGTTTACTTTTTAGTTCCCACATGTCAAATCCATTGCAAAGAAACTCCTCATACATATTATAGGTAGAATTCAAGAGAATATTTGTATTTTGGTAATTGTTATTACTACCATTGTAAATAAGCCTGCACTCTCCAAAATTAGTATACAAAATCTGAGAGGATTTGTATTTCCTGAGCTTTCTGGTTCTTCAGAGTTACTTAAACAGTTCACTTCTCAGAAAGGGAAGCTGAATTTGGCTGTGTTTTCAAAGTTAGCTGTGCAAATACTGCAGGCATTTTTCAGAGAAGACTCTTCAAAAACAAAGAATCTTTTTTCACTTGACAGATATTATCAAGCCTATGAACACATGGAAACATTCTACCTAACCTGAAGCACATTAAACCTCTGTATACAGAACTGTATCTAAAAAGTTATTCACCTAATTTTCTGTTTATGGCAAAAAGTTTATTGTTTTAATGTGGTTGGGATTTGAAAGCATGAGTAAATGGATAATTAACAATACTAAAACTCCTATATGGCTTAGCCTGACTGTCAGAGACATGAGGTAAATTTAAAATATGCTTCATTTCAAATTGGTTATATTTTCAGAAGAAATATTCTTATATCTTAAAATGGCATTTAGGAAGTAATTCATAAAATATGCCCTTTTAAGATAATACTTTTGTCCTTTCAGACTTTTCTCAGTTCCAAAACAATAATGATATATTAAAACAAACATGGGTTTTCATCATACTGACCAAACATCAGGCTTGTAGTGTGTATGTATATTTTTAAGCTAACACTGAAGTTGAATATACTAACTCTCTTTACATTTAAATATGACTTAGAATAGTTAACATATAAGATCTCACAAATAATATTGGTATTAGCACAGAAAAGCAAGATAGCACATATGATTCGAAGATTTGTACAATCTCACCTTTCTTAGCGATACCATTTCAGTTTTCTTCACTGGACAAACACTGCACTGTGTTGCCTAATCAGAATTGGCTTTTCAGACTTCATCAGAGCTTGACATTCATTTGTCCTCTTAAAACCATAGGATTGGAATTGAAAGAAATGAATGGAATCAATAGATCTTAAAATTTTGTTAACTTCAAGGCTTCAGTAACACCTTTTCTGTTTCTGGGAAGTATTTATATCCTGATGCTACTGGCATTAATTTGCTATTACTTCACAGCTTTGACTTATAAAACTGCGAAGCATAAGCAGTGATTATTTTAACTACTCATCTACTGACATAGTTGCCTTAATTTAAATAAGCCTTAATAAATGACACAAGGCACAGGCACTCTGTGTGTGATGAATGCATTTTGAGGCCCAAGGGTCAAAAGATACCATATTAGTTTTACTCAGAAGGGAACTACTGGGTGCACTGGGGGTGAACAAATGATGGAACCCATATTCTGTCTAGATGTTGCTAAATCATGTCCAAATTCCTTAAAATACTTCAGAGACAGAAAGTTTGCTTTTCAGGAAAACTAGATTGCACCATGCACTAGTTATTTAGAAAAAAAAATGCTTGCAAAAAGTTTATGCCTCTGATAAAGTCTTTATTACATTTACAGTCTAACTGTTGCATTTGGACATGGTACTGTGCTGACTAAATCATAACAGATTGAGTAATTAAATGCAAATTTCTCCAGCGAATGTACTTAAAACCAAGTCCAGTGGTTAAAAAAATTATTATTATTTTTTTAAATTGCCTTCTTCCTTGACTATGAGGAGTTATACCTGCTTAAATGAAAAATTAGATGAATGGACAAGTTATATATATATCATAGGTTTTACAGCACAAACACTAGGAGTTACAAAAATTGAGAAGGTTTTATTATTTTATTTTATTATTCACAAACTCAGGTGGAATTTCAGTGTCTTGTAAGGTCTTAGAGTTATTGAATATCCTTTTGAAAAGGACTACTGTATTCTAATATTAATGTATTTGTGTCACTGTCTCATCGTTCTCTACATTCATAGTGTCAAAGAGCTGCTTGTGGAAGGGTAAAGGTAGAGAATAAGAAAACAAACATGAATGTGAAGAGGAAAGATGCTTTCTTCTGCATCTTAAATAAAGTTTACCAGCTGCTTCATTTAATAATGCATACAAACTAACAGGAAGACTGACTGAAAATGGAAAATAGGATAATGGTTAAAATTCTTTGTTTATTTGTCACTAATGAAAAATCTGGGGAAAAAATGAAGAAAAATATTTTTCCAAAATTCTTTAAAAATATAGTAATCTTAAATAGGTATTTTAATCATAATGGAGAAGGTGAAATAAAACTGAGTGTTTTTTAAGTAGACATTGCTTTAACTCTGTAATTGAATTCCATACTTAATTGTAATCCAAGAATAGAAAATAGAATGAAATTGACCTCTGCACAGAAGAAACTCTTTGGAAGCCATGTGGCTCCCTTTTCTACAACCTGCAAAGGACACTTTCCTTTATTTCTATTTCACAATGTGGAGAACTAACAAAATCATTTGATTTTTGCCTCTTCTGTGAAAGGGCAAACTTTAACTATTAGATCTCACAGAGGAGCTTCTGCAGATTTTGAAACAAGACTTCCAAGCCTTCTCTCCTATATGAACGTTGGGATGTGTGAAATTTTGTTGTGAACAAATTAGTATGGTTGCGTAATTCTGAACTCAGATAACTGTAGATTAACTGAACTACAGATCTATTGAGAAGCTAAATACCCACATATAATATGTCGTGTATCATGTACTCACTAGTCTAGAACCACTTCTCCCTTCCTTTGTGTACAAATAATTTCAGTCTGATTTAGCACTGGTTATTTCATGGACACCTCTGTGATACTTGGTGTTACTTTAACTGCCCGTTTTCACTTACTCATTGAGTCGTGATAGTTTTGTATAAAAACCTACAGAAATACAGGATGTTTTATGTATAAACAAATGAGAGTAGGGAAGTAAAAAACAACATGATTTAAACTGGAAATAGCACATCATAAAATACAACAGGAAGTTACTGAAAGTAAGACATGAAGCAAAAATGGCAATGTATTTTCTAAGAGCATTTATTTAAGATTGACAGTCCAGCCTAAAGAAATCTATGAAATTCTCATCCTAGTTATTACTTCAGTAAATAAATTTATACGGATCATTTGCCATATAACATCCTGGCTGAATAGCACCTATTTTCTATTAACTTGAGTAGCTGACTTCTGTCTGGAAAGAATGTCCTGCAAGAATTATCATATCTAGTTAAGGTGAACAGGAAGGTAGTCTGTATGTACAGGTAGAAATCCTTTCAAAATAAGGATCAGCATCTTGTAATAGCCATATATAAGGAACAATCTGCGGGCATGGGATACCAATGGTGAAGTTATACAAATTTGATTTAAGTACACTTCCTAAATGTTTAAAGCTATGAAAGTCATATGTCAATACATGTAACACATTTTGAACTTATATGGAATTGAATACAACACAAATGAAGGTCTGAGTCATGTTACTGCTATTATTGCCATGTCTTATATTGGTGCTGAAGTGGAGAAATGTGCTGGGGTTTGCTGTGGCTATTTTTAAGAATAATTTCAGACTTGTCTTTCATTAAAAGCCATGCTGAAATTTTGTATTTTCTATCAAATACTCCTTCTTTTTGTCTTTGTAGATGTTGATGAATGCCAGGCTATCCCTGGAGTCTGCCAAGGAGGAAACTGCATTAACACAGTAGGTTCATATGAGTGCAAGTGTCCTGCTGGTCACAAGCAGAATGAGGAAACTCAAAAATGTGATGGTAAGTGATGTTGTCAGAGAACGTAGATAAAGCATTTGAGTGCTTTAGCAATGAATCATTCTGAATAGCTGCAGCATCTGATTTGAACAGGTGTATTGTGCTTTTTATTTATTTCTTCTGCTTCTACTTTGCTGTTCATATTTTGCATATCTGTTGCATTTTTCTTACACATCTGGGTAAAGACAGTGTTTATCCTGTTTCAGAATTTAGAACTATTGATAGAAAGTGCATGCGTGAGCACTATATAACTGCAACTGAGTTACTAGGATTTGGTTTTCTCAAAAATGCCCCAAATATTCTAGTACAGGTTGGTATTTTCAGCCTACTGACTATAGCGTGAAAAGCAAATGTGACAGTTTTGGTAATGGATGTAAGAAATTACTGCTATGGACAATTTGTGTTGAAGAGCCTGGATAAGTAAAAAATACATTTAAAATGTCCATTCTTTCTTGGATGAAAAATCAAATATACCATGTTTAATAAGCAGTTTAATAAACATAGACCAACTAGAAATGTTGATACAATTAGGAGCAACAATTCTGTATAAAGTAATGCAATTTTCTATCGCATTACTTTAAACTGTACAGAATTGCTGCTCCTAATTTTTTGTGGGTTTGACTTCACTGATTTGAGTGAATTTGCCATGCCTTCAAAAGAAATCATAACTCCTAAACTTCATCCCAACCCATGAGTACCTTCATATTCAAGTTACACAGATAAAGAGATCTGCTTGTTTCAAGGCTTTGGCTTGTAGTTAGGTAGCTATTTAAGTATATTACCACATTACATTATACTCAGTATTCAGTTACAAACAAATACATGGTATGTAGCCAATTTTAGAGGTTGTCTCAGAGGTTTCATTAGTTTTGCCAGTATACAATAGAGAATTCACAGAAAAATTAAGTAATACAGGCACTTTTAAAATCGCATTTTATAAGTGAAAATGTCAGATCTGATGGTATTGCAAGTAATACCAAAGAGTAAGCAAAAAAAATATCCAAAGGTATTTTTCTCCGGTCTTGTCCTCCACTTTCCTCTTTTTTTTTATGTCGAATTTCAATTTCTGCTAGGTACACAAGTGCATTCCTGTCAATAGTTTTTCTAGGGGAAACCTGGCTATATCTTGTTAAAACCTTCCAAGAAACAGTGTGCAAGAAATAGAGATGCAACCGTAGAAATAGAGCTTTTCTTACCATGGTTGGGGAGGAGGAGAAACAGCATGTGTATGTGCCTGTGCCTGTGCATGTATATATCTACCTGACTGTATACAAGTGTGCTGATAGGTATCCAGCATACGCACAGAGGTTTAGGGCTCTGCAGGGAGCAATCACATTCACAGGGAAAGCAGACCCATTTTAACCATTTTAGAAGTAAGGGAACACCAAAAACCTTGCTGAGAGGTTGGGAAATAGAATCTCTCCGTACCTTGAAGACAGAGTTGTAGAGCAATAGAACAGTACACCGTCTCCATAGCCGTCTTCAGGATTGAGGTAGAAACCAGAAGGCACCAAGTGGAGTGAGAAATCCTACAAAAGATGACTGAAAGGAAAATTTGTAATTATAGCCATTTCCCTTGGGAGAATTAAATCCAAGGCATTTCATCTACACTGTGCTACAATGTCAACTAGATGATCGTTATGGTTCCTTCCAACCCAAATCATTCTTACAGCAACCTGTGAGGAACAGGGCTAAGCATAAATCAGGCAGCACATCCTAGTTAAATCTATTTTTTTGTGGGAGATAGAATATGAATGTAACCGTAGGCAAAGGGTAGTGGGATTTTTCTTGGTAGGGAAGCGAGCAGGAAGGAGTGGCTGAGTAAGGATTGAGGCCCTCAATTGAGGGTTGGCCCTCAATGAGGCATCAGCATATAAGAGGGAGAATTATAATTAGAAGACAAGGAAGAGGTCAGGGTGCTTTGTTTTCCCTTCACAACAGCCCACTTTTGGTCTTGCTCAAGCTGGAAAGGAGGTAACTGAAACCATGTATATACTGCTTCTGCTGTTTTTAGAAAAAGACATCATGCTTAACAGGTGGCGACCCTTTACTTGGCTTCTTTCTCCTCACCACCTATGTATAAAAAAGCCCAAAGGATGAAGCATCCTTTTTTTTCATTGCTAACTGCAAAACCCCAGCTGCTCTTGGAATTGCCTGCCACTCGATCACTGGCTCTTAAATTATAGCTTCCTTTTTATTTCTTTATTGACTGGTGGTGTCAGTGGGTGCAAGGACATTAGTAATAGATGAATGAGAATACGAAATACGAAGTGTGTAGTAATGATCAACAATAATTGCTTTTTTCTGATATTTGACTAATAATTTGGAAGGGTAAATTGGCAGATATAATTAACAATTTCATGCAGTTTATGACTAAGTTTATATAACGATGTCTGGCATGGCTATCAGGTCATACATGATGCTGTACTGATGTAGATACATAACTGGCACAGCAGAGCTGACTTGTATCTTACCAGCTCAGAGCACAGCTACGTATAGCCACCTTAAATATGACCTACACCTTACATGATTAGTTTTGTTAGTGTCTTAATGCTGTCATTTGCTTCTCGGAACTGCACTTCTGCAATGACTGCACAACATTTAGGAAGAGAATAAGCGTCTACTGTTTGCAGTTGTCTTTGTATAACTGGCTGGTTTTACCATAATTTTGTGTTAGGTGGTATATCAAACAATAAGTACAGTTATCATGATTTTGAAAAACTCTGGCAGTATAGTTTATCCTTCAGTAGAATTCAAGCTTAACTTTACTGAGCATTACAACATAAAGTACACAAAATTCGGAAGAATTTTCTTGTAGTTAAGCCATTTAATGTAAACAAATATCAGGAAAAAAATTTGGAAATGTTGCATGTTTTCCAAAATGTGACTGTGATGCCTCACCTGAAAGACTGGATATGAAAATGTTAGAACTATAATCATCTCATCATTTCAAAGATGAATTAAAACCAGATGTAATTGCTAAACAAACACATAGTGTATTTGACTGTGTAGGCAATGTATAGATTAGAAATGGATGCTTTGTTATTACTCATCGTGGATTTGTGTTGTCAGTTGCAAGACGTTTCATTGGAAGGCTTTTATTCAAATTGGTATTCATTGAATTACATCTGTTTATTTTGTCAGAACTCTCAGCTTGAGACTGTTTAGAACTTTTTATTGTATTAAATGCAGTGATTAATGTTAGTAACTTTTACATCTTTTGATGAGTAGTTACTTATCCTTGTTCATCAGAAGTGCACTTGGTTTTCTGATTCAAACACGGTGTGTTTCATATTATTCCATGAGACTTGTACAGCAAGAGTAAGGCAATAGTGCTTTTGCCTAAGCCAGCTGTTGAGGTGTTAGTCCTAAATAAAGGCCTTTCTAATGCAGTAAATATATAATCAGAGCAAAAACAGCATTTGGATATCTGTTATGATGGACTACTGTCTCAGTTCAGTAAATGAAGTCCCTGTTATGATGATGTCTGTAATCTGCCCATGTCAGTGCTTATACTTTACTGCTGTTAACCCTAGTAGAGCTCCATGTGAAGGAGACCTGATACCTCCTCTCAGGCAAGGATGCATTTAAAGTACATCAAATAGATGTTTTCATAGAGATCCAAAAATGCAGGTTGTTTTGTATATGTTATGTTTCTGCCTGGCATCTCCACTCCAACTTTGATGCCAAAAAGAGAATTTATTCAGTGATAGGTTTCCTCCTGAAAACAGTAATTAAAGCATTCTTTGCATTCTGCTTCTTTAACCTATCTAAAGCTTTGCTTTAATTGTTAAAAATGTTATTCATCAGTTCTCTCTGATAATATCCACAGGAAAATATGAATGTATTTTGAACAGATATCTGCTGAAAAATCTGTGATGTTTATGGAATCATTCATAATAGAAGTTAAACGTAATCTGTAGTCTGAAATATTTTATGTTTCATAGTTCTGTAATCAGTGGCTTTTCATTTCCTGCTTTGCTGGCAGCTTACTGCAGAACAGGTCATATCTCTGGCTCTGTTTCTTCTAAGGCCTTGCCACTTCTGTCTGTGGCAGAAGTTAGGTACTAATTAGTCCCTGATCATAGTTTCCACGCTAGCTTCCCTAGCCATGTAATTCCCCACAAGGAATTATGCAGATAACGACCTGCAGTGCCCAGTTTGTATCATTTTTTGGGGGAAAAAAAATCTATGAAACAGTTACTTGTTCATTTCCCCATGCTTCATAGCCAGAGTGGTAATGTGAAAATGATACTGGCCTAATGCATACATTATTCCAAGAATGGAGCACGGAATGAAAGCCAAGCCATAGTTTTATTCAGGCTTTTTTTTTTTTTTTTTTTTTTAAATAAACGTTTTGAGGGTTTGTTATTTATAGGATAAAACTATAGCTAGTCCTTCAAACAATTACACTTTCAATTGTCCTTCAAACAATTACACTTTCAATTGTCCTTCAAACAATTACACTTTCAATTGTCCTTCAAACAATTACACTTTCAATTAGTGGGACTAGTCATTTCAATGAAGTTACATCCTTTATTTATATGGATTGGGCCGTTGGGAAGGATGTGAGGAATTAGTCTCCTATGTGTTAGAACCTTCCTACAGAGAAATTAATAGAAACAGCATTGTTTTAATGAAGTGGATTTAAAAAAAAAATAAAAATATAAAAGTGATGTAGTATGGAGTTCACTCCTTTCCCTTCTTTAAGTATATAAAACCAGATCAGGTATTACTTGCTGGCTAGAAAGGACAAAATCCAAGTTGGGAGTCAGTAACCAGGCCAGGCTCCAATGTTCAGAGACAGAGGCTGGAATCCTACACTAACTATTTAGACCTTTATTTAACAGCAACTCCTCCATTTAAGAAGGAGGGATTTGAGATCCATTTGCCCTTAAACATCCAGGTGTGTTTTGTGGGTAAGGGTTTTTTTTTTCTTGTTGTTCCTCCTGGAAACAATAGATTTCATTAGAATAAGTAGGAATGTTCATGGTGTGCTTTTTGTGCTATAATGGCTTTTGCTAGAAGTATTCTAAACATTGGTTTTCTAGGCTATTTGCTTGCATTATATTCCTGTGTTTCTTTTTTAAATAAAAAAATCAGTAAAAAGGTATATATTCAGCTTATTTGGTTTATTTTGAGCCTCAGATTAGTTTACTGAGAGTACCCTTTCAGAAATTAATGGCAATTATATATCAGTAAAGAGGGTTTAAAGGATTTCCAGAGCACATGAGAACAACTTGTATGTGTAACTCTGTGTGTGCCCTCATGTGCAGAAATATAACTAGAAAGTTTAGGCTGTGTGGGAAAATAACCACCTTTAAAATGAATCCAGCTCAGGTTCAACATCACTGATTTTATTTATAAGCTTTACTATATTCCTGATTTATAAACCTTCCAGAGTAGTCAGGACAACTCCTTCCACTACAAGGCAAATAATGGAAGGACTCAAGAGATGGGCACAGAGCTGAAAAAATTTGGAAAAAGACCATTATGGGGCTTGTACCTAATTCCAGATGTCGGGAGTACTAATGTGATGTCTTCACTACACAAAAGAAAACCCCAAATCCTTCTTTTTTTTGACCTAAAAGTTGTGTTCTACAATATGTTGAGGTTTTATTGTCTTTTTAGGAATGAAATTCTGTTCATTTTTAGGATGTTATCTTCCAGAATTGATGGAGATTACATCTATGGGTTGTTCAGAGATGGATTTTATGTAGATAAACTGAGAGGAGAAATAAGCATTTAGTTGTGCTTGCCTGATTTACATACGAGATGAACTCCTGCTTGTTAGTACTCCAAGGATCTAATATATGTGGTCCACTTACTCTTCTCAAATAGAAAATGCATCATGTTCCTTGACTAAATGTAGTTAGTTATAACACCCTTTACAGTCAGAGGTATTCTAGGAGGTAGGATGCCTCGGATGCTCTTCCAAAAGGATATGTTGCTGTACTGTTGACATCAGAAGGCTAGGACTGTATGACAAAGGCTAATTCGTGGGTTGTTTTAAAACATGGCACTGACATGCAAAGAACCTTTTAAAAGAAACAATTCTATTTCTGGTTTTTCTGCTTTAATGTAGAAATTCATTACACTGTTATTCAGATTTGAAACTACCTGGTATTACTATAGACTAATACTGTTTTCAAGGAACTAACTCTTTTTCATGTCTCAGCAGTCGGGAGCCCCTTTTCTGGTACTTTTAAATCATTTATTCATAAAATCTTGCTTACTCTAGCAGTAAAAGTTGTGAATTCTGGATTACAGGTAGCCAGGCTGGTTTTTTTTGGCAGAAGCTCGCCTATTAATACTCACACCTGCAGAGTTTATGACACACATTTAAATTGTTTCTCACATTGAGACTGGCTTTCTTGTCTCACGTGCAATGCTGAAACCACAGCCATTCACAGCACTAGTCTTTTTGACCCTTAAGACAGCATCTCCTCTTACTATCTTTGGAGCTTTTTCCCTGAGACTATGAATTTGTGTCTTTTGGAGGGGGTAAAGGAGAAAATTGAGTAAATTTTTCAGCCAGCCATCCTAAAAATAGCTCTTCCTGAGGTAAAGTCTCAGAATTTCCAGTCAGAGGTAACGGATCTTGTTGACAGAATTGCACATGCAAGAACCAGGGAGAGGGAAGGAGAAGCAGAGATTTAGCTCACAAAGTAGTGAAGAAAAATCCACTAACTTGGTACTTCTCCAATAAGTAAAAAGATTATTCTTCCACAAGAGTTCTTCATGTTAATTGGTTAAAAAAAATGTTTTTCTCTCCACAAGGAGAAAACTGTGGAGTCTTCCTTCCACTCTGGTCACTGCCCAGGTTTCAGGAAGGTACTTCCTCCCTTCCCAGCTCCATGTCATTCTTGGACAAGAGTCCTAAACAGTGTTAAACTCTTGTGCATGTAGCCAGGTGAGAAGGGGTCTACTCCTTCAGCTTTACAGAAGTGTCTAACTGCTTTCTTCCCATGTCTTTCAATTGCCAGTGCTACAAACTCCACCTACTTATTACCTCAATAGGCTTTGTACTGCATGACGAAGTAGTTTGCAATTTGGTTTCTTTTGGTAGAAGATCAGGTGTTGTGTTCTTGTAATTTACTGTCTTTAAAGTAACAGGTACCTGTGCCAACCAGAGTGAAAATGAAGGAGAAGCTTTCAGTTTCCAAGTGCCTGCTGGTTTTAGTAGTCAGATTTTTATAGATTCATTTTTCTTGTGGTGGGGTGTTGGTTTTTTTTTTTTTTTTTTGTTATGTACAGTAGCTGCTCTTGTAGCTCATTTATCAAAAAATGCTATGAAACCTACAAGATTTAAGACCCACTCTCAGAGAGTGACTGAATTTAACAGATGTTTTGAAAATGCTATGAAACTAGTTCCTAGAACATGGATTCTTAAATTTGACTTATTTGCATATCACTGATGGCCGTTGCTACCAGTTTTGTGCCATTCCGTTTGTGTGTACAGCATTTACATCTTCAAACAGTATTTCCATGCTGCTAAATTGTGATACCTTTATCAAAGTTTGGGTGCCTCCGATCTTTAGAATTAGCTTTGGAATTTATTTTTGGAACCACTACAGTAGTGATGAAAAGGGTAGTGTAGTATTTCCTTGAGAACAAAGGTGTGCTTCAAGGGATGGTAAAATAAGGGAGTTTACTTGCATGAGCATCCAGTGACTCTGCCATCGGGAAGGTGTCACTTTCCAGAAAAAGTAAGCTCTTGCTGCAGAGTCCTCGTTTTGTCCAATTTTCTTGCCTGTCTTTCTGATGTGATGTTTCAGACTGTGTGTGTATACGGAAGACAGTATTCATGTTTAAAAGACTTACGGGTTGTGAAAGACCTGTACCTCATGAAAGACCTCAATAAGGCATGCAGCTGGTTCTGGTTCCGTTTTGACTTACACACATGGTTTCATTTCGTTGGATTAAATCAGATGGTAAGCAGTTCACCACATTATATATATTGTCTTTAATATAGCAAATTAATGCAAGATTTCAGAGATTTCCTGAGGAATTACTTGGTTTTGATTTATACCATTATTTGGAATTCTGGAATCTCTGCAGTGGGGAACTGTGAAGTCTTAAGTGAAAGCATTATTTCTTAGAAGTGTTTTGATTTAGCAAAGATGACACTGTCTTTTCTACATGCTTGAGCAGATTTCTAAAATGTGGGGAATACTTGTCATCATTTTGTAACTATTTTAATGTGAAGTTTAAACTTTTGTCTCCTGAAATGGTTAAATAAATAACCTTATTAAAAAGAAAATTTCTGCTTCCTATGATTCTGCTTCGTAGTGTAAAACAAACAAAAAAGGCCACAGGATGCTTATATGTGTGGACTAGTTGGGAAGTTTCAAGATGTTACCTGTAAGATAAATTGTCTTCTCTACAATGACACTCCAAATGCTATGGCAGTGGGAGAGGGAGTGTTTGATTCATACCTTCACTTTACAGTTTTCACATTCTTAGTGGCCTTGTGGCAAAACTTAATTTTCATTTCAGTACTTGAATGTCTTCTGGAGATTCATATCTGAAGGGAGCTCTTCATGTGTGGACCTTCCCACAGTGGGGAGTTGCCTTTTAAATACAGTCCCTGTGCACGCTAGATCTTTTTGGCACTCTGAGTTTTCAGTATGGAGAATGTAGCAAGGGAGGGAGCAAAGTATTCATCATGTAAAAGCCTCCTAAAAATTAACATCCTGCTAAAGTTTATTTCTCAAGTAGTCATTCATCTTAAGAGAACAGATTCTGGAGTGACGGGTCCAAGGAAAT
The DNA here is from genome assembly GCF_003259725.1 of Athene cunicularia. Lineage (NCBI taxonomy): Eukaryota > Metazoa > Chordata > Aves > Strigiformes > Strigidae > Athene > Athene cunicularia. The sequence continues at coordinate 6,677,029 of NW_020799143.1, read as the reverse complement.
TACAGGTCTGTGTAAAAGCTGAAGGAATGGTCTGTGGGGCCCAAGGCTTTCCTACAAGGAATGTGAAGACTTTCATTATCATTCACAAGATAGTTTCTGTTATACTCATTTTCATAATTCTGCATTATGAGACAGTCTGGGTTCAACAGTCTTTTTTGTTTTGATTTTTGTTTCACAGTATGATAGCTAATTTAATACTGCATCCAGATTTTTACAGAGAAGTTAAGATGAAGTCTTGTATCTGTGACTAACTTTGGTATCAAGCTATGCAAAAGCTGTAGAATCATATAATTCCAACTGGGAAACATAGCTCGCCTCAAGCTAGTTAAAAAGTTGTCCCACTTTTCCCCATGTTTTCTCAGAATGCCTTCCAGGTTAAACCTGTGCCACAGTTCACATTCACTGAAAGCCACTCTAAAAGTTAATATAAAGAGGTCACTTAAAAGCAAAATTAGGTTACAAAAATGATCGTAAAAGTATTCATATGTCTGAAGATTGTAACAGCTGTAGAATGAAGTGGTTACTTAAAATGGTTCGTTTGTATAAATGGTCATGACAGACTTTACTCTCGTGCTGTTCTTTCCACTTTTATCTCTTCCATTCCAGTTTGCTCTGCTGTGCTTCACATCTCTAGCAATACAGCCAGACTTCTTCCTCCTATTGCTTCTCATTGCCTCATCTCATTTTGCTCCAGTTTGTGCTGGGACAGCACACAGTGCTCTCAGTCCTGGTGCCAAGTGCCATAGCGGTGCCTTGTTACATACAAGAGCTCATTCATCAACTTCATGACATCTCACCTTTTATATATTTAAATACAAAATTGTTTCAGTGTTCAAATGAGACCACTGCTTTTAGTTACCAGAAACACTGGAATGGGTTAAAAATATCTGAAAGAAAGTAAAAAATCAACGTTTGGTTGCATTTGAAGAGCTTGGCCAAAATTTTTGCTTGCAGTTGGAGTATTAGAAGGCCAGAAAGCAGTCAGATCTGCTGAGCAATACTGCTGTGCTTGCAGAAGCCCAGAGCTGTCATCCTTGGCTGCTCTACCATCCTCCTTCCTTCCACTCAAAAGCAGGATGTGTATTTTGGTACTGCATTGTAGCTTTTGCATGCTTTCTAGAGATAGCACTCAGTATGTCATTTAGAGGAAATCCCAGGCTGCTTTGATGTACTCTGACTTGATAAGGATAGCCTCCATTAGATGGAATTATGTGCAATATTCAAACACCAGCAATATGTTACAATTCGAGTTGAATAACTACTTCATTTCAGAAAAGCTCTCTTTCCCTCTTTTTAATACGGTATGTTCAAATGCTCTGCTCATTATCCTATGTCCTTTCCTTTTTGGATAGATATTGATGAATGCAGCATCATCCCAGGAAACTGTGAAGGTGGTGAATGCTCTAACACCGTAGGAAGTTATTTCTGCATCTGCCCAAGGGGTTATGTCACATCTGTGGATGGCTTCCGCTGTATTGGTAGGTATTCCACCCTGTAGTCTTTTGGAGCTCTCAGGGTTATTAAGGCAGTTTATACACAGCAGCAACACAACTTCTATCCCACCACCTAGCACGCCCTCCTGCACCCCAAGACCCTGGGACCTCTGATCCAGCTACTTAATGTTTGTAACATCTTCCTCTAATGATCACTGCCACTGCAACCATCTTTATGTAAATAGTATATCACTCTGTGTCATCTGTATTGTAGCTGGGAAACTCCTGTCTGAGATCTGGATCTTCTTAGAAAAAAAGCAATTACTCTCTCTATTGTCTAAGCAAACATAGGAAATGTTAATTATATTTGTTTCTTTAACTTGCATCTGATGAAGGAAAAAGCTAAGCTCACTTTGTTCTGAAGGAGCAAACATTTATCCTTAGTTAGTGTTTCAAGTTCCGTCTCACATAGCTTTAGAGACAAATATAAGACACATATATAAACTCAGAAGGCATTAAGTAGTGTATGCTGAGGTGTCATTAATTTGCCTGGAACAGATAATAAAAAAATACTAGATTTCAGTAGACTGCAGCTCTTACAGCACAATTTATTTAAAGCCTGTTCCTATATTCTAAGAAAGATTTGTGCTTTTTTTCACATGTGATAACTGCTTTTATAGAGCTGCACATGTCAAATATATGGTATGGACCATTGTGATGAATTAACTAAAAATACTGTATATACCATGTGTAAAAATCATTAACAATTGCTAATAATAGTGTCTTTTCTAGAGCTTATGTGGTTCTTCTTATTTTAGACATCTTAGAGTAGTTTGTTCTCATGTTGGGAAAAGGATGGGAATTCCTAAGGCATTTCTGAATTACAGATAAATGCCAGTAGCAACATAAGACCTACAAGTGATTTCACATGAATAGTTTTTTGCACAATGTAGCCAGTTTTGGTTATCCAGCTTCATCTGAGGAGTGCCAGACTTCAAATAGATCATGGCTGGCCTCAGGAATACTGAGAACATGTGATTTCCAATATGATCAACATTTCTGTGGATTTTGGCATGTTTTACAATCTGGTTTCTAAAGTCGGCTCCCAAACCCAATTGCACACAAATCACATGCCCTAGTCCACTAAGGTCCTTATGTCACAGAGTTTCTTTCTCTTAAATGAACATGTGTCTGAAAGTTCTTGTGCTCTCAAATGTTTATAGTGTTGGAGTATAATTTGAATACTCTAGAAGTATAATTTCCCTTTTACTTAGGGGAAAAGTGAAGAACGTAGTTCTTATTAGCACAAATTATTTTATTCTTCCTAGTTGAAGATAAATATTTGCTTTTAACCAAAATATGAGGATGTGCTCGGTTATTGTAATTAGTATCATGTCTTTTCAAATTCATTGAGCTTTTCTCATAGTCAGCGTTCAGGAGTGTGACAATAAAAGATCTAGGATGTGTTCTTGAAGGAACTAGAATATACTAAGTACTGACATATTTGTATAGAGTAGTTTTCACATGGCACTACTGAAAATACTGTTGTCCATTCAGTCTGCTGGATAGCATTTCTTCAATCAGATACATCTATACCAAGGAAAAATTCATTAAATGAATTTAGTGATATTGCAGTTACATGAAATGTCTCAATTTTTGCCATAGTAGGCTTTTTATATAGTTGTATCTGGTTTCTGTTTGTATTGCTTTGTATCTTTTGTATCATCTATATTTCCTGTTAGCTTGAGCAGACTTCAAGATCATGTTGGATTAATGCAAGACTAGCGTCACGGCAAATATGTGATCTTGCTCTAAGCTAAATGTGAAATGGCTTGGTGCTGATCGCCTCAGAAAGTTATTGGGTGTGTTCTAGGGTATTTTTGGATTTGGTTTTGTGGGTTTATTAATACTACTTCTTACATGTTTTAGTCCTTCCATGAATTGAATAAGGGAAAGTAATTTTGAGAGTTCATGTTACTATTTTTTGTTTTGTTTTTAAATTAACTTCCAGATCAGAGGGCAAGTACATGTTTTTCCAGCATAGTGAATGGCCACTGTGCACAGGAGCTTCCTGGTAGGTTCACCAAAAGGCAGTGCTGCTGTGAGTCTGGCCAGTGCTGGGCCATCGGGTCTGTTCCAGATGTGTGTCCTATCAGAGGATCTGGTGAGTGGCATGTTGGTTGATGAGTTGTTTTTCTCCTTCTTGCTGCCCATTCCAGTTAGGATGGAGGTCACTGGAATATTTTAAACTGCTTTAAAATGTAGGCTAAATGGAAAAAGAAAGTCAGGAATTACATTATTATTAATTCTTGTGTTTTTAATACTGATGTTACCATCTGTGAACCATTTTTTTCTGGTCCATGATTGTTTGGGACTAGTTTCTTTAATGTCCTTTTGTTGACTTTGGAGATAGTTCTTGGGAAATGGGAAAGATTTTGTGGTCAAGCTCAAAGAGGAAATGACTCTGTGGGTCCATAGTTCATTTTGATTTAAAGGAACAGCTGCTCTCTTGTGCCATTACATTTTGCATTACTTTGAACTATAAATGCATCAGTATTTCACTTATTCTTTCAACTCTGCTCACAGAACAACGGTCCACATCCCTAGTAAAATGTATTTTCAGTTTATCTGTATCAAGATCTCTGAGTGACCAGGGAGTTACAGTCCTGCTGGCAACACATCAAGAAAAAGGTTTCAACAAATAGATGTAAATTAGAGTATTTCCTTTTATTTTTTTAGTGTCCTGCCTTAAATAACACCTGTCACAGTCATGGGATCTGCCTGAGATTAGGAGCGGGAGAGGGAACATACAACATCAAAGAAAAGAGTAGTTGGTGTTCAGTTTTTGTAGCATACAAAGATCTGTATCTTCTTTATAAGCTGACTCTAGAGTTGATTTACTTTATGCTTCTCTGTGCATTCTGTTTTGACAGATGAACACCGCAGACTGTGTGTGGATGGCACTCCTGCTGGAGGTGGTTCCAGGGGTGGTGGGACTGGAGGAAATGGGTTCCTTCCTGGTGGCAATGGTAATGGCTACAGTCCAGGAGGAGGAGGATTCATTCCCATCCCTGGAAGCAATGGTTTCTCCCCAGGTGTAGGTGGAGCAAGGATAGGGACAGGTGGTCAAAGTCCCACTGGAAATGGCCCAATAATTACAGGGCTAAGTAAGTACTTGAATTGCTGTGACTTGTTTCTCTTTTTTCCATTCCTTTTAGTTTTTACTTTTTTTCTGCTTAGTTTTTAGTCTTGGAATGACACAGTCTTCTTAACACATAAAAATGCCTTGGTATTCAAACACATTTAAGAGACCTCAGCTGATAAATTGAGGAGTTCAGGAGCCTTTTTTTAACAAGAGGTCAGATGTAGAGATATTTTCTTTGCTTCAGTTATAGTCCTTGAGCCTGTGCTGTCCCAGCTGATGTGTCTTGGTTAGCACTAATAAAACTCCAAATTTCTAAGTGTTTTCAAAAAGCCACCAGGGTTTACAATAAACCATTCTCTTTCTTCGTTCTTACAAATGTAAAACTTACTGATTCTGCAGGAACACTACCTTAACTGGAAGCCCAAGGTGAATAATATTCAGAGGGAAGTCTCATATATCTAAAGTTGCTTGTAACATGTGCAAGCACATCTCTAGGACCAGAGCCATAAAGCTAATAAAATCCAAGGAGTATTACTAAGATAGATACACCAAAAATAGTAAACCTACAGGAACAGACTGCTTCATCTTTCACCCAAATTGTGGTTTTATTCATGAGGCCACTGACAGTCTCATCAGGCTATACACATAAATGGTACATCATAATTATAACTGTTGGATTTTTTTTTGTTTCTGAGAGTTAGTTTTTGTTAGTTAACTGTCATGTCAACATGCTTGGAAAAAGATACTTGATTTAGTGGATATATTTATGCACCTGATAACATACTTTCTGAAGCCAGCTATTAATCTTCATATTTACTTCTATTTGAAAATATGAATATTTTTCTCATGTTCTGGGTTTTTTTTATTAGCAATACTAAATCAGACAATAGACATCTGTAAGCACCATCCCAACCTCTGTTTAAATGGACGTTGTATACCAACCCTTTCTAGTTACCGATGTGAGTGTAACATGGGATATAAGCAGGATGCAAATGGCGATTGTATTGGTAAGTGCACATTTCTAAAATTTAGTATTCACTTTTAAAATGCTAATATGTTTCTGCTTTAAGTCTGGTTTTAAAGTTAGCAAAGCATATTCTTCTTCCCCCACATACATATTAATTTTAAGATACTGCTCGTGAAAGAGAGCACAAAGCCCATGATACTACTTTCACTAGAATAATTTAAAATCTTCATGAGAGTTATCTGTTTCCTTAAAAATAAAAAGAAATCTTTAATCACAATTGTTGATATTGAGTATTCTTGATGTGTATTGCACATTCTTGTCTTTACATTCGGTAAAGTAAGTTCTGTTTCATGTTCTCTTTTGTTACTCACATAGCTCTATTTTTACTACAGGAGTTAGTGTCAAGTTATGTTCAAGATAATGAAGGGCAGAATTTATGTTTTACCTAAGGATGAATGACAGTTTGAAAGATGTCAAATAATTAGAAAAATGCATGAGTTAACTTTTGGTTATATTTACATTTCATACTGAAATACTGAATGCTAACTTTTTATAACTAGAGTTAAATTTGGAATTCTGGGCTATTGTTCAGTTACCGTGGACTTCACTCTTGCAGTGTCAAAGTCTCATCAGGTATTTCCGGGGAAAATAAAAAATTTGGGGGTTCTTGTGGGGTAGTTATATGGAGAAGAAGAATCCTGTATGCAGGATACAACTTAGTAAAGGTATAGGATCCTAAACAGAAAGGTCTGGTTATATTTCTGATTGAACATTTGCTTAATGAGACTTTATAAAGAAATTTGAGATCTGTGAATGAAAAATGTTTTACAAGATCTTGTTAGCGATAGGCTTTTCTCACTGAAACTGTGCTTTTAGAATCAATTTCTAGTGTGTCTGTGGTTTATAGAAAAATATAGAAACAAGGGAATGCAGAAAACTGCAGCTACATGAATCCTTAAAAAAATCATCTAATCCAAGACTACACAGTCTACAGTATGTAAGTGAGAACAGTACAGGCCGATTTTGACATACATGCAGCAGAGTGGGTATCAGCCAGAAGCCGAGCTAGGAGCACTGCATCTCTGAGTTGAAAATTCTTCCACTTACCGCTGAATTGCAAACTGAGTATCAGGACCTGCGTGGCTTGGTATGCTGCTGTTTCTTACCATGTTTAACCTCTATGTTTTCAATTTGATATACTACACCTGAAAGTTTATGAGTCCCCTTAGCTAGGCCATTCACTTGCATGAGAGAGGTCAGTTACAGCTACATTGTTCCTGAAAACTGTTTGTACACCCTCTTCTTAAGAAATCTCAGTTGATGGAGATTCCACCACTTCCTGAGCTGCAGTGCTCCGGTAGTTGAACTTCCAGAAAGTTTTCAGAACATCTAATCTAGCTTAAATGCTACTTTGCAAAATATTTCAGCTCATTGTTTCTTCACTTATGCACAGTATATAAAGAAAGCAGTTCAGTACCTTTCTCTCTGCACTTTTGCATACTTGAAGACTGTTACAGTTCTTTTTCCAAGTTGTCCTCTGTGATATAGCAAGCCCAGCTTTTTCAGCTTTTTTTTGTTTGGATGACAGTTTTCTGCACTTCTGATCTCTGTCTGGGAAATTCAAGAGGCTTAGTTTCTTGCATCCTTGGGCCTCAGGAGCTAGAAAAGTGCTTTGTAAGTGTGGAGTGGGAGTTTTGCTATAGATCTGTCTTGTGTGATTATTCTTTCTTTATAGTGTATGGAGAGCCCTGGCACTTTTGTTCCCAGCACTGAATTTTGCGTCAATGAAATCAATAATATTTTTAACTGTGGTGGACCTTGACTTTTGAGCAACTGTCTTGAAATGTGCTGAGTATCTTCTGAAATCTGGTGAACTGAACTAATGTTTCTTCATGAAATCTAGTTCACAGCTTGTATTTATATTCTTTGTTACTTGTGGGACAAGTTGAAGATACCATCTGAAGCACACATGTTTGTTATCTATTAGGTAACACACATTTATTACATTTTTAATATTTTTGCTTTCTAAGTTCAACTGTAGAAATAGAGATAAATGATAAAAACATGAATATGTGGTTGTTACAAAGCTAACAACTGAAAAAAGCGAAAGGCCTTTCTAAACTGTACTCTTTGAGGCAACCGTCCTGTCTTTGAATCATTAAAAAGCAGTGATAAATAGCATTGTGGTTCAGCATGATTGCGATAAATGTTTACTCATGCTTATAAAGAATTATTCTTCATGAAGAAATATACTGAAAGAGGACATAGCTGTAAACAATGAGCCTCCATACCATGAAAAGCCACAGTGTCACCTGTCCCTAAAATCATTCTGTATTAAGGTAAGACAAATTTGACTGAGCTATTTCGTGCGTCATATCAGCAGATAGCATAAAGGTGACATGTGATTAAGTATCAGTTCACTGTGGCGTATGAGATTTGAATGCTGTTAAACTCACAAAGCCCTTTTTTTTATTTGCAAAGCTTGAAAAATAGATGGCAGTGCTAAGGTAAAAATTAGTAGGGTTTGTTACTGTTACAAGCATTTGATTATTAATCAAATGCATGTATTGATAATGTGGCATATGAAAGTTAAGAGTTTAGGAAAATTGTGGAAAATAAAGTCAAACCAAAGTGAATCTTAATGCAGGTGGTAAGGTTTACTCCAAAATAAGAGGTAAGTACAGATTATCTACTAGGAATTAATAATACGAAATTTCATGTAAGTAGATAAACCAAAGGCCTCACCTGAGCTTGGGTGACCTTTTTGACTTCTTTTCTTAGTGAATACCAGTTTCAATAACCACTGGCACAAAAGAAATCATTCCGTGCCTTTGGCTTCTTTTTGGCTTCCCAGCCAGATATTAATGTACTAATTTCACCTGAGAGTGGCTTTTGCGATTAGTCCAGAACAGAATTTAAACTCTGTGGTTAAGCCTGTTCCTTTGCTCTGTCTTTGTGCCCCTTTATACTTTCGTCACAGCAAGTACAACTATATGGATTTAATTAAACTTCTCATTTTCAGTTCTCATTGGAGAAATCATGCATGAAAAAATAAAGTAGGCCAACCATTTGTGTGTTAAAAGTCCCATTAGATTTATTTATCTGGGTGCTGAAATTGACTGACAGAAAGATATACTGTGTTCTTAACAGCTGGCTGGTATTCTGTCTCTCTCTTATGTGGAGTCACCCTGTAGGTTACCAGCCTTGCCGTTCACCTTCCACTCCAGGCTTGTGGTAACAGTGAAGTTGTATCTGATTTTCAGTTTGAGGTTAAAGTTCCTGAAAATTATAAGACTAGATTGATAGGTGTATGGAAACAAAATATTGTTGACCCAGGAAAAAGTTGTATTCATTTAGGGAACTTAGCCTGGACTTTGTATGGACTTTGTAATACACAGCTCAACATGAAACAGTGATCTAAAAATTGAAGCAATTTTGCATGCACTGGAATCAAAACAAAAATTTCAGCTGGTTTAAAAAAGCAGAATGTGGTGTGCCAACTATAGTAATGTCCTAGATTGAAAGTGTGGAAAAAAATACCAATAATGACTTCCAGCAGGTTTAAGTGTCATTTTGTCTGTCTGTGTGAAACAAGGCAGTCATCACTAATGATATTAAGACTTCAGTGGCTTGCCTTTTGAGTGACTGCTTTTAGTCAGAAGACTTTCTATGAAAGAGTATACTTTATGAATGTTTGTCTTAGATAACACAGCTTTGTTTCACTGTTAATTTCTAATTGTATTATAAAGAAGTAGCCAGAGTGTCCTAAGTGCCACATTGAATTGGTGATTTGTGAATGGTAGTTGCAGTAAATCACACTGAAAGTTGTCTTGGAAATGTAGACATGAACTTAACTACATGGAATTTCTGTGTATAGTGATACATACTAGATGATGTTAAAGGCTTGCTTGAGTCTAACTTGGGTACTCATTACTGAAAGAACAGTCTTGGGCCATTGGGAACGGTTACCTTTCACTGCATGGGGTAAGGTTAATGGTATATAAATGAACACTGCTTCCATACAACTCTATCTCTCTGGCTGCCAACTCCCCAAGCAATAAAGTAAGGAGCCAGAAATCGTTAGATATTTTTGTAAAGAGTTAAAGAAAAGTTTAATTTTAAAATTATCCCTCCAAATCAAAAAATAATAACATCGCATGCTGTTCTTTGACTTAAACTTGTATTATGCTGCTCTCATATATCTCTGATGTGTCAAAGAATGGTAGGTGTCTTAAGTGATCTGCCACTGAATGGTCAGGCCCTTTACCCAAAATGATAAGTTGTAATATTACCTTTCTTATTTCATTCTGTTTCTAAAAACTCTGGATAAAACTGTAGAAACTTTGAAAGTGGCAGCAAGCCTGTAACTCTGCTGTGTTTAATTTTAGTTGTTTTGCAAATACCAATCTCCATATTTAAAATTCTGTAATATACCTTCAGACTCATTGCAGTAAGTCTTAAGGGGAGTTTGGAAGTTCTGTACTGTGTCTAGTGAAATTCTGACAAGTGTTACAGGTGAAACACTGAAAACTGGAGATAAGTGTGATGCAAGTGGTGAAAGAGAAATACTTGACACTCAAGAGGGGTGGTCTGGGAGATAGAATAAATGAGTTAAATGTCTCTGTCTCAGATGTTTCCTGTTTGTACTTCTGGAATATGCATGCTTGCAATGTGAACTCAAAGCCAACAGCTCCTTTATATTAACATATATTTGCCATTTCTCTCTTTTATCAAAAGCTTATAAAAATAAGAGCATCTTAAGATGCATATTTTGTATGGAAATCATCTGATGCACATGGCTTTGGAAGGATTTTCTAAGCTTAAGTCAGCTATTTCATAGAGGAAACACTGCATTCCTGCTGTACAGTTTATAAATTAATTTGCAGTGAGATCCATTTCTAGCATGAGTGTTTTCTTTAACAGATGAAGCAAGTTGAAGCCTATAATGAGATCATAAATGTAATTCACTGTAGGAAAACTAAACAAAATAGATGAATACCTTATCTAGTATTTATAAGTTTCCCCTGTCATCCCCTATACTGAAGCAAGATAAATACACAGTAAATTATTTGGATTAAGACATTTGACAAACTAGTCATGTGAAAATGTGATACAGAGTTTGACATTTTTTTGGTAGCTGAGGACTTTGTTCTGAAGGAATTATGTGCAATCTTCCTTGACCTCCCACATTAGATGAACACGGAGGAAAAAATATCCAATCTAGCACTCATGAGAAGGGGCATCCCAATAGCCAGGCATGGTGGAGAAGCACGAGAGCAGGAAGCTACTATAGTTACATAGAACTCTACTGCAGTATAAAAATGCAGTTACTGTTTTCTTCACTGTATTTAACGCTCTGAATTTCTCTTTTCTTTATCTTGCTTCATTCTTGTGTTTTTACTGGAGTAGTGGTGTCAGCTGCTATGCAAATGTGAATGAGCTAAGTATTCATGAGAGGAGGTATTTGATTCTTCTATTTGCTTCACCTTTATTCATTTAGCTGTTTACCCAGCATGATCTGATTGTATCTAGGCACCAAGAGTTAATGAGCACCAGCTCATTTGAATATTGATGCTATAGGTTTTAACTATTTATGCATTAACACAGTAAATCCTGTGAAATATGGTGCCTTGTTTATGGTTAAATTAGAACAAAACTTAACCTTTTGCCATTTTTTAGAATCAGGTCATTCATGGCACAATGCTTTCTAGAAGTACATATTTGTTCAGCATATAAATGTTCTTGAAAGTTTAATTTCTCATTCCACCCCATCATTTCCAAGATGTAATAAACAAAGTTTTAGAAGTAGACCTCATAAAGGGTGAATACAAATGATCAGCAAAATTATGCTGGGTTTTTCCTGGTATTTCTGGTAGTATACACAGCAAAATGCGTGGAAAATCATCACTACTAAGAACTGATCAGAAGTGGCTTTACGTAGCCCCGGCTTCCTAGAGCAGTTTACAGACAGATACCAAAAACCCCTCGAGTCATCTCTGGCTTTGGGGTGTTAAAGCCTATCTAAACAAAGAGATGAGTAATTTCAGACCTGTAAGTGAAGTGGAGGGCATAGCTGTAGGGATAAAAGTCAAATTAGTAAAGGTGGTTGATGAAGAAAGAGGGATTTCATCAAGGGATCATTTCAGTTTATAATTTGTGGATTTAGGTATAGCAGAGATGAGCTGCACATATCATTGCCTGGTAGCTGCAGGAGAAACTGACCCAGCGGTCCTGCCTGCCAGACCAGGGTGGGCATATGCTCCACTACCCAGTTCACAGAGGGCAAGGATCCTGGGAAGTTTTATATAGGAGCATAAAGGGAGGAACAATCCGTGTTACTTTAGAACTGGGAATAGCTGTCTTGGGCCAAAGACAGAACTGACTTATTGTTAACCACTTGGGATCAATTTTGGGATAGGTTCTTGAAAGGAGTTAAAGCTTTCAGTGCCATGTGTCAAATGGGAATTATTTATGAGCAGTTACCTAAAATTTGTAGTTAAAGTGTATTTGGTTGCATACAAATACCAAAAACCTTTTGAAAGGAGAATAAGGTACACTGTAGAGAAGGGCTAGATTAAATCTGGCATTGCTCAGATACAAAGACTGGTGTTGAGGATGCAACGGGGCATAAATAGATGTAGTACACAGATCATGGTCTTTTTAAGAATCCATCCTGCTGGTCTGGGCCCCCCCTCACATTTCTACAATAAATCTGTAATATAATGGGGGGTTTGGGGATGTTATGATTTGCTCTAATTTTAAAATGCCAATTTTAATTTGTATTGGTTTTATTCCGAAGAAGAATGAAGTGTTGTTCACTTTCACAAGGCAGCTGTCAGATCTCACATTTCAAAATCCTTGTACTTTTTTGTTTGTTTGTTTCAAGATGTGTATAAATGACATAGGAGCATTTAACTTCTTCTGCTGGACTAAGAGCAGATCTGAGTTCTTAGGAAAGTAGCAATTTTGCACCAAGAACAAGTTTTAATATTTAGCATTTGTCTGTTAGTTACCATCTTTTTCACTTAGAAACTTCTAGACTTGAAAAAAATATTGTATACATTGTGAATTCACTATTGCTCCTCTGTGCTGCCAACAGATGTTGATGAATGTACATCAAACCCATGCTCCAATGGAGACTGTGTCAACACACCTGGTTCCTATTACTGCAAGTGCCATGCAGGTTTCCAGAGAACTCCTACCAAACAAGCTTGCATTGGTAAGATGCTCTGACCCCTTATGTCAAATCCCATTGGATTTCAAAACATAGTTAGCAATGCGATTTCAGTAAATCTCAACAGCTGCGTTTTATTAATTGGAGCTCCTACCATTCCATTTGTTCTGTTGTTGTCTTTTAACATTTATCCATTATTCTGGAGTATCTGTCACTTGGCCAAGGAATACCCAAGCTGAGAGTTCTACAAAAAAAACCAAGAAATAGACTAGTAGTATTACAGGTGTACATTTATGTATGTATGCAGATGAATGTGTGAATACTTTTTTAAAGGTGTTGATAAAGTAATTGCTGAGCATCACAAAACGTAGCATTTATTGTATAGTCTGTCAAATAATAATTTTTCCTGTCTGTGATGCAGTAAGAATGAATTCTTAACCATCTTTGGAAATTTTTTTCTAAGTAATATCTAAATAACATGTCAGTATTTTTTTAAGCGGTAATTATCGCTATATACATTTTTATCTTACAGTAATTCTCTGATTCTGTGGGTTTATTTTTTTGCCTTAGATATAGATGAGTGCATCCAGAATGGTGTTCTTTGCAAAAATGGCCGGTGTGTAAACACTGATGGAAGTTTCCAGTGTATTTGCAATGCTGGGTTTGAACTGACTGCAGATGGAAAAAATTGTGTGGGTAAGAACTCCTAGAAATAATGGGGCAGGCACTAGCTTGGTGATTCTAGAAATTGTACTTCATACTACAATTAAGGATCATTAAGGGTTACCTTTTTTGAAATAAGGTATGACATGAGGTGAACTTTTTTCCCCAGCATTCAAACAGTTATTGTATGGAACTGCATGATTTCAAAGAAAAATTGAGGTAAATTTTTTTTGAAACTACATTTTTCCTCAAGAGTCCCAGGTAACTCAGTGCCAAGAATAACATTTTTTCCTAAAGCTTCATAGCAACCGTTCCATGTATCAGCACTGCTGTAGAAGTAACTGGTTTTAGTTTTGACTATGCTGTGTCTAAAACAAACTTCATAGGTAAACAAGCTCTTAATTCTATCAGGTGATTGAAGCTTTTTATCCTTTCATGTAAGAAAGAAAGACATACCCTCTTCTCCTATACACAGACTGCTGAAACATGAAAAGTAACTGATCACAATGGGAAGAAAAATTGCTGCATTGTCTGCAGAGTGAAAAGAATTTAATCTTCAAGTGGCGGGATGTGTCACATGAGTCCTGGTCATTTAGTTTTACTGTGTCATCTTCTGGAAGGTGTGGAACTATAAGCAGTTTTCTTTGCACTGTTTTGCAGACCATGATGAGTGTACCACTACAAACATGTGTTTAAATGGGATGTGCATAAATGAAGATGGGAGTTTTAAATGCATCTGCAAACCAGGATTTATTCTTGCTCCAAATGGGCGTTACTGTACTGGTATGTAGAACTGAGAGGTAACACATTAAGACAATCTTGATTGAAAACAGCTTTTCCTGCCCATTAATTCATGCAGGAATAGCAATCTTGTGACATGGATTTAATATCATACTAATACCTTACTAACTCACTACAGTAGATTTCTTAAGCTGCTTAGAATAGAAATAGGTCTTTAACTTACAGAAAGAAATAACTGAATTATTTAATAGTATTATGAAAACTACAATAGATGATAAATTAGCTTTTGAAAAGCCTTGGAGGATTTTATTTCCTGCAGGAAAATATGCAGACCTTTCATGAAATGGTACAGTGAGCAGCAATATGGGAAGTTTAAAAGATTTTGTACTGATGAACATACACAAGTATGTTTATCACATCATTATTCTGGCAATTTAGAGTGCATAACACTTAAAACGTATTTGCCAAATAGCATTACAAACTTCTAAAAGTGGGGTCATAGAAAACTTACATTAAACATTTTAAGAAAAGAGTGTGATGTATCTTCAGTTTAAGCAAACTAATGGGAGATACCTGTTGATGCCAGTAGGTTTGGACTTGAGTCATTTCTAGTAAGTGCAAAATTATCTAAATGGTTAGTTTTCTGATTTGAAGTTAAAGCATTTCTATTAATTGTAGTTTTCTTAATGTACATGCAGCTGGGCTGTTGACATAGATAGAAATTAATGACCATTGAAAAGTTCTTCAAAATTAAGATTTACCATCATATGGATATTCTGTGATTGGTGCTTCCTTAACCACAGTATAAAACAAAATTATAGTATCATGGGACTGACAAAATGGAAAATTTATTATTAATTTTGCTTAATGTAGACTATGAAGTTCCTCTAATCCTAGAGTTTTTCTGGGTTGGATTGGTTTGTTTGTTTTTTTAATGCACAGCTTGAATTTTGATTATTTAGTGTAATTCCAAGATGAGATTTTTATTAGAAACAGGACAAGGATATGTTGATGATTCATCTCTACCATAAAGTCATTTGGTAATGTTCTAAAAATATTGATTGTAATCTTGCTTAAAAACAGCTAATAGTTTGTTGAATTGTGTTGCCTCCTGATAGATATTGATGAATGTCAGACATCAGGAATTTGCATGAATGGTCACTGCATAAATACTGAAGGATCCTTTCGATGTGAGTGTCCACCTGGCTTGACTGTTGGAGTTGATGGTCGTGTGTGTGTAGGTAAGTGAGATACTTTCTTTTAATTGAAATGCAAGTGGAATTATCAGGTTGTCAGATTAAAGAAATACATTATATGGCATCCTTCTAGATAATGTTGCATCAAACTACAGAGGATCTATTCTAGCTAGGATAAATCTGGAGTATTCTTCTTTTGTTCTGCTGTGTGTCTTTGTTCATGTATGTGTGTGTATATGTATGTATATTTGTGTATCGTTTGCTCCAGATCACTATAACAGGTACATACCTTGGTTGCAACACTGATACTTTCACACTCCCCTTTTCATTTCTTTCTCTCTGTACTGTAGTGTTAATAAAGAAGAAGCTCTAGCAGGAGAAATGGTGAAAAACAGATAGACTTGGTTTTGTGAACTAGGATGTCATTATTAAGAATTATTAGGCAATCTTGCTATCCCACAAACCTAGTAGTAAAAGACAAGAAGCTTCAATTCCTCTGTGGAATTGGAGTGGCACCACCTCTTGTTCACCTGTTATTCCTGTAAATTAAAATTATAGTATTTACTGTTCCTGGCATCCCTTTTTGTTTTTAAGGCATAGCCCTTCTAGTCTGCTGATGAATATTCTTTTGTTGTATAATAGGAACTACAGCCTCTTATCCCTTCAAATGTTGCTGCTTAACAGTTGAGAGGTTCTTCGTGCAACCCCACCGGGAACTCTAGCATAGCTTCAGGGAGCTCACCAGAGAAAGGTGGAGCATTTTCAACCTGATGAAGCATAAAAAAAGGGTAGAGGGCAAGAGATATCACTTGTTTTCTACTGATTGCTGATGAAAAAGGTGGAGAGGAATATAAATTTTACAAAAATTTCTGGGAGTGATGGGACTACATGCACTAGGAACTGCGATACTGCAAAGTACCCTAAACCAATTTAATCCAATTTAATTTAATTCTGATATCATCAGATTATCAGCTCTCTGTCCTTGTAAGTTGCTTCTTTCCTAGCTCATCAATGTATCTATTGTCTGTCATGTTGGTTAACGAAGGCTCAATTAGTAGATAGGCATGACATTAAGCTTCAGAAAGCAAATGTGCCTGGAATGGTGCTTCTCTGAGTGAAAAGTGCACCTCTGGCAGCATCACAACACATCAGCTTCTTGTTTGGTATGTGGCCTTGTGTGCTAGATGCACACAAGTGGACTGCTATTGGAGCTGTTATTAGATCATGCCAGCTGCTTGTGTCATGGTGTTTAACAGGTTGATGAAACAGTAAAGGCAGAGGGGAAACTGTTGGCTTAGCTCTGCAATAGTCATATATATTAATTGGTGTAATGACTGTTCTTGCTGATGGATGCATATATGTCTTATCTGCATGTGTCTGCGTAAAGGAAAGACAGCCTTCATCACTGTGTTTGGAGTTTATCTGGCAACAGAGGGATGTAAGATACTACATCGTTATGTTGCTATTATCAATTCATTTAAAATAAAATTTTAAAATGTGCAGAACATAAAGTCTAGTGTGAGCATTCCTATCAAGTACCTGTGAAGGCTCACCCTTTCTGCTACCACATCAGTTTAAAAAATGCATGAAAAAAACCTCAGAATTGCTTAAAAATAGGCTAATAAAAAGCAAAAACACTTTCTCAGTCTCTCAGTTGGAATCCAAATATTTGTTGTTTTAAATAAATGACATTTTTTAATAAGCAGAACTGTACTAAAGATTGAACCAACAAAAGCGAGCCTTGTTCTCTCCTATGTAGTAGCCAAGTTGTTTTCTTCTGGTTTATTAAACTTCTGGAGAAAAGACATGAAAAGATAAAACAATAAGAAGAGTCTTGATATACTCCTTTTAATATAGGAATTTCACAGCTTAGTGGAACAGCAGCAAAACCAGATTTGAGTACAAGCTGTTCAGTACCTTTTTTGTGGTCCAAGTTGGCCTCATCTTTACCCCTGTCAGTGGTACAGCTGCAAATAATCAAAGCAGTGCTCAGTTTTCTGTGCTTTCATTTACCTAATGCTACCACAGTTCTAGCAGCTAAAGGCTTCACAAGTTCACCATCAGCTGTGAATGCTATTTTTTATTTGAAAATGTTCAGCTCCACATATCATATAGCCTTAAGATTTACCATAAATCCTTAAATTTTCAACAGGAAGTATTGTTAATATGACAAAAACCATCAGGCAGAATCATGATTTATTTGGAAAATTCATCCTAAAAAATTGATGTAATTATTGCAGTCATAAAGTAACATAGGAAATTTCAAACATTGTGTAACAAAAATATCCTCATACATGACCTTTAGAAGAGAATTTCCAAGCCAATCTGCTGTTCAAATTTTATGTATGTGTGTGTGTGTATATATGTGTTCATATGTATGTATGCTGTGTTAACTACAGGAATTCTCTGTTGAGTTATTTGGTTCCTTATATTGCATGAACTGAATATACTTTTCAGACATTCTGCTGCTAGAAGAGTATTTGTAGTCTGAAAGTTAATAAGTAATAGTATTCCCATAAATGTGCTGGGTAATTAGCAAAAAGTTAAAATCAAAGAGCCTACAGTCCAATTCTCATACTCATACATTAGGCTGTATTTTACTTCTGAATAGAGCTGTTGGTTCTGGTGGGGCTACTGACAGAATAAATCAGGGTTTTTTGAGTATTAATAAATATGGCCAAGTCAATCACAAAACAATTGTGGATTAAAACAGTTATACAAGTTTGGAAAAAAATACCACAAGGGAGAACAAATGCTTAGAAAAGTTAGATAAATACTCAGAGCCAAACTGACATTTCAGGTTTGGCTATACTTCTAACTGCAGCTCCATGCTCAGATACCGCTACTGGATTTGTGAGTGTGTGTTTGTGTGTTTGTGTATCACCTCAGAACTTGTACTGAGCTATGGCTATAGTTTTGTGCAATGTTGGTTGTTCTCTGATGAGACACTTCTAATTCAGTCTGCAGTTCACATCTCTGCCCAGAGCTGTAGCCATCAGGACAGAGTAACTAAGTTTTATTTTACCCTGCTTATTTTACAGAACCATACCTCAAAGCACTTGTCATGAGAATTGTGTGATTTGACCTTCTAAGGCACCTGGATGAGTGCATTGACTTTCAACTACTGGTCCACCTGACCTTAACCACATATAACATTTGCAGATGAAGTGCTACACCACAAAATTTAAAAGTCTAAAAATGCTGTTCTCTGGGATACAGTGGTGTTTCTTATAAACAGGTGGACAGTTATAGCAGCACCAATGCTAAACTCTGATCCATGGCATAAAGTTCTCCAGTGTTCTGAAATTAGTAGCCAAAGGCTGATCAAACTATACATGGGGAGCAGCGCAGGTCCATCAGTAAGGTGCACACTCAGAAGTGTCATGACATGGGGAACCAGAGCTTGGTGAGGTGCTTACAGCAACTAAGCCGTGGACAAGACACAGTGCCAGTCCTTCTCAGCCTTGATGTCAGCATGGGAAGGACAGCCCGGGAAGGACATTCTTACTGTCATATGATCGCTGGTTTGGTTCTGGAGGAGCCATCTTGGTTCTTAATCCTGCACAAGCTTTGTGAATCACTGTGTAGATAAGACTGTTTTCCTGTAACTAATTAGGCAATCCTCCCCATATTCCCTGTGCTGCTTCTATAGCAACATTGGTTTATGTACTTGCTCTTTTCTTATGCAGAGCAGTTGCTCAGTACATCTGTAGCTTTCTCCAGCTGCTTCCCATACTTCTCATCTTTGAAGACCTTTCTACAGAGTATTTCTTTCACACTTTCCAACCATTTCTCCCCCTAGAGTTTCCCTCAGTGCCATTTCCTTCCCTTGAATTTCTTCTCCATTCTTTCCCAGCCACATAGCTAGGGGGAAGCCTTTCCTTCTGTGACAGGGCAATGATTCAAGCCCCTTTATTCATGGCAGAGTATGGCAGAGTGGCATCTGGACAGGTCAGAGGTTGAGGGAAAGGATGTGATGCAACTGTTTTGCAGAGTACATGAACAAGCATTTCTTTAGCAAAAATTATTGATTGTCATCAAGCATAGTAATCTTTTCCTGCTGTTAAGTGCAAGCAAATTGTACTGGCTTCACCTAGATTCTTGACAAGAAGTAAACCCTGAAATAGGGGCTACATTTAGCTGTGCTCCAGAACTACTTGTTCCATGTGATACCAAAAGCAAGAGAAACATTTGTGTTTCATAGGAGCCAGTTTACAACACTCAGGGAGCAGGAAAAACACATAAGAAATTGCCAGTTCTTATTTGGATTGACACAGGATATTGAACATCCACTGTAAGATTTTTCATGTAACTTTTCTATGTTGTTTTGGGGTAGTTTTTAAAGGAGGTAACTGTCTGGATTCCCTGAGATTCTGCTCAGTTTCTGGGTGCAGACAGGTCATATCCAGGCCACAGTTTGTGGTACTTTTACTGGGAGATTGACAAGGAGCGTAAATTAAGGCCATGTTCTGGCCTGGTCCATAAATATACCTAAAACATAGGATATTTCTGTAGCATCAACAAGTGTCTGTAAATGTATAGGAGTCAAAACTAAATGCTATTTACTCCATCTATATCCTGCAGTTCTCAACCACACATTCAGGTGAGCTGTCCAATGACATCTCCAATATTATCCTGTAAGCAGGTATGAAACAGGAATCTAGCCCTGGAATGACCAAAAAAAACAAAGCAACTAAACCCCAAAACCACTTTAAAAAAAAAAAAAAAAGCAACAGAACACTTAAAAAGCAGTCTGAGAGAGATTCTCATAGTTCTTGGGTAAGTGTAGCAGGTGGTTATATCTCCAAAAGTAGGGCTGAAGACCTGCCTTGGAAGATACATCTTACTACATCTTACTGGACAAGTCAGTCAAATAGATTTGTATGACTAAACCAACTGCAAGACTGGTAGTATGCACATGGTGAGTCCCGGAGCTGTGTGGCTGTCCCGTATAATTTTTTTGTTGTCTCTTACGGCATGATTTTTGAGGTTGGAGATCTTCCAGGTATCTGTTGTGTAGTAAGTTGTGATTTCTCCTGGCCATGTTCTCCAGCCCTCTCCCAAGGGATGGCACTGCAATTTCCATGGTGGCTTCTCAGTCACAAACCCCCGGAAATTTATGTTCTGGGCAGTAGTGCTGCTTTCCCCACTACCTAGTCATGTGTAAAAACTTCTAAACTGTCATTGCTAGCTAGGTATTGGGACCTCTTTGATATCCTGACGCTAATCCAGCAGTGGTGCCAGCTTAAGTATAAACCTATTAAGATAGCCATGTCACATAAATGCTGGTCTGAACGTCTGCTAAAATTGCAGTTCTGTTCAAAATTTGTAAATACAGTAGGAGGCTGTGCTCCTCCTTCAGAAATAAGTGTCGCTCATATTATCAACCCTGGACTGCTGGTGACTTATCCTACATCAAGAACCATTTTGGAAGTAAATAAGAGATCTGTCTGTCCAGGTTACAGTTGTAGTACTGCTCGAAGGAAAAAATTAGTCACCACGTGCAGAAACAGATTCAAGCCGTTCTGTGTTTCTTACTGAGGTATGTGTTCGTGGATTTACATAGTGGCTCTGGTGTGTGGGTCATCTTTATTGATCCTATGGAGTGCTTTAAATTTGTTCACAGTATGCTAGTTTAGGTGGTTTTAAAGTGCTCTGGAGAGAGCTCCAGGAGCTAACTGTTTTGACAATTGTCCTTGATACTGTAAGGATTATTGTAGCAGAGCAATGCAGATGTAGCCAATGTAACAATTTTGTTGAACACAATTTTGGTTTTTTAAGCTCTCATTGAGATAGTATGCAGACATTTCATTCTCAGCCTAAGGAAATTATTTCTTTGCTTGCACTTTCTTAGATACTCATATGCGTAGCACATGCTATGGAGGCATCAAAAAAGGAGCATGTGTCCGTCCTTTCCATGGTGCTGTGACAAAGTCTGAATGTTGCTGTGCCAATCCTGACTATGGTTTTGGAGAGCCATGTCACCCTTGCCCTGCTAAAAACTCAGGTAAAATTTTGTGTTTGTTTGACTACTACAGTGAACGTACAGACTTAAAAAAAAAAATGTTGTTCAGATCAGGTTGTTCATTTATTTCATGCCTTAAAGAGAAGTGAATAGGGTACTGAATGGAGTTGTACACTAATTCTGGAAATGGTTTCTCCTTTAAAGAAAAACTGTCTGGTGTTTTATGTTGAGAGTTTGTGTGCTTATGCATTGTAACATTAGAGGTGAACCTAGTTCAAGAGCTGGCCAGACTGTGACAAAATTCAAGACGAAGAACATGAGTATGCTATGAACATGGATGAAGTTGCATTCCTGATTTATCTGTGGCTATAAGTAAAGATACTTTAAAGAGAATAGGCAGTTCTCTGATGAATCTGTAAATTTCCTAACTGAATCAATACAGTTTAAGAGCAGCCCATGTTAAATTTAGAAGTTTGTATTTCATTTTATAAAAATCAGTTTTCACAATAAACCTGGGGATTGATTAAAAAAACTCTCTTGAACTGAAAAGATGTATCTTGGACAGCATTTCCATTTAGTATCATTTTCTGAGATAGCAGAAAACTATTCAGAAGAAACGGAGTAAAACTGACATTATGCTTGAAATCAGTAATTTAAGGAGACAGTACTGTCAAGACGATAATGAAATCGCTTGAGTGTTTAATTCTTGTTATCAAATTTCATTTTGGTATATATTTGAAAGTTCAGGGTGGAATGCTCCTTGATGTAATTAGCTATATTAATGATAAACAGTTATTTCATGTGAATATTGGCATTTTATTAGTTACACTGTAGAAAAATTATTTTGAAAAAAGATCAGGTTGATTTTGTTTAGGATTAAAAAGATTAAAAACTGGAAATAACATTTTCTTTTTTCCCCCACATCTCTTCCTTCAATTGAGTAGCTGAATTCCATGGCCTGTGTAGCAGTGGAATAGGTATTACTGTGGATGGACGAGGTATGTTGCACATTTTCTTTAATGTATATGATTCAAGGTTAAAAAAAATATACTTAGAGTTATATTTTTTGTTAACATACTAGAGTGGATTTTTTTTTCCTCAAGATTAATGTGTTGATTTCAGTGTTTTCATTATCAAAGTATAATATTAAATGTTGCCTAAAGAAAACACGAGAATTAATTCTCTACAATACTGGATTTTGCCTGACCCTGGAAGAAAAAAGAGGTCATCCATTTTAAAGGTTTTACCTATAACTTTTTTTTAGAATAGGCATAAGACAGTTCTCCCTCATTTGGGCAATGACAGGAGCCACTTGCATTTGCAGTTGATTTTCAGACAGCTGGGATAGTAATAGAGTGGTTTTTCACTCCAGATCTGATGTTCACTACATGGACTATGTCCACAGAGAGATTGTTTCTCTGGTGAGCTAAAGTTGGAAGGGAGCTTGTAATAAAAGATGCTCCTAAAAAAAGTCCTGAAAGTGAACACTTGCATTTAGTACTGGGAATTACGCAGCTCCAGCTCCTGTTTTGAGTACCGCAGAGAGAAGGATTTTAAAAACAACAACTGAGATAGGCCTGAAGTAGGGGTGGCACATGCTGCAACTGCCAAATAAGTAAAGCGGTTTGAAGAAGGAATGGTGGAACACAATATTATGATTTATTGTTAGGTCCCTGATGAATTAATAAAGTTGCAGCCAAATTAAAACAGATACTGCACATTTAATGTTTCCAGGCATTTAATTTGTATAGCTTTTATCCTTGTTGGCATTAAAACTCCAGTTCAGCAGAATGAGACTCTCTGATCATTATACTTAGTAATAGTCTACATAACTTTTAAAAATAGTACCGTAATAAAATAAATTCTTTTTCTGTTCAGTACTGCAAGTGTATATGCATAGTTTTTCTCTAACATGTTGCCAAACTTAAAAGTAATTTGAAATCCATAAAGTTTGTAAATTCTCTCTGTTTTCTTTTCAGTGAATTATACAAAGTCCATTTGAAAAATCTTTATTTTTCATGAAAAAATAATGTCAGTATACCATAATATTGGTGTACAAACAGCATCCTACCAGGAAAATTTGCCCATAGTCTGATAGGGAGGTTAGATGTTCTTTTCTATCTATGGAAAATACAATTTGTCACTAAAAACATAAAACCAGTTGTGGTCTCTGTGAACTGTATGATCTCTCCAAGGTTCATGTATCAACTGAAGTCCCTCTTTGTTTAGGTTTATTAAAAAACGCTTGTATTTTCTGTACATCTTGTGACCTTGCAGACAATTTTCTTGCTGCTACTCCTATCACTGCTTATACCAAGGGACTTTGCCAATTCCATTTCCTAAAGGAGAGGAATACTGATCCTGTGTTCAATCCCTAATAAAAATTCTGCTATGTTCCTCATGCATTCTCATTATCGAGAGTGAGTGGGAATTCACTTTATCAGAGAAGCTCTTGTCATAGAGATTTTATTTGACTTCTAGCTGATACATAGCTTGTTAATTAAGACTGCAGCTCATCACCACTTCCCTACTCCTCTCATTCCTCTTGTGATTAGCAAGCACAGAACCTTCATGACTCATTGTGAGAGAAATCTGAACGTAGGTGAGAACAGAGGTTTTGCAGCCTGGTTCAATATAAAAAGTAACAGGAAGGTCTGGAGCTTCTGAAATCATTAATTTGATAAGGACAGAAAGGGTCATGAAATTGTGTGATTGGTCCCCAAGATGCAAAGAAGTTTAGTAAACTACAGAAAACTTATTGGTCTGAAGAAAATATAAAGCTGGAATAGTATGCTAATTCATACTTTCTTATGAAATTTTCAGATGTTTCATAGCTTTGAGTTTAATCCAGGCATAGCATGATTTTTCCCAATGCATATCAGAGTATGTGTAAATTACCATCTAAACTGCACTACGATTAAAGAGGAAATGTCCTTTACAAAAAGTTGAGCAGTGTAAGTATAAAACAAGCTTTTTATGAAGTCACAGCTAGGCCAGCACCCCTTCTGTTCTTATTGGGAAAGGGAACTATTTAAAGTAATGGGTTTACCATATGGGAAGAAATAACTTAATATTGAAAAACCCTCTTTTCCTCAGAGGCAAAAACCGTTAAACCAGCCTGTTCCTATTCTTACAGTTCCTATGAATATTTTGGAATTTTCCAGCTACAGCAGAAATACTATATGGGACTGTAAATTCAGGGAATATACCTCATTCATCATCCAATTCTGTTGATCAGAGAAAAATTTTAAATTTCCAACAAGTGCTATAATTCCTCTAAGACTGAGTATGCTGTAGTATTGACCTATGCATTAGTTCTGTATTAGGAAAAGTATTTCTGTCACCTAATATTTTATAACTTCTTACCTACATCCTTAAACCACAGGCACTGAGTGCACAGGCTAGATATTTTACATGCAGGTATTCTTACAAACACATAGTTCCCTGTTGATTTAGGTTGGAAAGGATATCTGGAGGTCATCCAACCTAAGCTTTTGCTGGAGCAGGGGTGACTTCAAAGTTGAGTAAGATTCCTCAAGGCCCAGTGGAGTTCAGAAAATCTCCTCATAAGGAAGAATTGTTTTCCTTGTGTTTAGGTAAAATTTCCTCTGCTGTAATTTTTAACTACTGTCTCTTGCACTGTCACTGTGCACCTCAAAGAGTCTGACTCCACCTTCTCTGTAACTATTTATTAAGACCAGAGAACTTCTGATAGATGTTCCTCTCATCTTCGCTCTTGCTGGCTAAACAAGTCCAGTGCCCTTAGCCTCTTCTCATACATCAGGCACTGATCCTGCTAGGGAACTTCAGTCACCCTGACATATGCTGGAAAAGCAGCAAAGCAAGCTGTGTGTAGTCCAGGAGACTCTTGGAGTGCACTGAGGATAATTTCTTAATTCAGGTGATAGCCTAACCTGAGGAGAAGTGTTACTCGACAAGTTGTTTACCAGTACAGATGAACTAATTAGCGAGGTCAAGACTGACAGCAGCCTGGGCTGCAGTGATCATGCACTGGTAGAACTCATGATCTTGAGGGCCAGGTGAAGAGTAAAGCCAGGATTCTGAATTTCAGGAGAGCAAACTTTCAGTTGTTTAACAAATTAGTGCATGTGACCCCCTTGGGAAACTGCCCTCAGGGATAAAGAAGCAGAACAGATCTGGCAGCTCTTTAAGGACATTTTCTATAGATTGCAAGAGCTCTCAATTCCCTAATGTAAGAAATGAGACAAGAAAGGCAGAAGACAAGCGTGACTCAGTAAGGACCTCCTGGTCAAACTAAAGTGTAAGAAAGAAATGCTTAGGCAGTCAAACCAAGGACATGCATCCAGGGAGGAATACAGAGATGATGCCCAGATGTGTAGGGATGGGATCACGAAAGCTAGGGCTCAGTTGGAGCTGAGTTTGGCAACGAATGCAAAGTTTTACAGGAACATTTGTCAGAAAAGGAAGATTACAAGAAAATGTACACAGACACACACAAACACGACAAATAAGACAGGAGAACTAGTGACCACTGACATGGAGAAGGTTGAGGTAGTCAACAATTTATTTTGCCTGAGTTTTCATTGGTAATCACTCTTCCCATATTTCTCAAGTCTCTAACATCAAGACAGGGACTGGGGGAAGGAACAAAGTCCCTCCCATCACAGGAGACAATCAGGATCAAGACCACCTGCGGAACCAGAACATACATAAGTCCATGTGACTTGACAAGATGCATACCAGGGTCCTGAGGGAACTGACAGATGTAGTTGCTAAGCCACTCTCCATCACAGTTGAAAAATGGCAGTCAGACAAAGTCTCCAGTGACTAGAGAAAAGGGAATATCATACCATTTTTTTAAAAAAGGGTAAAAAGGAGGACCGTGGGAACTGCTGACTGATCAGCCTTACCTTAGCATGCAACATGACCATGAAGCAGATTCCTCCCAGAATTAATGTCAAAATATGGAAGATAGAGCTGATTAGAGATAGCAAACATGGCTTCACCAAGGGCAAATCATGCCTGACTAATCTAGTAGCCTTCTATGATAGTGACTGCACTGGTGAACAAGGGAAGAGCTACTTACATCATCAACCTTGACTTCTTTAAGGCCTTCGGTATGGTCCCCCACAACATTCTTCTCAGTTCACTGAATTGGAGATAGATGTGTTTGATGGATGGACTGTTAGATAGATAATGAATTGCTAGATGATCATGTGCAGACTTACAGTCAACGAATCAATGTCTAAGCGAAAACCAGTAACAAGTGGTGTTCCTCTTGAGTCCATATTGAAACCAACACTATTTAAAGTCTTCATCAATGACACAGAGGGGTTGAGTGCATCTTCATCAAGTTTGCCAGTGACGCTAAGTTGAGTGGTGCAGTTGGTTTGCTAGAGGCAGGAGATGCCATCCAGTGGGATCTTGACAGGCTTGAGGAGTGGACCCATGTGAACCTCATGAAGTGGCCCAAAACTGGACACAGTATTCCAGGTTTGGCTTCACTAGGGTCAAATAGAGGGGGATAGCCACTTCTTTCAGCCTTCTGGCTGCACCCTTGCTATACCCTTGCTGTGAATGACAGCCCCAACATCCATTGAGTCAGATGTTGTCCACATCTGTCACAGGATCAGGTTTTTCATATCTTTCAGTATCTGGTTATCTTCTGTGTTGATTAATACAGATATTAATGAGTGTGCATTGGATCCTGATATTTGCACCAATGGAATTTGTGAAAACTTACGTGGCAGCTATCGTTGTAACTGTAACAGTGGCTATGAGCCTGATTCTTCTGGAAGGAATTGTGTGGGTAAGTTGCCCAGTTTTTTTATTTTTGTTGAATAATTCATCACCATATTGATGCTTATTTGAACTGACAGAATTTAGGTTTCAAGACATCTACTTCTTAAAGCTACAATGAAAATGCAAAAAATCTCATGAAACTGCTTTTCTCAGTCACCCCATAGCTAATATTCTTACTCGTTTATTTTTCTGTTATTTGGCAGGGGGGTATTACTGTTGGAAAGTGTAAGCAGAGATATCATTGCAGATTAGGAATTCATTTTTTCAGAAGCATGGATCTGTTTATGTTATATTTTCATGTATAGCATTGGTCAAGAGCTAAAACGTGTCCCTTTGAAGGCTAGATGATAATTTGTCAAGAGCTGAAGGTCTCAGTTTTGCATAATATAATGTAACTGATGGCTGTCATTATCATAATAAACAATAACTGGTGGCCTGTGGGCACAGCCTCTGTAGTATGCAATAATTCATGTCCCCAGGTTACAGAAGTACAACAAAATGTATTGCTGCATGCTTAGTCCTCTAATTTCTGAAAGCTTCAGCTCACAAAGGAAGCAATGACCCACTCTTAGGCTGGCTAAAGTGTAAGAGCTGTTTTGTTCTCGAGAATTTCAAGTCACCAGTATGCAAGAAAAGTTCACTTCAGAAACTTCTAATTGTTATTTGTAGTTTGGTTTGGGTTTATGACAGACTGTTGTTGCAGATACTTTTTCTGTAAGTGTTTAGGAATATACCTATGTTACATGTTTCACTCTCTGTCTAATTAATTTTACTATTCATGGCCATACATGAAATTCAGTATATTTTTGGGGAGGGGGGAATTCTTACATCAAAAAAAGTACACATTTTACAGTAATATCACTTATAGTCCTGTTATAGTCCTTCAATTTTAAACAGAAAACTGAAGGGTTCTTTTTTTTCATTAAAAGCTACTGGAAAACTATCTGAAACCATTAGAAAGTCTTAAGTATCATCCTACCATCGGATGTTTTTATTTTGTGGAATTATTGCTCCCTGCACTTAAAGGTTTACTGACCTATCATTGGTATTTGTGGTCAACAAAACACCACCATCTTTGGTAAGGAAAAACTGGACTATATAACTGTGGTATAATGTTAATACTAAACATTCCTACCTAGTGATATAAAGCAAACAAAAAGCAATGAAAGTGTTTCTTTTCATCTGCTTGACTTAAGGAATTTTACAGCTAGTTACTTTATAAAGACCATAAATATGATCACTGCTGCAGAAAACTATCAGTGATTCTTTAAAATACTTCACATAATAATCGTGTTCCAAATGGATTTTATGGCAAGGGATTTTATTTATCTAGTTACACTTGGGATTATATAAGTGCCGGTATAGGTATATGTCTGCTTAATTATTTAAATAAAAATACATCATACTGACTCTGAGGATGCATTTATTCTTAGATAGGATAATTTTTGCACAAAATAATTATGAATACTCCAAGGTTTGAAGTGTTTTAATTAATTATACATATTATGAGCTGTCAGGAAGTAAAAATCGCTATCAGACAGAATGTAGTCAGTATTTTTGGCATTTTTAATTGTTCTTAGAGCATGAGCTATACTGTGTTTTTACAGTGCATATCACAATAACTTACAGTCCAAATCTTAAATTATTCTGTGAGATTCTAAGGAAATAATATGTTCATAACACTGCTAGATTGGATTAAAGCATTGTATGACAGCAAGCTCAAAATTAAGTCTGTTGGTCTTGAAAATGTCAAATTCCAAATCCATCCTCCTTTACTTAGTTAAAATCAGATGGGGTTAGGTTCAGAACAGGTTAGTTTGGTAACTGCAAAGAAGTTCTTCTAAACTTAAATCTCAGATTCATCATCTAGGGAAATTTAGACTTTATTGTCTGAATCCTAAAGGAATTTGTAAGCATAGCTTGCAAAATCTAATGCAGTTGGGAAACCAAAAGCCTCCAGATTGTAATTATACCACATTCTTGCTTTTCTTCTTTTATTTTTAAACTTAAACTCTGTAAAATTCTAGTTGATTTAAGATTTCAGTTGCAGTGTTATGTTTGGGAAATCAAGCAGTCAAAATACTGGAGGCACCCTGAAGCAGGGAGAAGTGTCAGGTTCATCATAGCTTGTCCTGTCAGTATTCTTCTATCAGCTAAAGTATTTGTGACATGTGATGGACATTAAAGGACAGTAGCTTGAAATTGGGGGGATGGGGTGGGATGTATTTAAAAATAAAGAATAGGGCAGCGAAAAAAAATTATTTCTTATTAGCATTTTTTGCAGTTAGTATAAGAGGAGTTTGGGGGTAATGTTAAATTATGGTTTATTTCCTATTCAGTATGCTTGATATCCTGGTCTTAATCATAGGAGATTTTTTTTTAATACAGTATACCTCTAGAGAGATGGTACATATGTGTACTCTTGAGATGTCAGCCATACATGAACTGTACAGTTTAGATTTTAACGGAGATAATGCATTTCATGGATAACAAAATTCATCTTTGCCCATAAACCAAGATCAGAACAGTAATCTAACACACTGTTATTTCTGTGCTAAAAAAAAAAAAAAAAATTAAAATGATGGTTTCAAAGCAAACATACCTTCATGAAGTTTTCATGGTGATATAGTCATACAACCAACAAAGATCTTGAGGTCATTCCAGGTAAATGTAGTTATTATTTTAAGACTAACCATGAACTATTTTTAGAGCCTGCTAATAAAAAACTTTAAAAGTAGAACAGAATTTTTTATAATAAGAATCTGACAATGAATTAGACTTTTGAAACTAAGAATTGGCATTTTCCCTTGTTCGGTCACTGTTGTAGAAGACTACATATCCAGCAACATAATTCTTGATGTAGTAAGCAACAGGGGCTGCTTGTGGAGGTGAAGGCGTGTCATGGCATTTGCACTCACTGGTATGTCTAACTCCTCTTTTTTGCAGATATTGATGAATGTTCAATGAATGGGCTTCTGTGTGATAACGGGCTCTGTCGAAATACCCCTGGAAGTTATAGCTGCACTTGTCCAAAGGGTTATTTGTTCAGCACTGAGACAGACACATGTGAAGGTGAAAAATCTGCAAGTTGTGTTAATTTTATTTCTTATTATAGAACATTAAAGGTAAATTATAACAAAAGATTCAGAGTGGGAACAAATACCAGTGGAAAAGACAGAACAAAGATATTGCATGGGTTGTTGCATTCCTCTTGTAATTTCTCTGCAGTATTTTTTAGTGTGTTGGGTCTTGCCATTGAATTTCTTTTAAAGTATCAGTTCATTTTTATATGAAAATATTTTCCTTTCCTTAGAGAAAACATTTTAAAGTGGGAATAAAGGGGAGTATGTCCTTGCCTTTGATCATGTAACAGGGACACTTAGTCTGTCATTTAGGGAAATGCATCTATTTTGATCACAGTCTCTTCTTTCTTTTCTCCTTTCAATCTGTGACGATAATTAATTCTAGATCATATTCTGGTATTTGTGATGCATTATGTGATGTTTGAATTCTGGGATCTTGATATTATTGCTTGGTGATACTAAAACTGTTTTCTATTTTTACAGTATAGTCAAAATTGCTTTTTTTTATTACTAATGAACACAGATGTTAGAGCAATTAAAGTGTTACACAGTAGAAACTAATGAGTTGTAATTATTAAAAAAATTAACAAGGCTGTACAAAAAAAGTCAATTTAGAAGCATTAGCTTTTGTATCAATTTTTCATTAATATTCACAGTAGTAGAATTTTACTGGTCTTTTTCATTATTTTTTATTTGGTTCCATGATCTGTAAATCTCAATATTTGTTATAATTAAAAAGTTTTTAGAGTAAATAGTCTTACATTTGAGTGAGTGATTGGGGAACTATAATCCTTTATTATGGAATACTTCTTATGTGCCGGTGTCATCTTCCAAATTTGTCTGAAGCAGTGGAAGACATTATTGTCCTCAGCTGCTTGTTATTACTGATCCAACAGAAGTTACTGCCATACAGCTGAAGAAGCATATAGAAAGTAGAAGCACTCTGTAAGCCATTCTTGCTGTGTAGGATTGGTCAGGTTAACTTACAGCATTTTCTTAGCACCATATGCTGAATGGGCTAGCTTTGCACTGACGTAGGTGAGGAGCACTTCTGCTTTTTGCCAGATTTCAGCAGAGGAGTGGAAGCAAGCAACATAGGGGGTGCAGTAGTTTTGAGTGTCTCCAACTGTTTGGAAAGTGAACATATGTTTACGTTCAAAACATCTCATGAAATGGTTTAAATTCTGGCAGTATCAAATCATTCACCTTTTCACCTCTTCTGTTCAAAAGAAATTATATTCCTTTATGGTTTAGTATGTGTGTGTTTCAGAGGTCACTTTTAAAAGTTAGAATTCCTTCTCTCCCTATATGTTACAAATTAGTAGCTCTTATTCAGAGTAGGGCTTTTCTTATATCATAACCACTTATAGTGGCCTCTCTGCTGTCTCAATTCAGAATATTTGTCCACAATGTTCAGGTGAGATTTATTCTTCAGATCCTGTCTATACATTTAGTTTCCATTCACTGAACGATTTCTAGCTGTGAAAACAGCTTACTGTGTGCCCTTAATGTGCATGTTTCTTGAGGAATCTTCTAGGTGGAAAATGTGGAATAGTATGATAAAGGGAAGTGTACATTACCAAGATGAAAAGGCCATTAACTTAAGAGCATAACACTGACCAAAACGTAGATGAATGAAATGCCAGAATGCAAACAGCCTAGCCAAAGTTACTGAAATAAAATGGATCTAGATTTTCAAATACAAAACATACATTTGTTTTTTTAATGATAGTAATAATAGTAACGTTAATATCAAGACTCAAAATAAGGATTTGACAACACCACCAACAAAAAGGTGGTTCTGTGTTTGCATTGAGCCACCACAGCCTTAGAAAAAAAAAGGATCTTTTCTATCTTCTGGACATCCTTACCATTATTGCAGTGTGTTCTCTCCAGTGCTAGAAGTTTGGGCATCATGGTACTGAAACGAATTTGGGAGTCCCTCATCTTAGTTTTTTTGTGACAGGGGTGTAAATGGCTAAGAGCATGAGAGTGAGTTATTCTGGAGTGGAAATTAATTTACTAGTTCATTTGAATTAATAGTTCATTGAGGACAGGGTGACCTGTTCAGATAACATTGCCAACTGATACTGACTGCAAAACCGTAGTATTAAAAAAAAAAAAAAGTTACAATTAAGATAAAATAGAATTTACAGGAAGGTATATGAAGAGAAGATACTAGCAGAAATCCAAATGGCAGCCAAGTCCCCTCTTCATGGCACCTAAGGGTATTTTTCTAAGGAATGTGATCACTTTTAGGTTTCATCTAAGGGATTTAGGTGGCTTCTCCAAATTCCCAGTTTATGAATCAATTCTAAAAACATGAGTAAAGAACCAGGATGATTCATTCAAACTACTATGTTATAGTGCCTCTGACAGGAACTGAGATACTTCATAACTTGTGCCAACCTGATCATGAGGTAGAAAATGCTCACACACCTTATTTAAGCAGGTGGTTATGTAAATTAAAATTTATTTGATTGTAAAACATTAATTACCAAGAGGTTCATTCAAGCTCATTAAGTGAGGCTGTTTGGGTTTCTATTTGGTGGGTATGGTGAGATTTTGATTAATTCATTTTCTCTCACTCTTTAACATTTTTTTTACATATTCGTAAAACAACATGCATCTGTACATGTTTGCAATATTTGTACTGTGTCTCCTGCAAAGAAAGAGTATTATTTGATATTCCAAAAGATCATAAAAAAAGATAGTTCTGTTCCTGTGTCATCTCCCTTTCATGGTAGTCATCAGGTTTAACTCGTTACTCAAAAGGGGGATATTTTGTCATCTTTGTAAATTAACAGTGGCTGTGCTTTTCTTGCCTGTATTTCATAATCCTGTATGTCTGCTGATTTCTGAGCAGTGAGATTGTGATTGGGCATGAATGCTGCAGTAATATTTAAAATAATAAAACCTTTTGTTAATATGAGGAAAAAAAATCCTGTTTCATCACAGGGAAAAAAACCAACAAACAACTGATCATTAACTAAAACTTTAGATTTGTAAGAGTATTTCCTTTCTGAAAGTAGTTTAGTGTAATCACCTTGAAATACCTCTCTTTTTTTTGTTGTCTGTACATCAGAATCTGAAGGATTTTCAGTTTCTTTCAATATTGTTATCTACGTAAACTTAAACACATAGGTCATGAAGGATCTGTTATCTTCATCTTAGATTCCTAATTAGATTTACATTTAAGTGTAGCTGGTCAGGTAAAAAAGCTGATTAGGAGGACTTTGGCAAAAAAATATGTCTATTTAATCTATTAAATGTATTAGATTTTTTTTCTAATGCTGAGTGGATTGGCAGTAGAGGAATAAATTAATTTCTTTCTGTCCAAATTCTGTTTTCAGAGAAACACTATGTAATTTGGTTTGGAGTTACAAGTTCGCTAGTTGTAAAAAATTTCTGTAGTCAGGAACTTTGTGTTGTGCTCTGAAAATGTTCTGATGCTTATTACTCACCAGTATATTTTTAATTAATATTACACTCATCATTAACTGTGAAGAAACAACAAAACCCTTCACTGTTTTCATTTATATTCAATTTAAACTTTTTATCTGTTTGTTGTGGGGAATGGGGGAGTTATATAAGGCTCCAGAGTCTGTGAAAGTTGAGATTTTTACAACAAACTGGTTTAGGTTGTGTTTCCAGTGACATAACTAGTTAAACATAAGCCAGATGTGCTTTGAAGTTCATTTCCAGGAATGTACAATGGACTATTTCAATTTCTGTTTCTCTGACATTTACAATGTACTCTCACTTCACTTTAAAAAAAAAAAGTGGGTTTTTTTAAAAAAAAAAAAGGATAAATATTTAAATATTTTCATACATGGTGGCTTTTATTTTTAAATATAAAACAGTATTAAAATCAATTTGGTTTCTTACTCTTGTTAAAATTACCATTTAATGTTATTATAAGAAGGTGTATGGAAACAATTTTTGGAGTTTGTTTACATTGTGTAAATGATACTTTTTCACCTGATTCAGCAGAGCACTAATGTGAAGTGCATTTGGTTTTTTGGTTGTTTATTTTGGTTTTTTTTTCCCTGGATGGTAGTTTGGGGAAGCAATGAATGCAATACTATAAACTCTTTAATATCCCAAACCATTGGGTTTGGGTTTTGCTTTTTTGTTTGGATGATTGTTTTTTTTTCCTGGCATAGTGCTGAAACATGTCAAATGCAGAAAGTAACAAATTGGATTTTTCAGGGTTAGAGGCCTAGAGCATAGTCATAAGATCATTTCAGAAACAACCAGAAGTTAATGCCTCCAGATGTGCATACACTAATCCTCAGTGAAAGCTGCTCTCCCTGTTTCTACTTCATAGAGAGAAATGGGATGAGTATTCCTTTGCTTGCATCAGTGCAGAGTGAAATGAGGAGGAGTCTCATTCACTGATATATTTTCCCTCACCCCCAGTCTTGGCAACTAACTTCTGCCATTCTCATCACAGAAGATGGAAAGTGACTATTTCTCTGTGGGATCAGTGCAGGGCTGGCACTGGCACTTGAGAAGGGTAGAAACTGAGACTGGGAGAAAAAGCAAAGAGGGTGAAAGGGGGATGTCCTTTGCAGATCAAGTCAGCTGTTCTGCCAAGCAACATGTCCGATACAAACTTGAGTGAGCATTTAGACTAGATCATCTGCCTTTGACTTGAAATAAATAGGCAGTTCTCAGTCTAGAAAGTGGTTAGCTCTGACAATGGTGTATCACCTTTATGTTCTTCCCAATTTTTGCTCACCTCTATGTTCAGTTTGAGCATTTTTTGCTCCTTTCACTGTCTTTGAGTAGAGAATGAAGAACATGGCCCATGAAATCAAGCGAGCTGCTTCACTGTTCATAAGGTGTTGAACTTTCGATGCTTTGGCTCCCCTGTCTCCACTTACTTATCTTTGGTTGTAGTTCTGGAGACACTAACTTCCAAGTGTGGCACTCAACTATTTTTTGTTAGGTTTGGGTTTCTTGTTAACTCTAAAAACTGGAAACTCAAGATGTATTTTCCTAGAGGAAAACTGATTGTAAATTTAACTTGCTAAATAAAAGGAAGAATTAAAGATAGGAATGGTAACCTGATATTACATCTATAAACATTAAGTATTTTAAGATTCATGCTTTTTTTTTTATATTCTGAACATGAATGAAGTGATGTTTGGATAGCGGCAACTATCTGCTTACTATGGTGTTTTGTCATGCACATTGTTTGTGTATGTGCAGACCTGTGTGTGGTTGGGATGCCAGCTGTTAAAAACATTTGACAATTCACATGAAAATTACTGGGTTTACCTATAAGTATCTTCAGCAGACTTCAAGGACTTGACCTGTAGTTTTCTTTACTGGGTGTCTGAGTCAGACTAGAATTTAATTTTGCCTTTAAAAATTTCAGACAAAACATTTTGTTCATTTCCAAGAAAGTACTGATTTGTGTATTTGGAAACATGCAAACCTTGTGACCTATTCTTTAGAAAGCTGTTGCTCCTCCATACTGTTGCAGCTTGAAATTTCTTGAGCAGTTTTTTTGTCAGGGTTGTGCCTCTTTAATCTGAAAATGTGCTCAGATGTGGCCAAGTTTAAGTCTTATTTACCATTTACTCAGTGGAGACTGCTTTTAGTGTCCAGAAACCCTAAAAGGTCTGTGGCACAGATTATGCCTGGTTCCTCATGGGAACTTCTCCGAAGTTACATCTTAGCTACAAGCAGGGAAGAGCACTTGCAGTTGACTGGACAGAGAATCATATCTGAATAAAACTTAAGCATGTAAATGCAAAGACTGAT
The DNA here is from genome assembly GCF_003259725.1 of Athene cunicularia. Taxonomy (NCBI): domain Eukaryota; kingdom Metazoa; phylum Chordata; class Aves; order Strigiformes; family Strigidae; genus Athene; species Athene cunicularia. Next base: position 6,641,103 of record NW_020799143.1, on the reverse strand, counting down.
CAAAGATTCCTCTCACCCAGAGCAAGTATACATTACTTTCCAAAGATACCCTCTGAGTATCCCCAACAGATGTGTTTCAGGGACTTCTGACACCAGAAGTAGGATCTTTAACTTATACGGACCTTGGTGAATTTATCTTCTGTTAATTTTTCCAGACTGCCATTGATTAGTGCAAGCTTTCCACATCCTAGGGCAAGGATGTCCAGTTGTTTAAAGAACCATTTCTTCACTTGTTTTGCTACCAGCCAGCTTCATTGGATGTCCCTTTGTTCCTGGAATTTAAGAGACAGTGAACATTTGATGCTTTTGACAGGGAGAAACTATATATAGCTTAAATTTAGTTAATTTGTCATGTCTTTTCAACTTTTTTCATTTTTTAAAAGCTAACCAAACTGCTGAAATCGAGATCACAGATGGAACACAAGGAAAAGTGTATCCTTCTCCAAGAGCATTTCTATATGGAGAATTATTCAACATACAGTGCATACTTAAGATGATTTCTTTGATTCAGTGTGCTCTGTTTCTGACTGTGGAAACCAGATATTTGGTTCCTTTGCAAAAGTAGCAAAGACAGCTCTCCACTTCCAGATATTGCTGGCTGGGGAGAGAGCGGAAGGCAAGGAAGGCAGAGAGCATACCTTGGATAATAAAACTTCAGATAATAAAGCGTGAAATATATTTACAGGGAAGAGAAGAGATGCAGAGCAAAAAAGTTGGCAAGCCCTTCAGGTCGCCAGCTCAGATACAAAAGGACTTAGAGCTTACTATGTCAGAGCTAACTGGCTTTACCTAGATCTGCTTGAGTACCTCTATACTGAACTTCCCAGCACATCAAGCAGTGCATCAGCAGTGCCGGACCCGGCATGGCCCTACCTGCTCATATATCGTGCTGCACTCTCTGTAGTAATCTGGCTGAGGAACCCAACCTGAGACAGCACAACCAACTGTTTCTAAGCAGACTGTTTGCAGGGAAATGTGGAAGTTCTATCTAATGCCCTGTAGGACTACAAGTCTGCAGTAGGATGGATTTTACTAGTTTGGGTGCTGACAGTGCAGTTAGCCCAGTACAGCCAGCCATTGAAGCTGTGTGAGTGTGTTCATCTAACACACTGCCTTGACCCAATAAGGCCTCCTAGATTTTATCACTCTGTATCTCTGTATGATTAATGTGTAAACTGAGTTAATCCACAAATTTAAGAGTAGACTGCACAAATGTAATGCTCTGTCACTATTCAAAAACGATGGCATTCAAGTCCTACTTGCTTTTTATAGGTAATTCTATTAAGTAAAAGGACTGTGAAGACTGGCCTTTTTAATGAAGTGCTTGCTTTTAGCATGAGGAGAGAGATCACACTTTCCTAATTTTACCAATTTCTGGTCATTTTCCATCTCTCATTTTAATTTTTTTTAATAATATATACATAATTTGGTGAGGTTTTTTAAATGCATATTCCTTCCTATGAGCCCAGAAGATCATGAAAGAATACATATCTATTGAAACAAAGACTTGATGCATCATTACATATCAGATAGCAAACAGTACCTTTTTCATAACTGCTAAAAAATAAAGAAGATATTTTAGGTTGTCTTGAAAATGATCTCTTGATGCTAATAATGTTTCCAGTGCGTAACTATATTATGCATTGATATATAATTTATATATATTCTTATATAATTAATATAGTGATATATATTAATATATAATTCTAATATAATGTATTATTAAATCAGGCTATTTTAGTTTATGGATATGACATTATTCCTCATGCATTACTAGCAAACCTAAGATGCACTAAACAGTTTTATTTCTGGCACACCGAAGGAACTGTCTGGTTAGATTAGAATGCATGGCTTGATTCAGGATCCAAATCAAAAAATGAAATTCGTTGAATTCAGGAAGAAATAGTGGATATGCATCTGTAATTGTTCTTTGAAAGAATGTACTAGTACTGTTTTAATCTTTAAAAAATCACTTTAAAAAAAAACCCCACAGCACAATTACATAATACTGTTTGCAAGGCTCCTATTCTTTACATGTGAACAAGCTTAAAAAACTCAGAGGGTAATAAATAGAAGGAGTTAGGGGCTAGAGGGAAGTACCATTTAGAGTATTCCAGCTGCAACTCCTACTTCTTGAACACTTCCCAGAACTAGAGAATTGCAGCCAGCGTTTGTAACACTTTGCTTCTGTCAGGGTTTTCTTAATTATTCCAAAACCTTATGGAGCCATAAATGACAGAAACAATAAGGCCTTTATTTGTTAACTGCATGTTGTGGCTGGAAATGTATTGCATTCTATGAAAAAAAAGAATTTTGTTTTTTCACAGGACAGTTATAATTGATGCTGCAAAACTTTATAGTCCAAGTTGCTGGAAATTACTATCCTTGTAGAAAAGAGCCATTTAATTAACACTTTCAAAATTTATGCTTCTGTACGTGTGCACATGCATGCCACCTGCCTGTCCCTGTAACTTTTAAATCTCATACTGAGAGGAGGCTGGGGACAAATATTCCAATCAGTCTTGGCAAAGCATTCATACTGTGTAATACTTTCACAGGAGCACATTGTAATTCTAACAGTGTCTTTTGTTTCTGGATTATAGATATAAACGAATGTGAAAGCAGCCCATGTGTCAATGGTGCCTGCAGGAACAATCTTGGATCTTTCAGTTGTGAGTGTTCACCTGGCAGCAAGTTGGACTCTACAGGACTGATATGTATTGGTGGGTATTTTCTCCTGTTACTGTCACTTTTTCTTACTGGCTTGAAAAAATTGATCATATTGATTGATTAAGGAGGAAAATAATGTGTTTGGGTAATTTCCCCATGATAGCAGACCATATGTCTAGTTCTCTAGGTAAAAACAAACACATACTAATTCAGTGGCTTCCATGGGAGCAGGAACAAACTGAGAGAAGCATAATTCATGAGGATGTCCAAACTATGGTGAAAGTGATGAAATGCAAGTATCGATTGGTGAGAGAGAGTGGGGATATCTTATTATTAATAGGAATTATCTCGTCCTTTGGGAGAACGAGAATATGAGTAAAGCTGTAGGGGATTAATCTGGTAGTTGAGACACTGTAAAGCAGAAATTCCCACTCAGTTCTTTGTCCACTTTGAAATCTGAAACGAGCACGCAAGTAAAACTGGGGAACATCTACTCAAATAGTGATAGGAAAACACATGACTTCTAGGGTTCTGGACATTCTTCATAAACTGGGAAGACTGACCTTCCTTGCTATAAGGAGATGTTAATGGCTTTTGCATTATATCACAATCTCATACTTTACCTCTTTTGGAGGAAACTAGTAAAGATGAGTAAGACAGATCTGAATTTGTCAGGATCCCTGCCCCTGCAGCAGACTCATGAGTATTGTCTTGATTTTGTATATATACACACACAAAATGTATAAATATATAAAAATAAACAATGTTAGCATCATTTGAGGATTCTTTTGAATTGAAAAAAAGCAGACCACTGCACAGATTTTATTGGAGATAGCACCAACGGTTGTCTGCGAGATGTCATTGGCATTATCTCTGGAAGCCATTCGTTGTTTTTTTTTTCTTGCCTTTCCAAGGAAATTCAAAGGATTGGAGACATCAGTACTTCTCGGGTGATCACAAGCTGCCATTGTTTCATCTTATTTCTGTAACATAATTGAAATCTTTGTAGGATATATGGAATAAATTGGTGTCATTAACAACTGGATGATTCTAAATTTAAATGTTCTTTTATTTTAAGATGGATTTGTCTGGTTGTTCTTGGTTCTCAACTTTCTTGCCTTGCCAAGATTTTCTTAAGAAATCAAAGGCAAAGATGTGAATTTCCATTTAATGATGGAGTCTGTTTATGCATTTTAACATATGTTTTTTAAGTGAGTATTACATCTGTGCCTAAACCTTCTCTTAGATTTCCTTTTAACATCACTGGCCAGTAAAGTTTAATATTGTTTTTGTCTTTATCACATTGTGCTGATTTCTTGATAAGACCACACTAACCTATACTTTTTTGTACTGCTTATTTCTAACCTTGTTGTGTTCTCACATCCAAAGGTGCTACAAGTTCACTAAGGGCCTAAATATAACAGTGTTCTGGATTTACTCTGCAAAGAGTTTCCATTGAAATGGTTACAGTGTGAGGTCCCATTTGGTCCATATTATGATAAGTAACACAAAATGTAAACAAAAAACCCCACCTGAACAATCAGATAAAAAGTGAAAATTAGGAACCACCTATATACTGTGGGCCTAATCATTAATCTTTTTCATTGGTGAAAATCATCAGGAAGAGGTTCCTGTACTATAGGTGAGACTATATTAGGACAGAAGGGTCAGAAGTACAGCAGATGAGACATACAGATTTTAACTGTTAGAGCCCCCACATGTATGTTTTTCTACCTTGGCAAAATTTCCATTGGAATTAGTAGTGATAAGAGGAGAGCGGACTAGATTATTGAAAAGTGAGTGAGGAGTTTGAACTTATAGGTAGTTTACTGTGTGCAAAACTTGAAAATGTGTGCCATTTTAAATCTCTACAGTAGAGCAAGATATTTTTTCCCATTAAAACTGAAGTGAAAGATTTGTATATTGAATTTATTTGCCCTAATTTATTTAGCAGATTGCTCTTGTAAAGCATTCAGAGGCATCAGATGTGAAAAGTGTATGCCAAGACATAAGCGTGTGCTAGAATAGTGTTGTGGTTTGGGAATGGGTTGTATTCTTCATAAGAATCATCATAGTAAAGCAATGTCAGATTCTGACACCTCCTTAGTTTTTCTTTAATTTCAAATTTGCTCTCGTGTCAGAACGACAATCAGTCCTACACTATAAGAGTTTTTCTTTCTTTCAGGATAATAATTAGTTATTGAACTTAAAAATGGTGCAAGGTTTTTAAGTAAAAGCACGTGACAATATTAGAATAAGAAAGGATTAACATTACTGTTAACACTGTTAACACTCTAACATTACTGTTAACTGTTAATTTTATTTTACATTTTATTGCTGCAGTGTGTTTGTTGCTACTTGGTCTTTTTGCTGTTTTTCACTGTCTCATGGACTCAGGTCATGTACAGCACATCAGACTGATCTTATATGGAGAAGCTATATGACTGATGCATGTTCTTTACTCAGATTGTGAACAGAAGACTTCAGTCTGTCAATTTCTGTGGGTTTTTTGCTCAGTCTGCTCAGCCTCAAGACTGAAGAACCAGGTGGCTTGAGCCATTTGCATGCATTTACCTTAAAAAAATGAACATAGACATGAGACATTTGTTTCTTTCTGTGAGCTTTCCTGGGTAGAAAAAAGAATTACTTGCTCACAGTTACAGTCAGAATTCAACTTACGGCATTTGTGCTCAAATTTAAGCTCAAACCTCCATCAAAGGAGTGGTGTTAGTTCAGTAGTTACAATAAAAGCATTCAGCAAAAATATGGACATATTTTGCATTTATTTTACTTGCACACTGTCTGTTTGCAGTATCAAGGCTGCACTCTTACAAGAAGAGAGTGGAATTGGAACCTGAAAGGAGGTTGCAGAGAGCTGGGGATGAGTCTCTTTAACCAAGTAACAAGCGACAGGACAAAAGTTAATGGCCTCAAGCTGCACCAGGGAAGGTTTAGACTGGGTATTAGGAAGCATTTCTTTCCAGAATGGGTTGTTGGGCATTGGAATGGGCTGCCCAGGGGGTGGTGGAGTCCCCATCCCTGGAGGTGTTTGAGTTGGGTTGACATAGCACTGAGGGATCTGGTGTAGTTGGGAACTGTCAGTGTGAGGTTAATGGTTGGACTGGATGGTCTTCAAGGTCTTTTCCATCTTAGATGATTCTGTGATTCACTGATTGTTTTTGAAATACCTCTGTTGGTGCTACAAGTGTTGCATTGCTATTTTTGGAATTGCTCATACTGTAGGGGTACTGCCATTTGTGTTTTTTGAAATACACAGTTAATGTATGCTTTTTATGAATGTTTTAGTCAAGATTTGTGGAATTCATACAGTGCAGAATATGTAGGCTGCCATGTGCCTGTAGTATGCATATATTCTTCAAGTCAGAATCAAAGAGATGCAAGCGACAGAAAGAATGCTTTGATGCTGGATAAAAACTTTTTCACCAAAGCAGAAGTCACAGTAACTGCCCATTGTAGATTTTGTCTGGATAAGAGAAATGATGTAAAATAAAGGAAATCAACTGATAGTCTGAAAAAGATAAGACAGGCAGACTTGACAGGATAATGTAGTAGCAGCTGGTGTGAGAATGGTCGCCTGCTAATTTGTAGATTTTAAATAATTTCTGAGTTTGATTTTTTCCATCCTGTAAAGTTGGTTACTAAAAATAAATAATATTGAGCTCAAGAAACTTCTAGTGAATAAAACAATTGAAGTATTTACATTTTGATAACATAAAGCAGAGACATCAATATATGGGCAGCAAGCTGAATGTGATGTAAAAGATTAGACTGTATTCCTTCTCCCCATGTTGGTCCCTGAGTTTAGGACATAGGGGTATGCCCATCCTAAGAGCCAACCCAGCTAATGACTGCCCAAGTTTTGTCTTTGGTTTTGTTATGTTAACCCAAGCCTCAACAGTTAGCTAAAGGCTGATCAGGGAGTGGAAAAATGCGTTTGCCGTTTTTCTATACCCCTTGTTAGTCTGTGCACTTGTTTTAAGTCTGATATTCTTCCTCACATGTTTGAGACCAACATTAACCTAAATAATACAACTGTTTTAACTGTTAATGAAGTGCGTGGCCCAGTTTCTAGTGCTGATTCCAGTCACATTCTTGGGCCATTTTTTTTCTCTGTTACTTTAGACAAAGAAGGGTTGTGAACTCTGTGATCTACATAATTGCATAACATGACCATTTTGTAGAAAAGTTGGAAGTTGTTTGAAAAAAATAAGGTGGAATCATTCTATCTTAAGCACGTTGCTCCTAAACATGAGGTATTAGTAATACTGATCAACAGCATCTGATATACCGTCTGGCTTTTTGTACATAAAGTATGTGTAAATCTTAAAGCCAAATCCTATTTGTCTTTCATTAATTATCTCATTAAATTCATCCAGGCCACTTGCTTAGCTTTGAAATCTGAGAATGCACATGCATTTAAGCTTACCCAGGCTGACCTCCCGATCTGGTTAGATCTTTAGAGACTGCTTTGCTATCTATCACAAAGGTTGTTGTCTGTTTGAAGAAATTTTATACCACTTGAGTTTAACATTGTAAAGGCACTGAGCAAAGGTGTTGTGGGTACAAATTTTAAAGTACATAACTGATTTAGGATCTAGCTGAGATTTTAAAAAACAGCTTGGGCACTGAAAGCATAGTTTTTAAGACTTGGAAGATTTGGGTACCTAAAAGGGAATTTCAGAGGATTTCAAGCAGCAGAGACAACTCTTGTGACTGAAAAATCTCCCCTCTGTTCAGTGGCTCTCTAGTGTGGGAAGCAGTCAGGAGGTGCTGCCTAACGTAGCTGGGCACTTACCGGTATGGATTTGCCCTGAGCTGGCCTGGGTTCCCAGCCTGGCAATTCGATTTGTGATTCAGGAGAGGGGCATGCTGGGGCTGAGCCCTCAGGAGCAGAGAGTGGAGTATAACCTGGCAGGCATGTTAAAAGCATAGCAAATGCACCAGCAGAAACAGACCCCTAAAAGAATACAGCACACCCCTACCACGCACATGTTTATTTTTTTGCTTTCCTGACAACCTCAAAAGTTCACTGAACAAGAGAGAGGCAAGAACACCTGGATTTCATAACCCAGTAGTTCAGGCAGTGAGCTGGAAGGTGTGTCTCAGGTCGTGATCTCTGCTTTTATTGTGTCTTGTATATTTTAGACTGATCAGTCACTAGATAAAATAAACTCTGGTGAGTGAACAGACCAGAGAAGGTGCCCTGCTGGATCTCCTCTTTGTGAACAGACAAAGGCTGGTGGATGATGTGGAGATTGGAGGCTGACTAGGGCACAGCGATCATGAAATAATAGAGTTCTTTATTCTTAGAGAGGTCAGGAGAGAGCTAGGCAGGACTGACATCCTGGACTTCAGAAGCTGGGCCACAACAACCCCCAGCAGCGCTACAGGCTTGGGGAGGAGTGGCTGGAGAGCTGCCAGCCAGAGAGGGACCTGGGGGTGCTGATTGACAGCCGGCTGAACAGGAGCCAGCAGTGTGCCCAGGTGGCCAAGAAGGCCAATGGCATCCTGGCTTGTGTCAGCAATAGCGTGGCCAGCAGGGACAGGGAAGGGATCTGACCCCTGTACTCGGCACTGGGGAGGCCTCACCTTGATTCCTGTGTTCAGTTTTGGGCCCCTCACTGCAAAAAGGACATTGAATGACTGGAGCATGTCCAGAGAAGGGCAACGAAGCTGGTGCAGGGTCTGGAGCACAGGTCGTACGGGGAGCGGCTGAGGGAACTGGGGGTGTTTAGTCTGGAGAAGAGGAGGCTGAGGGGAGACCTCATCACCCTCTACAGCTACCTGACAGGAGGGTGCAGAGAGCTGGGGATGAGTCTCTTGAACCAAGTAACAAGTGATAGCACAAGAGGGAGTGGCCTCAAGTTGCGCCAGGGAAAGTTTAGACTGGGTATTAGGAAGCATTTCTTTACAGAACGGGTTGTTGGGTGTTGGAATGGGCTGCCCAGGGAGGTGTTGGAGTCCCCATCCCTGGAGGTGTTTAAGAGTCAGGTCGATTTAGAGCTTAAGGATCTGCTGTAGGTGGGAACTGTGCTAGGCGAATGGTTGGACTAGATGATCTCCAGGGTCCTTTCCAACCTAGATGATTCTGTGTGAAATAAATAAATCCACTGTAGTATGGAGTAATTCTACTAGCTCTGGCACCTGGACTATAAAATGCCTCAAACAGTCTGCTCTATTTTAGTGATAGCACTATTCCTTTCCACCACTTCTGGTGTACACACTAAAATGTTACTAATTACACTGATGGAAGGTCCTCTTTTAAAGCAGAGCCTGTGCTTGCTTGGTACTCTGTCTACTGGTGGCACAAACATGGCATGCCAGCTCACTTTTCTGTGACAATTCCATATTGTTTTCTATTCTGCTGCAGATAGCCTGAAGGGGACTTGCTGGCTTAACATCCAAGACAGTCGCTGTGAAGTCAACATCAATGGTGCTACACTGAAATCTGAATGCTGTGCTACCTTAGGAGCAGCTTGGGGTAGCCCATGTGAGCGATGTGAAATAGGTATGCTTATATATCCTGTATCTTCTGGGAAAGAGAGGAAGTACCACTAGATAGATACTCATCATTTTCTGTATTGAACACAAACTGCAAACAACCTGGGAAATGAAGTTGTCTTGTTTATTATCACTTGTAATCTCCACCGTGAGAAATAATTCTAATAACTTCGAAGTTACCAGGAAATAGCATGTGAATAAATCTTTTACTAATCACCTATGTTTCATCTCCACAGGGACTGTGCATTGGGGTAGGGAACTAAGGACTGCAATATTAAAAATAAATATCCGGTAAAAGTCTTGAGGGCTTTTCATGTTGCAGGCTGTTAACACTTTTTCCAGCAGTTTCGAAGCACACAGCTTGACAGTACTACTACTAGATTACAGGGCTAGGTCTATAAGTTGGAATCGGGAATGCTGACTGCCATATTCTCCCCATAAGTTTTGAATAATGCTATTTGCAACTGAACCAATGTCAGGATGTTCTATCCTTTCATTTTTAATTGGAACAATAAATGTGGGCACATATATCCCATCTAACAAGCAAGGTGCAAACAACATCCAAGAGAGCTCTTCACTGTGCAGTGCAGCATCAAGCAAAGATACTACTTTGGACTTCAGGAAGCAGCATGGTCAGGTTAGACTGGTAAAACTAATCAAAAACTAATCAATCTAGAGAGCTAATTAGCTCAGACTAGATGCTTGTGACCATTTCATTTCCTATTCTCTAACTAGTTAAATTTCAGCAAACTTATGTATCACTACATCATGCTACATTTTACATGCATATCCTAAAATAATGTCATCGCTCAAATCCTTTATTAAGCTGCAGTGGAAAAAGAGCCTTTAGTGATAACTGACATCACTAAAGCTTTAAATCTTTAGACAATTTTACAGGAAATTTACCATTCAGATACTTCTTGAGTACAGAGATTGATATGATTAGATGTTGATCATTCTGGTCTCCATTAAGGAAAGCACATGAGAAAGTAATTGTCTAAGATTTAATTTCCTCAACTATTCACTTGTTTTAAGTAGCATATATGAGCCAGCACTTTTCTTGATCGCGTCTAGAGCATTCACCACCTTAGGCAGTCAAATCATTAGAGAATTCCAAAGATATATTTATTGTTAAATTATTTACCCCTATATTTCTGTTGTTCTAAAGCAGTGATATATCTTTCTGGCTTGATTGCAGACACAGCTTGCTCAAGAGGATTTGCCAGAGTGAAGGGTGTTAGCTGTGAAGGTGAGGTTTTTGCTTCTTACTGAATATGTCATTACTTTTTCCTTTCCAAATGAGATAAAAGGAGATTTTTTTATGTTGTTGTTCTTGTTAGGCATAATCATATTGGCCTTAGATGAATGCCTTCACAAACAGTGACTGTTAGGAAGTTTTATGTTACACTGTTGGAGAATATCAAAATGATGCAAAGAGGATGGAGCAGCTCCTTCAAAATACATTAATCCCTTTAGTTTTTGCTTTCTCTCAGCCATATCCATCATCTTGTCTTAGAGGATGTGACACATTAGTGCCCTATGACTTGACAATCTTGAAAGAGTCCCTTGAGACTGAGCAAGATGCTTGTTCAGAAGTGTTCAGGCCCTCCTACAGTATGGATAGAAGCCTCTCACTTTCCTTCATATAGCTTAAATTCTCAATAAAGCTGTAGCTCTCTCCTTTGAGTTACCATATAACTCTATCCTTTGTTCCCCCAACAGATGTAAATGAGTGTGATGTTTTCCCGGGGGTTTGTCCCAATGGACGATGTGTCAACAGCAGAGGCTCATTTCACTGTGAGTGTCCTGAAGGGCTGACACTGGATGGAACAGGGCGAGTGTGTTTAGGTAAGAGCACACTCAACTCTTGCCAGCTTTTTAGCTGTGGCCAACAGTTGTCCAAAACTATTCTCAAAGGGTTGTGGAACGATATTTAGTTTGTTTTTTAATTCCTCCGAAAGCAGCTTGTCAAGCCTATGTTTTAGTTCATGCCTGCTTAGATATCAAGCATCCATCCCAGTCCGGGCAACAGCTGTTAATCGCGTGGGGGAATATGAATGTTTGTGTTAAAATTCGTTTTGCCCACAGCACAGTCAGTACATGTTGCTAGAGTGCTGCCTCTGACTCTGACTCCCATGGATGAACAGAAATGTCCTGACTTGAGTCGCTAGGAGGGTGATAAGCAGGTGGCTGGTCAGCCAGCAGCCTGTAATGCAGTGTGGATGGTGCTTTTCTCTATTGCTCTCTATAGTCATTTTGTGAAACTCAGATACTACCTTGTAGCTCGAATATGCTGATGCAAATTGGTCGGTCTGAGACTAATCAGAATGAATGTAGATAAAAATAAGACTTCATCTTTCTTGTACAGATAAGTATCTGCTACTGACAAAACATGACATCTGTGAACACATGCATTTCTCTAGGAAGGACTTCAGGTAGAAAATACTGAACCCGTGTAAGTTCAAGAAAACAGAAGTATCCTGTAGAATGTGTAGTTAGTGTTATTAATATGCACCTTTTAGAAATCAGTGGTCAGAGATTAAAAAGTTAAAGTTGGGGAACTGAATGTTTAGAATAGATTCTGGAATCCATATTAATTTTTATTACCAGTTCTAAGGACTGTAACAGTATGATTACTGACAGCATTGATTTCTTCTAAGAAAACAGTGCAACAGAACCAAAAAATATTTTCAGCCCTTGTTTCATGTCAAGGGTTTTCCTACTTCTAACCTTTATTTTTTTATTTCAACAGTGTTCTCTTTCCTCAAACAGATTCAAATTTAAGGAAACACATTAGGTTTCATTGCACTTTGCCTTGATACAGTTACCAGATTGTGGTTTCTTATAATGTGAATGTAATTCTAGAGATGTTTTTTAAATAAGCAGAATTTTGAAATGAAGCAGATGTATACAATCAGTATAAATTTCTCAGAAAAAAAGAAATAATTCAAACCCAAGTCTGCCGAGATGCACGTATCTGATATTGTACATATCATATGTAGTTTTGCATCTTAGGGTTTATTTTATATTCCAACACCCCCAATTCCCCCTCCTCAACTTAGTAATTCTGTTGCCAGTCGCTGACATCTGTGGCCATCAACCTGTATTATTTATTAATGAGAAGTTTGGTAGAGAGGTGTGTATTTAATTGTGATTGATAGATATAAAGTTGGAACAAAGGAGCTATCTTCAAGCAAGACACAGGATTCCTCTACTCTCAAAGCCATGTTCCCTTTTCTTATTCTAATGAAAAAATGACCTTTTATGTTGCAAGATACATGCCTTCTCCTGTGCTACACTGTGCACTATGTCATGTATTTCTGAGATATGTTTACTTCCTGCAGGATCCACTACAGTGATTTTAGTGCAAATACTTACTATCAGTGTGTTTACTGAGTCTCTGGAAATTAAATATTATCTTGATGTGGAATAGTTTACAGGAAACCATGACTGTTCTTTGAGCTATTTTCATTTCTTCTACTTGCTTCTGAATGGCTTAAGTCCAGATGTGCATAGGGTAAATTGATATTATAAATTTGAACAACTTTGAATGGAACTTTGTATGGAAAACAGTTCAGCAGCTCATCTGTGTTATTTTTAGATCTTTCATCTTCTCCAAAGCTTTTTACACTAAGCATTTAAGAATTCTGTTAGCTTTGCTAAATCCTAACTTCCCAGTCCAGTATATCGTATGAAGTATTAATGCTTATATTTATCCTGAAAATGCAGCTTGACCTCCAGTCCATTTTAGTCATGTCAGGAAGCTCTAGAACATGTAAACAAATCATTTTATCAGACTGGATAATGAAAGAAAATGATCATTTTCTTCAGAAAGAAGATCTTCCTTACACAACAAAGATCTTCTTTCTGAAGAGCTTTAAGCTACCAATAAACTTTGGCATAGTGTCACAGACATCTTCTCTAGCACTGTTGTAACTGATACTGTCCATTTCCCATTATTAGTATTATTTGCCAGATACTTGGAATTTGGGCATAGAAGTTCTCCTGTGTTGTAGAAATTATCACATAGAGATTTAACAATCCATTTTTGTATACATTTTAAATTTTAAGAAATACTAACATTTTTTCTAAAAGTTGTAAACTTTTTCCTTACTGAAAACAAGTGAAAAGTGTGGAATATACTGATGCTTTCACATGGGTTATTATTGTTATTTTTTAATGTGTGTGAGATATAGCAATGCTAATTTTTTCTGTGTATAGACCAGTATGTGATGCTTTTCCTGACAGTTGGTATGCAAGTCCAGATTTTGCCTGCACACTTGGTTGATCTGTCTTTTGGTTGACCTACTTTTCTGCAGATGGAACCACTAAGTATAACCGTAATTGATTTTTCTGGAAACGATACTGTTTTTTCCTGCTAACTGGTGTTAAGCTAAACCTAACAATGTTCAGATTCTTCTTCTATATTCCTTGTGTAGTAAATTCATTTAATAAAATACATAGATAGGAATTATTTTTTACCAGGTATGCAGGTCAGTTTGTAAATGATACAGTAAAGAACTACATGTCTCTGTCCTATCAAATACACATAGAAACCTGAAAAGCATGATCATGACAGAGTAATCGTATATAATGATTTTGGAAGACAACAAAAGAAATCCCTGTACTTTTATGTTGTACAGCAGAGATACAGAAACTTAACTATAGTGCAGTATTAGCAACTTCAGATGGTTGAACACTGTGCAGAAGTGTAGTCATTAAGCAGAAATCTGTCTCCCGGAAACTGAGCCTCACATATACTTGTGCCTCAGAAGTAGGTGCTTCTGAAAGACAGAAAACTTTAGCAAAGGGTAAAATGACTATTTGTTGTTGTAAAATGAGCAGATATTCGCATGGAGCAATGCTACCTGAAATGGGATGAAGATGAGTGCATTCAGTCTGTGCCTGGCAAGTTTCGCATGGATGCCTGCTGCTGTGCGGTGGGGGCTGCCTGGGGCTCTGACTGCGAGGAGTGTCCTAAGCCTGGCACCAAGGAATATGAGGCTCTGTGCCCCAGAGGTCCCGGCTTCTCCAACAGGGGTGATATTCTAACTGGCAGGCCATTTTATAAAGGTAAGGGTTCATTCCTGTATGGAAAAATTCATTATAGGCATGTCTGGGTGAATATTCTGAGAAAATGCCAGGATTTGTGTCTATATTTGTTATATATTTGAGGTTAGAGATGTTATGAAAGTGCTTGCCTTGAAGAGCTGACCTTACAGGTGGGAAACTCTGCCTGCATGGTGTGCAGGAGTGTTACAGGAGTTTAAAAGGAAAAGGTGGAAATTGATAAGGAGAAAAAAGGAAATTACTATGACAGGACTGAAGGGAGCAGAGCTCTAAATTATGAGAATAACAGAAAATGTGCACCTTTTTTGAGGTAGTGCTTTGGGAAGAATGAATTGAAGGTCAGATGAAGTTCCACAAAGGCAGGGATTTAAGATGTAAATGTAAAATATTACTAAAATTTGGCCAGGGTTCTCTGAAACAGAGACTTAAGAAGGATAGATTCTTTCTGTGGTTTGCAGAATGAATAAGTGGTTAAAAGGCAAGGGTGTATGCTGCGTTAAAATTATGAGGGCAATAATAATGAGCTGCAGTGATAAAGAAGTAAATAAAAATCTTTTGTCCAGTTTTGACCAGCCTCATCTCCTGTAGAGAAAAAACAAAACTGAAGAGGTTGGAAAATGTTAAGAAACCAGATCTGAGATATTTTAGGTGATTGAGAACTTAGAAGAAAAACTGTAAATTTCTGTCTGCAGAAGCTGAGGTGATCTGGAAATGTTTTAGTATTTTATATGTTTTTAAAAGGATGTATTCTGAAGCATTTGTCTTGAAATAGTTGAGAAAACTTAACAGACTGGACCTCTACTTCACCATAAAATAACTTCTGATTTTCAGGAGACATTATTCTCAGGCAAAGCTCTTAGCGCTCAGTGGTGATTTGCTAACAAATAAGGAAATTAATAATATAATCGTTTATTTTATTCAAAATTATTTAATTAGAAATAATAAATTCTTAACTGTTTAATAATTATAGTAAAATCTTGTCTACTTCAAGATTTTTGTAAGGTTTTGCATCTTGCTTCTGCTTTTGTATTTGGACCACACTTTTCTTGCATTCACACTTAATACATAGATCCAGGAGTTAGAATCTTGTTTCATCAAAGATGATTCTCAGGTAAGGACATTGATCCAGCAAATTATATCTAACAGTGTAAGAAGTTTGTAAATGCTGTTGGGTAGTGCCTATGAGAGAGGCTGACACTTGAAAAACCTTTATTTGTCCTCTGCAAGATCCTTTAACAGCCTGTTATCCAGCTGTCCAGCAAAATGCATTTAGAAGAGGTGAAACATTTCATTTGAGATTTAACGAAAGAAAAATTACCCTTTCTAAACTGAGCTCCAGATACCACTCTGGCAGTCTCAATTAATCAACCAGGTAATGGTTATATCTGTTACAAGCTGGCACAGGAACAGCATGAATTGTGGTACAAAGCAAAATAGAGCACAATAGACATATTGACATCATGAGCAAGAGAGTCTCAACTCAGGAAGTTTGACTGAATTTGGTTGATTGCTGTTTAACATAAATTTTTCATCACTGCTTTGGGTATTGAGAAGCAAAGAAAGCATAAACAATTCAACAGGTAGGGAACCATCTTTTCTGCCCTACTGCCAGATTCAACTTCAGCCCAACACCTCTGCTTCACCCTCCTGGTTGTCTGCCCCTCCCGGATCCACGGATGAGGTAGTTCGCAGCACAGGGCCCTGGGGATACTGCAGTGGTTTCTCTTTGTCATCCCTCGTTGCTTAGTCTTTTCATTCACTGCCTCGTTTCCTTGCCCTGGCATGGGCTCCTCCATGGACAGAGGACCTCGGGGGTGTTCCTGCATCAGCATAGGTTGTCCACAGCCCATGCTCCTCCAGGATGTCATGCACCAGTGTGATCACTCATGTACAGTAGTCCCTGGGGGGTGTCCCTGCCCCAGGATGCATCACCCACAGGTCATGATCCCTCAGGGATCTTCCTACCCCAGCAGGGGTTGCATGTGGGTCACCATCTCTCAGAGCTGTCTTTACCCCAGCATACATCCTCCATGGGCCACTGTCCCCCAGGGTGTTCCTGCCCCTGCTTGGGTCACCTGTAGGCTACAATCCCTCAGAGGTGTGTCTGCCCTGGCATGAGTCACCCACAGCTGCAGTCCCCCAGGGTGTCCCTGCCCTAGTGTGGATCTTCCACAGGCTGTGGTCCCTCAGGGGTGTCTCTTCCCTGACATAGGTCCTCCAGGTGTGGCAGTGCTTCAGGCTTTCCTTCTCAGACATGGAGTTCTGCCTTCCAAAAGTGCATTTCCAGTCATGTCTCCAGCAGTGGCCCCTCCTGCTTACCTCCTCAGTTTAATTTCTCCATTCTCCTAACCTGTGTAGGGGGAGGCCATCCCTCCAGTGCCCTGCAACCTGAACCCTGCCTTTTATGCCCAATATGACTGGTAAGAAAGAACAGGAAATTCCCATTAATTATATATACATTTGTGCTTAAGAATGATCTTTTGTTTTATTTCACAGATATCAATGAATGTAAAGTGTTCCCTGGTATGTGCATGAATGGTAAATGCAGAAACACAATTGGAAGTTTCAAATGTCGATGTAACAGTGGATTTACTTTAGATATGGAGGAAAGAAACTGTACAGGCAAGTCTTGCATTTTCCCCAGTTTTTCCTAGGATCAAAGAATAGTCCAGATTGAAAGGAATGGGAAAGGGATCCTAGATCTAGCTGTCTAGCACCCTGTCCATCTTGAAGATATCCAGTGATTCTGCCACGGGGACTCTACCACATGCCTGGGGCATTTTGAAGGAGCCTGGATAGCTTGGTGATGTGGAAAATTGATGTAATTCATTTCCTGCAGTTTCTAAGAGCTTAATCTTTGGACAGAATGGCTGACTGTCTTAAGTTTTCCTTTCAGAAAAAAGATTCTTTAATAAATGTAACGTTCTTTTTGTACACGTAGATAAGGAATTTTTTTAAATTGATGTTACAGATGCTCTGGTCGTGCTTACTCGGTACAACCTGAGAGATCAATGAGGATCACTGGCAAAGCCAAGTTCAGTGTTTTAACATACAGATTAACTTAATTTACATTTCTTACTGTCTGATCATAGTATTACGAAATGAACTTGGACATTCTACTGCAAATTCATTTTCATTTTGATTTGATAGCCAAGCACACACAGAGGCACCGCTGCAATTCTGACATCAGTGTAACGTTAACTCAAGAAGAGATGAGCATTTAATTTGAAAGTTTAATGTTTTGTTATTTACTGTCTGGAAAAACTGAAACAGAAGATAAGCTTAAGAGTTTTCTGGTATGAGAAACTGGATAGCTCTTATGAGAACCATTGTGGGTGGCTCTATGCAGAAAATGAAGGAGGTTTTGTTATACCACACAGGCATCTATGTAATGTGAAGTGTGGGTGGTAAGGCATGTTAACTGAGGTTGGTCTGGATGTTAACATTGCCCTAACTGGTGATTTCTGTGTTTTTATAGTGAACACATTGGTGAGAAATGCGTTTAACAAACTTTATTTCTAAACTAGCAGAAATAAATCAGAAAACTTCTCCCTACAGATGCTTTTTTTGTTGTTGTTTTCCATTGAAAGTTTGTTCTGAGGAAAACTTCCACTGAGCAGCTGTAGAGAACCACATTTTATTAAATGGAACACTTCTTTTTTGGTTTAAATTAGCAACAAAATGTTTTATAAAGCCTGCAGGAGGCCAGGTACTCTGTAACATCCCAGACCCACCACATGGGTTACCATCTGACACCTCCACACATCTGTGTGTGAGGACTGAACTATCTTCACCTGGCAACACAGGCAAAAGAGACTCTGGCATGTGGTGAAAAAATAAATGTTTTAAATCTTTAACAGTTTCTTTAGTTAAGATTATACTTTCCTAGTTTTCCTCAACCACTTATGCAAATGAGTCTATTACCCAGCTAACCAACTTACTGCAATCATGTTGATGCTCTTCTTTGATTCCTTGCTCCATAGAATTCTTGTATGACAGAACCAGTCCTATGCCTTATCCTGGACTAATGTCTTCATTGTTTCAAATATTCTGTTATTTTTATTCCCTGTAAAGACTCGTGATTTCTTAATATGCAAAAGTTAATGACATAGTGTGAATGAAGCTCAAGGTAGAGGGTATAGAGGAGAACATGAAACAAAGGCATTGAACTCTAGTTCACTCCAAAAACACTGGATGAGCAGTAGGATGAGGAAGGCAGAAGTCTGGAAAGATGTGAGGAGATAGTAAATATAGGGCTATCCAGTTCTTTTTTCCAGTCCTCTCCTTCAACACTGACCTGTTTCACTGGATCATACCCATATTACAAATTCCTCTTTAGCTTCCTGATTCACTACCAGAGTGTTTTACAAAGACCTCTTCCTCTCCCCTTTTTACTTTCTACAAAACTGCTATAATTTTCCAAAGTAAGTTTCATTCAAATGTAACTAATAAGATAACCAGTGAACTGTAAATCTGGCTCTTTCAAATGAGCTACTTTAATTCCTAGTCGAAAGGGGATATATAAGCTTATAATGCTATTATTGGATAAAAGTCTTCATAATAAGCAAATTAGTACCAATGGCACTGTAGTCTTGGCAGCAACTTGTACCTCTGTAATAATAACTCAGAATTTGTTACAGTTAGTAACTGTAACAAATTTTCCTTAGAAATCTAACCTTAAATTACACTTAATGGAAGCCTGCTTGTTGCATAGTTTAATCTATAGTTGAGAGCTCTGAAGGCATTGCATTATGAATCTTCCACAAACTGTTTCATATAACCAGATATTCATGTAAATATTAAATTAATTTCATTTTTCTCTGTTGATTTATATATTATATATTATTTCTGTAGAGTTTATAATCGCCAAGTATTCACTTCTGTGAAAAGCGGGGTAACCTTAAACTCTGTTTGATTTTTTTCTACCTCTCCATTACTATAAAACAGACATTGATGAGTGCCGGATCTCCCCAGACTTATGTGGAAGTGGTACTTGTGTCAACACTCCTGGAAGTTTTGGCTGTGAGTGCTTTGATGGTTATGAAAGTGGATTTATGATGATGAAGAGCTGTATGGGTAAGTGTTAGCAGGATGACTTGGAGTCTGTCCATTTACCATACAAAGCTTGACTGTACTCTGTACTATACTCTACTTTGATTCACTGAACACTTCATATGCATAATTATTGTGACTTCTTGACAAATGAAACTGATACACAGTTTATAGGACATATAGGGAATAAACTGCCTGATAATAGAGTTCAGCGTGTCTATGTACTATGCATATAGCTTTGCTTGTTCTTTTTGCTAATTTCTTTTACACATTTCTGTACAGATGTTTTAGAATGGCAGCAACCATTCATGTAGTTTTTAAGTGGCTGATGAGGTATCCAAACACTTGGTGAAGTTAGGAGTAGAATGCTGGATTTTCAAAAGTAGTGTAATTCACTTTTCCTTGATTCTTCTAGGACTCAGGAAATTCTGAGAGCATTTCCTGAAAGATCACATCTTTCTAATCTGTTTAAAGTTGTAAGAATAGATATAGAGACATCAAAAGTTACTAGCCACCTTAAAAAGTCTTGAGTTAGTATTGTGGAGTACTTCATGAAATACATTATGAAACATATAATGAAAATGCAAAATGAGATTTTCATCTTGATGAATGGGTCCCCCTCCTTGCCCTTCTTGAAGATAGTATTGGCATTTCCTCTCCTCCCACCCTAAAGATCCTTGTGTAATTTCTGTGACCTTGCAAGGGTACTCAGAAGGGTCTTCAAAATGACATTGGCCAGCTCTCTCTTAGCATTCATGGATCTTTTTCATGTCCTTTGTCAGCAGTTCATTTCCCCCGTTTCCCCTTATTTTTTTGCTGTTATACCCTTCGCATCCTTTGCAGGAGTCAACTCCTGGTGGCTTTGGCTTTCCTAACCTCATCTCTGCACCTTCAAAACAGGGCTCTGTATTTCTTCTGCATCAGCTGTCCCTTTGCCTATTTTATTCTTCCTTTTTGTGTTTGAGTTTGTCAAGGAGCTTTTGTGCTTTTAAATTGAACTCAAATAAGTGGTCCTATGCCTCTGTGTGCCAGGAGGCCATGGAGGCCTCCTATCACCTTACTTGCTGTCCTAGACTCCAAAAGTCAGAAAAAAATCATTGCTTGAATCACAGGTGAACATAACAAAAAAGCTAAATTGTGGAGGGTGAATAACGTTTATGAGAAACAGTACAAATGCAGAGAATCAGTACTGTATGGTGGATATATGTTATCTGTAAGAACAAGGCAGGAAAGGAAGATGTCACATAAATAAGCAGTGAGGAGATAAGTCAAGAAATTACTTCTTGAAGGCCTCATGTAGGAACTAAGAAAGGGAGGGCATATTGTTCAATTAAAATATTTTGGAGCTATGAGGACTTTCCAGGCAAAAGACATGTTGAATTCTATTATCAGGTAGTTTCTTTCCTCATGTAAATAACCTGCAAAACTCAGTGATATATTGGCTAAATTCTCAGGCTAGATAATACTAGCCTGCTTGTCTTAATAGTCTAGTTTCAAGAATAGGTAGGTATAACGCTTCCTGGAAGCCCCAAAACATGAGTGCATCCTGCACCTTGAACATCTTTTTGTCATATTTCTCTTCATCCACATCTGTACTGTTAGCTGTTTTCATCAGGTTTGAAAGTCAAATATTGTTTGCTATTATAAGCTGCAGCAAGCATGGTTTTCAGCCACAGAATGACATATGTAGAGGTTATCAAACTGAATAGCCATTTAATTAAAAGTTTACACACACTTCCCTGTTAACAGCATCCAAAGACAGCAATTTCCATGCATACATAAATGGGTGTCGGGTTACTTTAAGAAACACTGTTTTGAAAATTTCATCACATTAATGTATTGTTCTGACAACCATCCAAAGAGTTGTGTCCTGTGTCTCCTAGAATACTTAATTTTGAATGATAAATTTCTGGTTTTCTTGAGGGGAATAATACCCATTGTTAGAGTTAATAAGGTATTGTTTGTTTGCCCTGTTGTGCAGTATGACAAAAGGAGCAGTGCTGCTTCAATGAAACAATCCTTTTATTGCTGACCTCCAAATTTTGTCACACTGAAATTGCTTTTTTCTTTGTTGCTCCTTAGTAATGATTTTGTATTGGTTTATCATGGTTTCTTCACAGATATTGATGAATGTGAACGCAACCCTCTGCTGTGTAGAGGTGGTACATGTGTGAACACCAAAGGGAGTTTTCAGTGTGACTGTCCCCTGGGACATGAGCTGTCACTGTCACATGAGGAATGCATAGGTGAGTTTCAGCTCAGAATAGTAGTCTTCAGCCTTCTAAGAAGAGTAGTCATCTGTGCTATAAAAACTTCTGGTCTCTGGCAAGGATGGGGTCTCAGGAGTATCTTAACACAGATTCATGCTTCTCTTTTATATGAATATCTTCAAATTAAAGCCTTGTAACAGATCCTGTAAAATCTCCAGTGCCCTTAATGCTGTTGACTTCAAAGAGGAGTATTTCACCAGGCCTCTTATGGATTATTTAGCAACTCAGAGAACCGCTCACATAGGCAGCTTTCAAGTGAAATACATACAAGCACAAAGTGAACTTTGTTCCTACAGTCAGAAAAAAAGTATTTAAATGCAGCTCTCCTTTTTGCAAATAATTCACCAAAATGGTGGAAAAAATGCAAAATACATAATGCATATTATATCTTTGGTTTCTGTGTTTGATGCATAGTTGCTTCAAGAGCTGGTTTAAACCAGCAGATTGTTCAGTGAATGCTCGCAGGCCAGAAACGAGGAAGATAAACCTTTGGACACTGGCTTAAAGATCCTGCTCAGAGCTCTATACCTTGAACTGGAACATGCTAAGAACAAGAAAGAAGTTGAAAAAGCCTGAAAGCCACCAGTTTAAAATAGTATCTTTGACTCTCTTTCTCTGGCATTTGAGCAGTTATGCATTCTGAATAGCAAGTAGTTGATATGAATGGTTCTTTTCCAGATATAAATGAGTGCTCATTAAGTGACAGTCTCTGCAGAAATGGGAAGTGCGTGAACATGGTTGGAACGTACCAGTGTTCCTGTAATTCTGGGTACCAGGCCACTCCTGATAGACAAGGATGTATAGGCAAGTGTTGTACACCTTCACCTCTGTATTTGTGCTTGAGCATGTATTTTTTTATCTTCCTTGTTTTTATTTAATTTCCTACCTTCTTGAAACTGAGCAGGACCACCTTCTTGTCTGCTATTAGGCATATCCTGAACTGTTTTGGACCCTTCTTTTACCTTAGAAATATGAAGAAGTTATAAAAAGATTGTTGCTGTACTGAACTCCACAGAATACTTTCATAAAAAATACTCATGTGGTACTACTCCATTAAAATCATGTGGTACTACTCCATTAAAAACGACCAGAAAATACTGATTTCCCAATTAAGCAAGAACAGCCCCATGCGTTGGTAGTTTCTTTCACTTTTTCTTCTTATTGTTTGCATCTCTTAATCCTTCACTCTAGTAATACTGAATTATGTAGTTGGCATCACTTCGGTAAGGAAAACAGAGGTATTGAGAGGTTTTTTTATTTGTTGGCTTTGGGGGTTTTTGCAAAAATATAAATTTGTGCTACATTTCAAGCTTTAATGAAACATAAGTTTCTCAGGACTTTTCCTCCTTTCCACATGTTGTTAACTTTTTTTTACAGCCCTAGTAATACATACAAACAAAAGCAACAACTAAAAGTAGCCACTAGCTCCAACAGAGGAAAATGCAGTTGAAAGCAAGAAAGATGAACAAAATTCAAATCAGAGATAGTAGAGTGAGAATAAAAATTCAGTCATGTTACCAATAAACTTTTTTCATCTGCTAAGTGAAATGACAAAGGAAGATGACTTTTCCTTATAAAAGCAGACTTACTACTACTAATGTTGCTTCCCCAGATATTGATGAATGTATGATAATGAATGGAGGCTGTGACACACACTGCACTAACTCAGATGGCAGCTATGAATGCAGCTGTAGTGATGGTTATGCTCTAATGCCAGATGTCAGGACATGTGCAGGTAGGCTTTAATATTTTTAAAAGTTTCAGCGTCATGTGTTTCAGCCAATATGAATATGATATTCTTTTAGGAGATCCATACCAGAATGACAAAATTACTATCTGTTTATTTTTTTTTTCCTCCCAGATATTGATGAATGTGAAAACAGTCCAGATATCTGTGATGGTGGGCAATGTACTAATATTCCAGGAGAATATCGCTGTCTCTGTTATGATGGATTTATGGCTTCTATGGACATGAAAACTTGTATTGGTAAGTACCTGTATACACCAAATTTAATTTCAAAATTGAATTAATTTAAATATTCTGCAGCTAATGTTTTAGGGTTTAATCTTGAAAGTGGGTATTGAAAGTGTATATTATTAAAAAAAATCTGTAGCTCTTTCTTGTCTATCACTATGGATGTCAGGAAGGGTAGAAAAAAGTTTGAAAAGTCCTTAAGGATGAATGAAATCAAATAGTTCCAAAAATAGGAATGATTTAATTGTAATTATATGATTCCTATAAAACATCTCTATTGAGAAGAAATTATTTGAGTGCCCCAGCATTTTGTTGTGTCTCTTAAAAATGTTTTAGTTTATTCCCTCAACTACAGAAAGTTATCATAAGCAATTAGGAAGGAAATTTGCAATATCTTATATTTATTTGACAGTATGTGAAATAAGATGATCTTTGTCATTTAACTAGTGTAAAATTGGAGCTATCTGAATAAAGACAAAAAGTTGACCTAGGTGTAACTCACAATAAGAGTTTCAAGTTTCAAATTTTTAACCAGATCTTTAATTATTAACTATTTAGCTTTCAAATTAGGTGAATTCTAGAATAATGTTGAAGCCTTGTATTATAGTTGAAAGCCTATATTGAAGATATAGTGTGCAGTATAAGAATCTAAAACACAGTTCAGGTACAAACTACATTATTCTTTAGGAGAGGTTTTCTTCCTAATGGAATGTTTTCATCATATATACAACACTGTGGTGGTTTGACCTTGGCTAAATGCCAGGTACCCACCAAGTCGCTCTATCACTTCCCCCACCTTCTCCCTTTTTTCTTAACAGGGCAAAGAGGGGAAAGAAAATAAGATAGGGAAAAAAAAAACCTACACAACCCTTGTTGGTAAAACAAAAGCAGTTTTAATGTAAGCAAAGTAAAGCAAAGGTCCACACATGAAAGCAAAAAGAAAACAGATTTATTCTCTCCTTCCCATGAAGAGGCGCTGTCAGGCCTTCTCAGGAATCAGGGCTCCGATATGAGTATTTATTGCTTCGGAGGACCAAGGTGACTCCACCCCCTTCCTCCTTTCTCCCAGCTTTATACTGAGCAAACGTCATATGGTATGGAATATCCCTTTGGTCGGTTCAGGTCAGCTGTCCTGGCTGTGTCCCCTCCCAAGATCTTGCCCACCCCGTCCCACTGGGGGGGAAATGTCAGAAAGAGCCTTGGTGCTGTGTAAGCACTGCTCAGCAGGAGCCACAACATCAGGGTGCTGCCAACACCCTGCCAGCTCCAAGCATAAAACACAGCCTGTGAGGGCTTCTGTAGGGGAAAACCAATTCCGGCTCAGCCAGACCCAGTACAAACACTCAGTAAAATCTGAAAGAACAAGAGGACATCAGTAGCAAACTTACCTCTGTCTTGAAACTTAAGTTTGCATCAAGGCAGCACATGCTGAGCAGTCAATTGTTGAAGTGTCTGGAAAGGGAGTCTGACACGAGCACATCTGTTTTTCCTTCTGACTATCTTGGTTTTTTTCTAAATGGTTGTTGGAAAACTTCTGGTTGTAACTTATCACCTTTTTGCAAGGGTCTTTCCCCACTCCACTTGCATCCTGACTTCTGGAATGTTACCTTTGTGGTGGCTTTGTGTCATTGTATGTGCCAGAGATAGGTCTAACTTTTGGAAGCATTTATTCTCAACAGCATGCTCTTAATGTCTGCTCTTTACTTTCTCCCAAACTGGCTTTCAGCAGCACCATTAGTAAAGTGGTTATTGACCTCTTCTTTCATTCTTACTTAACCTTAGCTTTGATAAACATTTGGATTTTTCTTCCTCTCTTGAAATGTCTTGAAGTTTATTTCAGCTTCTTTTACAATCAGATGGACTTTGTTTCTTGTCAACAAGGAATTCGCTCTGTCACACACACATACACACTTGGGATCATTAGTTAAAAATATTTCTTAGCTACCCATTCTCTAATGACATAGCAGAGAGGTAGATATGTCTGTACTAAAAAGCAGCCAATGATCCGTAGTCATTCCCTGAAACCTAAATGGAAGGCTGTGCCAGAGCTACTCATAGCCATGGCCTACTAAGAGAAGGAGATGAAATTCCTCGTGATGTTAAGAGATCCCTGTTTGATATGCTTCGTAGTTCAGGCATTTCCAGTGAGATATTGGAAGAAGCAGGTCAGTTCTCATGTTCCAGGGATGTCTCAGCAAGCAGAACTACAGAGAGAAGTCTGCAGTTCCTGCAACTGAAGAGACACAGAGCATGGCAGCTTTCTTTGCCTCGTAGTGTGAATATACGAAGGAAGTAAAGGTTGCTGTTTTAAAATACAGAATTACATTTTACTGAATTAATTTAATAACAACACATTTGCTAATAGTCAGTTCTTACACGTTATTGATCATTATCACTGCACATACAAAACTGTCACTTTTTAACAATCCCATTCTAAACTATAGGCAAGTATACAATATCACAGAGCTGTTGTGGGTAGTTTGCATTTTCTGGCTTCCAGCGCTTTGTGTTGCTTAGTCAGAAAGGTCACAAAGGCCAAGGTGATTGGGCTTGAGCACTTGTCTACAAGAAAAGCTGGAACTGAGGTGAGTCTGTCTTTCTTCTTCTATTTTCCATACTTTTGTTGTTATGCTATTGCCTCCCTCAAAAAGCAGGGTCCCTTCTACTCCTTGTAGGTCTTGTTTTGTTGTCTTGCCAGTCATTCTTCTGGTGTACTTGTGAGGTTTTCCTGCCTATCTGCAGTCCCTTTTGCTTATATCATCCTTTGTCTGGCAACTTCTATGACTTTGACGTGTCCTTCATGCAGCTACGCCCATCTTTCTTTCTCCTTTTGGCAGTCTCCTTGCTCAGATTCTTATGCAAAACTGTGGCTGACTGTGCCATCAGAGTATAACACAATACGTACATGCTATTGCTAGTTACACTGTTTTAGCATGCTTATATTGGGGTTTAAGGCAAGCTAATATTAATTATATTCCATACAGTTTTAATTTATATGTGATGTGGGCCTCTGCTTTGACTGCATCTTACTTCACTCAAAAGAACTACAAATACCAGAAATGCCTTTTCGTCCACAGTATAGTGACTCTCTTTAAAGTCATAGTATAATACTGTTAGTGAATATCATTTCAAGGGACAAATGGAAATATTGGACAAGGTATTTTGAAAGCTCTTGGGCCATATGAGCCATATGCAGTTTGACTCAGAACACTCATATGAAACTCCTCAGTTATCCGCTTGACAAGTACCCAAGTCTAGTTTGTTCTTATGCCCATTTCATTGTTTCATAAGATTCATTGTCTTTCCTAAGATGGAATTCTTACTAAAAAAACTGCTTGAGTTTATAATTTTAACAAATATTATTTGGAGGTATTGACACACTTGTATATATCATTATTCTATTTTAAATAGTAATCAAAACGTGCAAATTGAAACCTGTAGATAATGTCAATATAGAAGAAGTAATCAATTTACTATGTAAATTCTTATTTGGATGAAATTCATAGCTATATTTTGATCAAGAACATGTTTTTCAAAAATGCTTTCAAGTCATTCTTGTAAGAAGTAATTGACTTCATAGTACAATAATTAGTATTCTAAACAAATGAGAAAACACTGCGGTATTTGGACTACACATTCATCCTTACTCATTTTTAGGGAATTAAAAGAATATAGAATAGAACGACTGAAATATATTATGATGAAGATTAATGAATGCCACATGTCATAGGGGTGGACCATGCTTCTGATATTTTCACCTGAACGAAAGTATTCCAGAAAGACAAAGTATGCTGTTAAATGACAGTAATGTTAACTAATAATTAATTTCTGTGCACTTACAGATGTGAATGAATGTGATTTGAATTCCAACATCTGTATGTTTGGGGAGTGTGAAAACACTAAGGGTTCCTTCATTTGTCACTGCCAGCTAGGATACTCAGTCAAGAAAGGAGCCACTGGATGCACAGGTAGAGCAAATTTCCAGCATATATGTCACATACCTTGGTTGGCTTTCAGGTGCAGATATCTTGGTTGGCTTTCAAGTAAAATAAATGCACAGATGCTCACACACAAGTCAGAGATTGGTATCTGTACATAATAGTAAATATAAGAATAAGCATTTTACATTTGTCAGCACGTATCCAGAGTTTGACAAGATATGTTACTTGACCAGCATCAATATGATATTAGAGGCCCCTTACATAACTGTAATCTTAAAGGCAAAGTTTTCATCAGTGTAGACTGGGTGAGTATTTGTGGTATGAAACATAGTTTGGGTGGGCACAGCTGCATTTGTGTTAGAAGTATTTTATCAGTACTCATTTGTCATACGTACTTAAAGTATGAACTCAGCTGTCAACTAAAGCTGCAGGAAATGTCTGTAGTCTAAAAACAGGACAAATGAAAAAAAGTAAAAGAATTAAAAAAGGTCGTGATGTGAAAGGGAAAGCATATGTCATCCTTCAACCCATGCTAATAAATTTTAAAGAATCTTTGTCAGTCAGTTTCAAACTCTGCAAGTTCCTATAATAGTTAAGCAGTACCTTGTCTTATGCAAGCTGGATTCACTGCATTCAAGGAGCTAAGTTAATATAAATTTATTCTTCTGGGAGAGTTGACAGAATTTCTCCTATAATTTGGTCTTTAAGAATTTATTCTGTAATTACTAAAATCTTGGGGCTAATCATTTTTATAACTGAAACGTGCCTGTGCACCCAAAAGTCTCATCCCATTTTAAGACATTAAAAGATCAGCATTTTTAATCTGTCTGGAAAATAGCTTTGATTGCAAACTGAAAAGTAATTGTTGGAGAGCAGACTAAATTTGTCATGTTTGCAAACAAGGAACAAAATGAAAAAGTGGTTGTCAATAATTTTCATTAACATATAATACAAAGTAACTTACTTGACTTATTGTGTAGTCTTGAACATTTGCTTTTTGAAGGACTACAAACCTGCACAATGGAAATAAACAAAATGTAAAAGGAACATAATTTTTAATATTCCAGTGCTCTTGATGTAAATACTAATAGTTTACTTTGTGGTTGTAGATGTGGACGAGTGTGAAATGGGTGCTCACAACTGTGACATGCATGGCTCATGTGTCAATGTACCAGGAAGTTTTAAATGTAGTTGCAGAGAAGGATGGGTTGGAAATGGCATCAAATGTATTGGTAAGTATACAGAAAACAAACCTTTTATCTTTCTTGTTTGTTTTGTTTAATTTTTTTTTAGGAAAGCATGTAATGTGACTATGTGATTACTCCATTAGGAACAAAGTATTATCTTGTATCTGCCACACTCTGTGGATAGATGGGTATGCAAGATTCTTATGTTTCAGGGGTTTGGTTTTCTGAGAAAAGAACTGGTTTCATCTCAAAAACTTGTCTGTGTAACATCTTAACATCTGAATTAACTATGTATTTTACAAATTTTATATACAAGTGCTAGAATGTTGAAAATATTAAAAATCAGTCAAAAAATAAAATTACAATTATTTTGTAATTTCCTGACAGTAAGATTAATTCTGTTAATTAATGTAAATTTATTTCATTAAAATTAATGAATAATTATTTTGAATTAATTTCAAAATTAATTTATTAATGTAAATGTCCTGTATTATGGCTAGTTTATGGGCCATAATATAGAGCAGATTGAACTTGAAGTATGGGAAACCTGATACTACTTTGTTGGGCTGCTAGAGTAGCATCATGTCCCCTAGCCTTCATTCTTTAGTTTGGTGTGTAAAAGACTGCAATATTTACCTTTTTTTCCAAACATTTTGGGATCTATGGAAGAGGAGCTTCATTTAGGAATCAGGCTTTATTGCTGTAATATGTAAAAGTACCATACTATGAGATTTTACTTCAGGCCAGATCTTCTAAGCTTTTTAAGCCTTATCTGAGAAAAAGGGGAAGGGCCCCTTATCTTTATTGTTATCATTTAATTAAAATTATGTGAGGTTCTACTAAGTCCCATTTGAAGGAGAAAACTTTTAGAAGTTTTCCTGGCAACATCTGTATAGTTCAAATACCTTCTGGGTATAGAGTGTTCTTCCAGGAGACCACTCCACAGGTGAGTGAGAAGGGGCTGTCGGCTAGCCCAGAGCACTAGGTAGTGTGACTCTTATGGCCATATGGGTCCATGACATTCCGATCAAACATGCTCTTGAGGGGAAGAAAACTCTTGTTTTTTCTTTGTTTTTTTTTTTTTCATCCAACTTGGCATCCAACTAACTAAGAAAGCTTGCATTAACTTTTATGGGGTTACCTTGTTGTCATATTCTTCTGTTCCTTGAGAAGACTCTACAAATGTATGGCATTAATGAGTAAGCTGAATTCTGTCTGGTGGCTTAGAAACATTTTACCCAATCCCATGAATTTTAACTTAAGGGAAGAAATATTAAAATGAAATTACTATAGAGTAACCCTGTATCTTCTAAAGAGAACTTCATGTATTTATGGAGACATAAATCGTCTTTGCAGTTCTGCTCGTTAGCTTGACAGTTCATTGAAAACCAAGTATGCTGACTGCTCTGTTACTGCTTGCACTCTTTTCCCCCTGATGTGCAGATCTTGATGAATGCTCCAACGGGACCCACCAGTGCAGTGTGAATGCTCAGTGTGTGAACACACCAGGGTCATACCGCTGTGCCTGTGCAGGGGGATTCACTGGGGATGGATTTGCTTGTTCTGGTAAGCAGTTTCTGTGAAAGCTGACATGTGACCGATTGTTTCTGCTTCATGGAAGCTTTGCAAATTTGATCTAAACCTGAAGTGCAAATAAATGTAAAAGTGTCTTTTAAGATCAGGATACTTCCCATCTGCTGAAGAAATGTGAACAGAGGCAACTGATTGTTCTTTTGATTTCTGTGCCAAATTGGGCTCGCTGGGCCCATTTGTTGAATGAAGTTACTGTCTGCTTCTCCCTTTTTCTCCTCTTCATGCCAAGTTTTTTTAATGCGCATGTGCTCCTTGCAGCAGCAGGCTCTCTAGTCAAGAGGAAAAAACACCAGCTCTCTGTTACGGTTCCCATCTTGTAGGCCAGGTCTGTCTCTGGCGGGGAAGGCATCATCTGTTTTCCCCTCACTATGTTAGTTGAGCAGGATTTAATCATTAACATAGGACTTATTAAACAGGAAAACAAATTACAATTTTAAAAATATTGCCTATGATGTCTGCATTTAAATTTGTTGGTAAATACTCACTATTAGTAATGAACATTGTTTAGCACGCAGCAAGTGATTCAAAATAAACTGATGTGTAAAGGTTTATGTGAAATGTAAAGATTTTATATTAAATATTAATAGCCAAGTATTGAGTTACTGTGGTTTTTATCAGATAAAGAGTGGAGATGCCACAATATCTCTCTCTTCTCCTGAATTCTAACGTGTCCTGTATGTAGTCAGCTAATCTGAAGGTTTGAAAGAATAAATCCTGATAATAGTAAAATACCTAGAAACTAATGTGAATGCATTCATTATTAGCTAACTGGCTAATTTTAAATCAAAATTAATTTACACCTTAACAAGACAATCTTCTGATGGGTATTGTAAGGTTTTTTTAATTTCAGAATAAGGATCTTCAAATATTTGAGTATGTTTCAAGTTTGTGATTAATGAACAAGAACTTTCATCTCTATTATTAACACACACTGTTTGCAGATCTTTTAAAAATCAGGAGAGATACTAGGGACTGATTAAAATGAAAAAAGTATATTGAAAAATTTTTGGACAATCATAAGCATATCTGACAAAATTTTGAGTTATTATGTTGACTGCAAATGGTGAATGCCTTGCTTGGTCATTTTACTCTTTTATGGCTGTTAAAATAAAAAAAAAAAATTAATTTGGGGGGCATACTAGAAGAATCCCCAGTAGTATGCAAATGATAGTTGTAATGTTCATAATCCTCAAAGGGTATTTCCTAAAATGCATATGAAAATAATTTTCTATGTGTGATTCACTTAAGAAAATTTGCCTTTTGAATGTATTCTATGTCAAAGTAACATAGCAATATATACCAGGAGACAAAGTTTTAACTTTGTAAGCAAAACATCCAACTTATTTGTCAAAGTTAATAGTACTGAATCTGAAAACCGTGCATTATTAAAAAAAATTTAAATCTGTTAATGAAAGACAAGGAGTAAGGAATCTTGGCAATATAAAAGGACTAATTTTGGAAATTGCATTTTGTTTGCTTTTCTGCAGTCTTTCAGTTTACTTCATCTTCAGGTGTCAATTTTTTGCTTAGTATTAACAATAGTCAACAGCACTGTTATTTTGAACATCAGGATAATGTTATGTGTATTTTGCTGGTGAAACATGTAGTTTCAAAGAAATTTGCTGTCTCCACAGATGTTGATGAATGTGCAGAAAATATTAATCTGTGTGAAAATGGACAGTGTTTGAATGTCCCTGGTGCCTACCGATGTGAGTGTGAGATGGGATTCACTCCTACCTTGGACAGCAAGTCGTGCCAAGGTAAGCCACTGGTAATTCAAGTTCATTTTCTGAGTTTGGATTGGCTGCTATAAAGCAAATAACAAGAAGTGCTGGAAGGACCTCAACCTGGAACCAGAATATTCAGCACATTCTTCACATATAAGTAATTTCTTCAAGCATTTTGCAGCATGAATTATGTTGAAGGTAACTTTGATCTTTTTATGAAGTTTTCCTGTCCAGAAATCCCAGAGTAGAGGTTTGGCACAGTAATTTTGTTTTTTTAAAATACTTCTCTCCTTTTTGTCATTAGTGAGTAGTGTGTGGAAAATCCTGTATTCATCACTGGTTTATGTAGTATGTTACATAGGAGACACAAATTGCATTAAGTGACCTCATTTTAAAATAAATGCTTTCAGGAATATTGAAGTAGGCAAATCACTGCCATATATGGCAAGTTTGTAACACATTTCTTATCATCACACTTTCACCCTCAATATTGTACCAGATCATCTGAAGGACAAAAAGGAATTACTATCTTTCTAGTCCAGTTCAGCTTCTATTCCCTATTACATTCTTACTTTTTTTTTATTTTAAGAGAGCCATATATTAGATAAAGTCTTTTTAGCTGGTGCTACAAAGCTTTTTAATTTTTTTCATCTTTAATGGTGGAAACCTCATAACATCTTACGAAATTAAAATTCTTGATGAGTCATTAACAACAGATTCCAAGATGTAGTATCTAAAATTTAGTCCGTAACTTAGCATGTTCAAACATTCAGGTGTACATGTATGAATCAGACTTAGAGCTGTAGAAAAATTGCAGGTGCTTCTGATAATACTTACCAAGTATAATATTAACAATCATCTTTACTGAATTTCTCAGCGCAGCTCAGTTCCTTTGTCATATTATAGTCATGTCAGTGTTCTTAATAAAAATCCCCAAATAGGTGTCAGCCAATCATTGTCTTGAAAAACAATGCAATTCTAATTCTTGGGACAGCAGGTCACCAACATTTGGCTTTTCAGTTTGTCCACAACAATGCTCTGAAAAATAAATTGAAGAATTTTGAAACAATGCTTGGTATTATTATATTACTGTGATTCCAGCAGAGGTCTGAAAGCATTCCATAGATAAAATTGTTGTTTTGGAGAACCGAAAGATCTGGATACTTAAAGTTAATACTTAAAGTTTTTTGTTGTTTTCTTTTAAACTTGGTGTATTCATTTTTCCTATGATAACATGACTCCTTAGCTAATTTCTGCAATCAAGGGACAAAATCCAAAGCATGGATTTAGTACAATAATTTGTAATACAAATAATTCATCCAATTTCTTCAGAAAACCCTTGAGATGTCAGTACATGATACAGTGTTTTCCATAACTTTATAAAGCTTCGTCTGAACACAAGTTACATTCACGACTTCATTCAGAGGTTATTCCTTGGATGTACTCCAAGGTACTTAGAAACCTTCATTTAATTTCCAGTTGAAATTTACTCGGGACTGTTTGATATTAGGCATTTATCTTAAATTTCATTTTCCCTTAAAAATTTCTCTCCTCCTCAAAAATTACCCCTTCTTATGGGTTCCTATAAAGAGGCATTATAACACTTCTCAAGTTTTGACTAAGGCAAGCAAGCCAAGTTCTAAGTAGATATTTCATTACTCTAATCATTTTAATATCACCTTTTTATACCTAATCCAGTTTTAGTTCATCACCTTGAAGAGAGCGCTGTACACAGAATTTCAAATTAAGATTTAGCTGTGCATTGTAAAATGATATTAATACTTCCCACTTCCCCATCCCTGCTAAAAATAGCTTAGTAGTACATGCTAGAGTTTCATTAGCTTTCTGCACAGCTGCTTTGTTCTGGCAAATTAAAAGTCTTTCTATCAGACGGTACATGCAAGGGGGGTTTTTCCCCTCTTACCTTTCTTACCTTCAGCTCAGAAGTCTTTTATATTTTGTGTCTAAACCTTGCCTTGCACTTTCTGCTGTTAATATTTAACTTCTTTTCTAGCACTAAGTTAACAAGGTCACCTAATTTCATCTTCAATTTACATGAGCACACAGGCAGTCCTTTGTATGCATTTTAGCTCACTTATATGTAGTTAGTATGTAACTGGTTAACATGAGCTTGAGAAACTTATAGATAATTCTTACTTCCTATATTCCTTTTCCTTGTATTCTTTCTCCAAGGAGATGTAAGAAACTGTTGATGGCTATTCCCTCTCTTTCTTCTTACCATACTTTTTTTTTTTTCCCTGAGAGTGGTATTTTTAAAATCTTACTTGCCATTAGTAAGCAATGTTGCAGACTATGAGCTAGGAAATGACTGGCACCTTTGTATGGTGTTGCACTTCATTTTGTTTAATGCACATTTTGAAAGGAACTTACTGACTTCTTTATTTTTCATTTTGAGTCCTGAGAAGTCAGTTTTGTGATTCTTAATTCACACTACGTAAAACAGGAATATAATTCACCTTAATGGAGAAAGCCTCACAAATCCCTAGCTATAGCATTCTACACAAAACCAAAAGTGATTTTTCAGTGTTGCTTTTAAAAAATTTTTTAAAGTTACATGTGTCTTCATTTGCTTTTAGTAGTACAACACACTATTGTAATACTAATATGGTAATGATACGTCACTTTCTGATCTTAATATATTCCTTCAGATATCGATGAATGCTCCTTCCAGAATATATGCGTATTTGGTACCTGTAATAATCTACCAGGAATGTTTCATTGTATCTGTGATGATGGCTATGAACTAGATCAAACTGGAGGAAACTGTACAGGTACATCTTTTCTGTTCAGAAATATGCCAAGACTTACTGGTTTTTAATTGTACCAATTTAATTTAGATATGAGTTCACAAAACATGCATTGTATTCTCTTAAAACAATGAGAGTGTATTTTTCCCCACTAAACAAGCCAAGTGTAGAATAGCATGCTTTGGAGTAAGAATGGAACTAAAAGAATGGCTTCTTAAATATGCAGCTGTACAAAGGTTATTCCTAAACATTTGGTAAATTATTAGTAGATCTTTTGTTCAATTTCAGCTAAAAATCACTTGAATTTGAAATTTTCTTGCCCATTTTGTCTTAAAAATTACTCTTTTCTGTCCAGGGAGCAGATTTGTAAATGTAACCTTCTTATTTTAGATATCGATGAATGTGCCGATCCCATTAATTGTGTTAATGGTCTTTGTGTAAATACTCCTGGAAGGTATGAGTGTAATTGCCCTCCAGACTTCCAGCTGAATCCTACTGGAGTGGGTTGTGTGGGTAAGTGAAAGCTACCTGAAGTATTACATTAGAAATCACAGCCAGCATGACTGTTTTGATGTGAATTAGGGTAGCTAGATAAAAAAACCTTACTCCCATGTGCTGCATATCCTGTTATATAGGTTTCTAGAGATGGAGTTATTTTAACTGATTAATGGTGTTTATAGTTTCTTTAAAATACACCTTTTATATTTCTTCCAATTTTTTTGGAACATATATTATCTGTATTTTCATTCTCCTGACAGTCAACAGTTCTCATTTTAAAAAAAGAATTTTTTAATCCTAGATCTGTTGTGGGACTGATTTTATGTGTTTAGCTTAAGTCTAAACTGGAATTAAATCTGGTTGAGGTATCCATTTCACTGGAAACAAAGTAAAAGACATGTCTCACTGTAGTTTAGGTAATTGTCTCTGTCTTACACAGACTTAGAGTGAATTTTCATTACTTTTCCCCCTTGCTACATGATATGGGACTGTCATGTGATTAGAGTATATACTAGCAACCTAAGGAAGTTTTGGGGAAGGGCAGAGTTTAGCAAGAGGCTAAGGCTCAGCCCACACAGCATTTGGGTGTGATCTTGGGAAAGCCTTCTAGCTTTTTATTTGGAAAACAGCCTTTTTGTTTTATTACTTTGGGAAGACTCAAATTCTCCTGCAGTGGTAGTTAGGACTATTCCTTTTCTATATGTTTACAATAATACTACAGTGTGGTGGCAAATAAATATATTCTAAGCAAATAATATCTAAAGAAATACAGAATAGCCTTCAGAACAAATTTTACCTCTCATCTTTTCCATGCTTCTCCATTTTCTGCCAATGAATATTGCTTGTTGCTTCTCTGGATGCTAGAAGGAAGTCCTGTTGGAGACCTGTAGACGTCAGCAGTCGTGACCAATTTATTCTAAATCTTTAAGCTGAGATTTTTAAAGTTGAAGTGTAGAATAACATTCCCATTGATTTTGAAACTGCCTTAATACTTTTCTTCTGCAGTTGCAGTCTGACTTCAGCTTTTAGCTTTGTCTCATCTGAAGATTCTGTTGATGTAATGAAATCTTACCTTTTTGGCTCCCTTTCTGCAGCATGTAACTACTGAGATTCTTATGCTTTCCTACAGCCAGATGCTGTGTATGATCAGCCCTGCAAGTCCAAAGAATTTAAGTGATCTTTGAAGAAGCTTATGAGACTTAATTATCCTACTGCTAGCTGTTTCACTAAAAAGGGGGTGTTGGAGTTGGCAGTCTATTTTGAAACCAGTTGTCCCAATGACATTTTTGGCAGGGGTCCCATGTTTCCTGAAGGAAACCCCCACAATGAAGGGGAACCTGCTCAAGGGTAAATCTAGCAAATCTAGAGTCCCAAATCATAGAATAAGCCCTCCCTCTCTGAAGAAAAAATGTTGATTAAGAAAGTGACAGAAAAACTATTTCACCCTTCCTTATTTCTGTCCCAAGGAAAATACTACTAGGGCTGTTATGCTCTCTGGTACAAAGACTCTTCTCCTTTTCCTTGTATAAGAAG
Organism: Athene cunicularia; assembly: GCF_003259725.1. Classification (NCBI taxonomy): domain Eukaryota; kingdom Metazoa; phylum Chordata; class Aves; order Strigiformes; family Strigidae; genus Athene; species Athene cunicularia. Next base: position 6,604,297 of record NW_020799143.1, on the reverse strand, counting down.
CATTTTTAGTTTCTCAACAACTGATTGTCTGACAAGAGACTCCCAAGACTTACCCACCCCCCCGCAAGCAAACATGGGGGTTTTGGTTGGATTTTTTTTTTTTTTAGTTTGTTTCAGACAGTGGCAGAACTGATATCCACTTACCTGTCCATGGGAGGAGCTGCAAGACTCAGGTGTACACTTTCCCTTTCTCTAGAAAATGATTCTGTGACAAAGTCCATAAAACACTCATTGAACATTCAGCTTTTATTTTTGACAGGGGCAAGCAAAGCCTCTGCTTCCCATGAAATATCATGATAGTAAGATAATAAAGCCCTAATCCATGACTGAAATAACACTTTGGTGCCCATTCTTTTCAAAGCCCTTGAAAAGATGGGGCACCATGAGCAGCTGAAAATATATTAGTTAGACTATTTTATACAATTACAGGCATTGTTAGGTTTTAAAACAACAGTTCTCGTTTGTAATATTTCCAGAGGGTAAGTGATTTTGCAGGGGAAGTGGAAACAGAGACAGTTGCCATTCCAATACTAGTTCTGGTTCTAGATTTGGTATGCTTTGAGTTTGTCTGCTTCACTGACTTAGGCAGTCCAAAGGTGGACGAATTAAAGTTCAGTTTACTTTTGATTCTTTATAGTCTCGGGTCTCCAATTCCAAATGACTTCACTTGCAATCATGTTTGTGTCACAGGCGCATGGTAAAACAGGACCCAGTTTTCACTCTAAGCTTGCAGTCATTGGGGAAAAAAAAAAAAAAAAAAAAAAAAAAGGCTTTCCTTTTTCTGGCCATGAAAGAGGAAAGTTTCTTGCTTCTGGAATGCACAAGTTGTGCTGAAAAATGTTCCAGAAACTTCTTGTAAAGGACAGCAGCTGCTGGTTCTCTTCAATACCACTTTCTATTGCATACTTGAGAAAACAAAGTGGAGTTGAGAAAACAAAATACTGGTTCCTTTCAGAAGAAACAGAAATATTATGCTTGGTAAAGATGAACATGGTGTCATGTCAAGACGGTTCATGTGAGGAGTAAACTGAAGCTTGCTTGGTATTGATATTCTGCTAAAGAATTCTAGGCTCTGCCTTCATTCCAAGGTCCATCATCTCCTATTGTTCTTAATGAGCCTGAGGTCTTAGGCTGAAGCTGTCTTGGATGTCCATTGTATTTCACTTTTCCCAAGAAGAATGAAGCCAAATCCTTTCTTGGTTTCTCCTTAAAAAGCAGATGTCTCATGCTATCACAGATGGAGAGAAGCATGGAGTTCCTCTAAGAACGGGAGGAGATAGGTATTCTCAGAATAACCATGTTTGGGTTGTTTCAGCTCAAGTCTGCAATGAGAACATGCAATGAGAACAAGATGTGCACTTTTAAAAAAGCAGATCATTTTATATTGTCTTAAAAAAAAAAAGGACTTCCACTCTAATATATGCTGATCAGTGATCTCAGACAAATCTTGCCCTTAGGGAGATAAAGATACCCTGCTTGAAGATTCTTTTCTTTCATTAGAAGCTCAGGGGTACAGAATACATGTGCATCTGCTACTTAATTCTTAACATTTTATCTTTACAAAAATGTGCATTTATGGTGAGATACTGAAATTTATTGTAGAATATGTGGGGTCTAGGAACACACTCCTGTTTCTCAATCTCTGCTACAGTACACTCTTAAAACTGTGCAGAAAGTTTCACCCAAACTTGTGTATTAATGCTTAAATTTTTATAAATTTAAATCCTTTGGAAAGCTTGAATGTTTTCTCTTGATTGATGTTAAAACGCTTTAAAAAATATTAGGTCTGAAAATTACTTTGAAGTTGTATTTTTATATTAAACATATTTAACTAACTGGAGGATCTTGAGAACAAGTAGTACCTAACAATTCAGTTGTCTTCAAGGTATTTTTCATAGATATGTCCCAAACTTCAGGATAATTTAAAAACACATGTCATATCAAGATATTTGTGAAACTGGAAATTCTGAAAGTATGAACTACCCACATTTATCATACTGTGTTCATTTTACTCTATATAAATTGCTAAAACTGTAGCATCTGGCACCTTCTGCAAGCAGAAATAAGAAATGTGGTATTTCTTGGTAAAATATGCATTTGGGAAATAATTCAAAAATGAATGTATAAGTTTTTTAGTCATACCATTAACAAATAGTAAAAATGGAAAAAGATACTGTGGCCTTTATACAACGAATTTATGAAAAACATTTTGAGTGGGTTTCTGTGCTTCTTTAGGGGCAACCTTTGATAGCAGTTAATTCACAGAGATGATCTTCAGAATTATAATGCTACTTTTGAGGAAATTAATGTTCATCTTACTTTGCTGTAATAAGAAATATTATAGCAATTGACTATCCTCTTGTTCCTTATATTTATTACTCACTGCTAGTTACTTTTCATTTACAAAAAAACAAGGAGAGAATATGTGAAGAAAACTCATTGCTTTACCTTTTAAATTCCTTGTGCATTCTACTGATGCCAGCAATTGTCTAAATCATTAAGTTACAATTTGAGTGAACTAATTTTCCTCAGACTTACTTCACATTTAGATTATTTGTTTCAATATTAATAATTCTGGAGAATTTCTTTGCCAGTAAAAGTATTCTTCCATTGACATGACTTTGTTCTGTGATTCCACAGAAAAGTATATAAATTATTGTAATTCCATGAGAATCAGTCATAGACTAATCATGATCAGAATATGGAGAAGAAATACTAACAGCAAACTGCAGCAAGGTTTCTGGTATTTTCTGGAATGAAAGATGGAATAGTGTATGTGCTACATTAGAGTATACTGTGATTTTGGAAGACATGCAAACGTTTTAAACTCATGTCTGGGTACTTAGAAATCTGAAGCCACCCATTTTCCCTGCTGTTTCTCTCAACATCAGTAACTGTCAGTGTACCTGAGCAGTTGAGATTGCCAGTGACTTCAAAAGCATAATGTTATCTGAATTCCTGCTTCAAGCTATGAAATTTTAAAATTAATGCTGTTCTTCCTTTGTCTGGAGCATTGTGTGCAGCTGTAGTCATATGTGCTTTATGTGTAGATAACCGTGTTGGCAATTGCTACCTGAAGTATGGACCACAAGGGGATGGGACCCTATCCTGCAACACTGAAATAGGGGTTGGAGTCAGTCGTTCCTCGTGCTGCTGCTCTCTGGGAAAGGCTTGGGGAAACCCCTGTGAGACATGTCCCCCTGTAAACAGCAGTAAGAAAATGTTCTCTTGTTCTCCTCCACCCCTTTAGTATAGAAGATGCTAACAAGGGATGGAAAAAGTATTTGAAATCTTTTACTGTATTAACTATACATCTATCATTTAAGAAACTGATTTATTTCATGAAGCAGTGTTCTGACACAGCTGTAAAAGAAAATCTCCTTGCTACTGTCAGAGGGGTGAGGCAGTGGTGATACCTCAGTATCAGAAGACCTGACCTTTAGTCTTCTGTGACTGACTTGGTGCCTATTCTCACAGTAATCAGTGATGACTTCAGAAGGCACTTCCCACTGGACCAGGCCCATGTACTTCGGGTAGTTTGGAGCACTTTATCTTATTTCGCTTTTAATTCTCCCGTTAAAAAAAATTAACATAGTTGTGGATATGCTTATGTGTCTTAAAAACCGAATGGATTGCATGCATCTACTAGGAATTTTTGCTCAGCAACTCCATGTTGGTAGGAAAATAAAGAAATTAATAATGCTTAGAACTCAAATCATGCCTTTTATTTGGAGAGCTATGGTAGTTCTCAAAGTGTTGATAATTGCTGGGTAACTATTTCTAAATTGCTTCTGAGTACTTTCAAAACTGTTACCAATGATACTTAGCAATTTTGCAGAACTTTGAAGTTGTTTGATGAATAATGCAACAGAAATGTCAAGCATGTTGTTCTTAATAGCCTTATAATAGTGTGGATTCCAATTTTAACACATATCTTTATTTGATGGTATACTGGCATTTCATATTAAAGAACTAGTCAAAATGGAAAATATGTGCCTTTATAAAGGCACAGTACAGAGAAAAAAACATTATGCCTGCCTTAAGAGTATCTGAAGTTCTGGTAATGTTTTAAGCATTAAATTAATAATTTTAAGCATAAAATTAATAAGATCTAAATCTTACCTTGATTTTCTACTAATCTAATGCACTTGTTTTATTTACTACGAATAGGTCAAGAAAAGTAGAACACCAATGAGTGCAGGGAAGAAGACATTAAAAACACAAATGAAATTTTATAGTTTTGCTGTAGCATTTTATTCTTCATACGACTGACATGCTCTCTCTTATACTTTACTTTAGCGGAATATAATACTCTTTGTCCAGGGGGAGAAGGATTCAGACCAAATCCCATCACGATTATTTTAGAAGGTGAGTTCATCATCAATGTCTGTGATGGCTGTTAATAAAAAAGTGTGAACTTGGGAGAAATGTATATAGGAACTATATCTTGCAGATACCATTACATCTAGTGCAAAGCAAAACCATCTGCTAAAATAAATTGGACAACATGATGAAAGGCGTACTGTAAAAGAATAGCGAAGAAGTCCAGCAATATTTCAGTAGGAAGATAAGATGATGCATACCTTTTGTGTGCCTCCGTACTTGCATTGGCCTTTGAAATTGGCCCCTGAAGGATAAGTCATTTATGAAAATTACATCTTATCTGTGGAAGGTATAAGTTTCAGGAAATACTCATTGGACAAAGAAACGCTGGTTCCAGTGAGCACATGGGAATGAGGAATTAGGTGCCAAATTCCTGTATACAGTAATGGAAGTTGGAACTCCATGAGCTCATCCAGCTGAAATAGCTTCTGAAGAGCTATTTAAGTGGATGAGAATGAGCATCTTATCCATGCTTTCTTAGAGTGCAATTTAGAAGAAAAAAAAAAAAATCCATGTGACAGTTAAAAGCTACTAATTGGTAAAATTTCAGGGGAGTATTTAAAGCCACTTGTTTCTTTTATTTCTGGAATGAAAACATGGTGGATTTTGTTCTCTGTTTTCAGACATCGATGAATGTCAGGAACTGCCAGGTCTCTGCCAAGGTGGAAATTGCATCAATACTTTTGGCAGCTTCCAGTGTGAATGTCCAAAAGGCTACTACCTCAGTGAAGAGACAAGAATCTGTGAAGGTTGATACCCTTCTCTGTCACAGTTCAGTTATTATGAAAAACACTATCATTTTTAACTTTATATCCCTAAGTGGATATGGTACCCACACATATCATTATCTTTGGCACCAGTGATATGATTAACATAAAATTAATATGCCACACATGGATGTTCATTTCTACATGATTGATCTCAGCTGTGTCTATTAGTAAACTAGGGTGGTTATTTGTGATTTCTGGCTTCTCACTTCAGTATCTTGTACCTCCTGCTAGTTTTATTAGGCTCCTTGTATTTTAAATGAGAAAAGGTGTTCTCTTCGCAGTATCTCAGAGTAGCAGTTCAATTTACACAGTATGAAGTAAAGTTAATATTGGTCTTCATTTTGTGTTTGAGCTTTTGGTAAGTGTTAGAACCAAAAATTGTAAAGAATCTTTCATGGTTTCTCCTAGCTTGGAGTGTTGCAAGTCAGCATCCCCTTCTTCATTCACTACATGAAAAAAAAAAAAATTTGTTTCCTTTCAAAATAGAGACTGTGAATCCTGAGACTTTGCTAAGCTTGGGTGAAAAAAACTGACCAGCTGGGTTTGAAATTAAAACTGTATGGGCACAAAAGCCTTACACCACAAATACCTTAAAAAGATCCAAAGTTAGAGCAGCAAAACTATGTTTCAGCTTGCCTATTTCTAAATAGAGTACTTGAAAGGTCATTTGTCAGTGGAGTAGTGAATGAATTGACAGAAATGTAAATAGACAGTAGCCTTCCTGTGAGAAGCTGTGAATGTCTTTTGTGGAGCTGATGGTGCTCCAGTTTCAGTGGTAAATTCAACAACTTTGAATTTATTTAGGTTGTTCTCTTGCACTTCTCTGGCTGGACTTAATAGAGGTTAACAATATTACCCTTCACCAGGTGTTACAGTAGTCACTTAACCCAAATCTGAGCTGTAGTTTCCAAGCTAGCCTTCACAGGAAATATTTTTGTAACCTTAGCGTGGTTTATTATGGTCATGTTTATCAGAAACATTTGCTAGGACTTGTCCTCTTTTCCGTTGTTAATTGTAGTGTTTTCACTTGGTCTCTAGATATTGACGAGTGTGTTGTACATCCTGGTGTCTGTGGTCCCGGCACCTGCTACAATACCTTGGGGAACTACACCTGCATTTGCCCACCTGAATATATGCAGGTGAACGGAGGACATAACTGCATGGGTATGCAAAATGTCAACTCTCTGAATATCAAACTGTTTCAGGGCCAAATCTTGTATTGCTTTTTCCTACCTTTAACTCCCAGACAATTATGTCATGTAGCAGGAAAGAGATCCCAATGATTGATCTGCAGTGTTCAAGTGCTCTTATTCCTTAACACAACTCAGAAATCTTTTTTTATTTTCACTAGTCATTTCCAAATGGTAGAATTTACTGTACAAATGGATCTGATGAGCATCTATATCACGTTTCTGATTTCTTGGGAATTTTTCTTTTTCTCCTTTGTGTCTTTGAATGAAAACTGAAAATATGCCAAATTTCAGGTAAATCTAAAACAGAGACTGTAGATTACTTCAATCCCTAAATTATTTTTAAATTCATCCATATATGTGCTTAGGTTGTATTCAGAAGCCAGAATTAATGAACCACTATCTGTGTTGGTAGAGGGTTGATATTTACTTAAGTTAGTTTGTTGGTCACTTTGTAAGTGATGCTTTTCTCACATTTAGACATGAGGAAAAGTTTTTGCTACAGAGGCTATAATGGAACCTCCTGTGAGAATGAACTGCCCTTCAATGTGACCAAAAGGATGTGTTGTTGCACGTACAATGTTGGGAAAGCTTGGAACAAACCTTGTGAACCATGTCCAATTCCAGGAACAGGTAAAGCCTACTATACTCATGCCATTTTGTTACTTTTTTGCTTATTTGCTCCTTTGACTTATTAGCTGGTAACATTTCAGCCCCAAAATACCTTTGCTGTACTCCCAAAACAGTATCCTGCCATCCTCTCACTGTCTGGATTAAGTCTTGGTGTGCTAAACAAGAATAGGTATTTCTTCCATATATTTAAGTGGAAGAAGTATCACTCCATATTGCGTGGAAAGATATAGCTTGAATAGTTAGAAAGCACCAATCATTCCCCCTGGATGAAAAAAAGTCAGGCAGACCATACATATTTTCCCTCTCAGCTGCCCCTGAAGACAAGGGCAAAACTACTGTCAGATGTCACTGAGATTAATAAAAAGGCCTGGAAAGTACAGACTGACCTTCCCATCTGCAGCAAAAGTATGTCAGCCCTGTAGCTAAAAGGATGTTTGTAAGACAGGTATCTGTAGGTAGATAGAATTATTTAGAATTTTTTTGTTGTTGTTGTTGATGGAGCTCTCTCTATATATATTGTTTTATCCTTTCATTCTAACAATACCACAGCTTTCAGAGGTGTATGGACATAGAATTACTTTCAGTTATTTAGATTTATGTCAGAAATCTGTGTTTGTGTAGGTAAGACCCACCAGTGTGGCTCAGCAGACATAAACAAGTTTTCTGAATGCATGATTACAGAACTCCTGTCTCTAAAGCTGTCACTTTGAGGTTTCTGGAAGAGCAGTCATTAGGCAATAATACTGGATGTGAAGGTACTGGCTGACAAGAGATGCCTGCTGCCTGGTCTGTCTTCCAGGATAATTAATTTAGTATAATAAATTTAGTTACTGCATAGTTGGGGATACATTTATCCTGGTAGTCCTAATCTTTCAGAACAAAAAGATTGGGTTTCATTATTGAGTGTATTGCCTTTCTAGATTTTTCATTTATGTCTCACACCTGAGCGTGATCCTCTTGGTTGCTTTTACATTTTCTCTACTGAAGATGATGAATTTGCAAAATTTCAGTAAGTTGGGCATTGTAAAGAAAACTAAAAATTCCCTTCTATAAAGGAGGAGAAAATAATAAGGTACAGTTCTTTATCAATTAGTCATTGTGGATTTCCTTTCCTGGAGCAAAACATCCTTGAAACTTCAACTCAGAAAAATAATTGAAGGGAGAATCACCAACTTGGAAACCTGACAGTAACACCTGGCCTTCATTAAAAGATTCTTATATTTGCAAAAAAGAGCAAGTTTGCCTACATAAAACTAAAACACTCAGGTGCCTGTTTAGTACAAAGACATTTTATTGTTTAATTGACTTTGCCCCAAGTTTACTGCCACTAAATCCATACCTCTGGTGCTGCATCATTTGTGATGTTAGTGTAAACAATGTATTACTTTTGTTTGAAGTGGTTCATCCTGGTCACGTAAGGGAAATGGATAATTTGAGAAAGACTTCCCCACACAAGCAGTAAAGAATTGGAAAATGGGACTGAAAAGTAAAAAAGCAGCCTCTTCCTTTTCTTTCTTAAGTAGGAGGATGCAGAATGAGGGATTGTTCCTAGCAGTGAGGAATGGGAGATGGAAATAAGCTTGAGAGAGGAAATACATGTTTGCTATCACAGAGAGCTCATATAAAATTTTTTCCCATAGTCATTTATCTCAGTGCCATAAAATTGTCATCATGATGACGACATGATGAGAAAAGTACAGGAAAGTACTAGCAGGATTTCATGCAATTAATAATCTTGGATACAAGAAAGATTTCTCCTTTTAAATTGATAAGACTGAAGTTCTCAAAAACATCTACAGCTTTTAAAGATCTCTTAAGACAATTCGACTTAGTCTGCAAGCAGTTACAGGGTTAAAATATTTCCTGAAATATTTCAATATTGCCTTGTTAGCTCTTCTGAATGCCTTTACTGTATTTGGAGACATGGTTGAACCTTTTTCACAATGGAAAGAGATTACACGATGGATCAAACACAATTTCCAAGTGGGAATGGTTGAATAGCTGCACTTGTGTGGTATAATCAGTTGTTCTGGAGTCTGGGGGCATGGCTACACATCACAGACAGGGGTTATAATACACTGACCTTAACCAGTTTGCTAGACTGAGCCCAGTATCACATTAAGAGCATTATTCTTCTGAGAACAATGAGAATTGTTCTCTAAGTGAACTTCACATGCCAATGCATTTGCATTTTTTTCCTTTGTGAACAGTTCTTCCTTCCTTTTCATAATATTTATGCTTAACAATTAATCTCTGTTTGATGACTTTAAGGTAGTAAAGTCTGTATTGATTGGTTTTACACATTACACAGATCATAACCATTACCATGTACACTTTAATCAGAAATAATCAATCTTGGTTGGTTGATTTTTCACACAAAGAAGTCTAAAAAAGCTACTTCACTGCTAAAAGGTAATCAGGTATTTGCAGAACTCCTTCCTGGTTTGATGATTTCAGGACTCCTTGATCTCAAAGTTTTTCCTGTTACGTGATAGATCTTTCTGTCCTAGAAAAATAATACAGTGATAAGTATATGAAGTTTTGAAATATTTTTTTTAAGTCACTGATGCACAGGCAAGCTTTCAGAAAGTAAATCTCTGGTGTGTTTATGTATGGATAATTTGGCACTGTGTGTAAAGTCATTATCATACAGTCCTTACCTAATTACATGCTCTTTTTTCTACACAGTACAAACTGAAAAAAATATGAAAAAACTATTACATGGAACATGTAGGTAGCATAACACAGAATGAAAGAAGACCTTAGAACCTCTTCTTCATCCTCCCAGATATGACATGTTAGGCGTTACTCAGAGGAGTAGGTTGTCATTGCCCATGGAGACAGGGTAGTGAACACAAGGCGCCCTTTTTGTCTAGTATATGTGTTTCACAGGTTTACTGCCAGCAGAAAATAGCATAAAGCTCTTTGCAGAAAAGAACTGTTCTCTAACCCTCAAAACTTAAACAAGTTAGCAGGGACTTCTATGGCCCAGTATCCTGTACTGCAAGAATAACCTCAGTAGGCATTAAGCAGTCGTTAAACAACAGGATGGAAGAAAGAAGAAAATGCTGAAGTTCAGGTATATTGGATCCTGCTTGGCTTATACATAACAGAACAAACAGTGTTTGAATGTGAAAAAAATATTTTGCCAAATCTCATTCTGAGAAATGATCAACTAGATTTGCTGAAATATTAATAAGTAAGAATGTTTGGTGTAAGGGAGACAAGAATTCAAGTTACAACCCCAGTGGTTAAACTCTAAAAAAATACAAGTTACTGAAAAGCTGCCATTAAAATCAGAGGATCAAGAAACTCAAACTACAGCCAGTAGAGAAATAAGCTATCACCTCTATAGATTAAAGAACATTACACACAAAACCAGAAGGTGCTAAAAGAGATGCCTAATAATTTGTCTGCATTTTAGGTTTAGAGGTGAGTTAGACTCCATATGCTTCCTCTTGTTGAATACAAATATGCCTCCTGTAGGTCCTCAGCAGTACAGACAGTAGACTTGTCACAGTGACTCATGGCAGTCTTCAGATTTTACACTTCCAGAACACCATTGAATTGTCAGTGGGACATTACTGTAAATTTTATCCACGTTCTTTAGAAGGATATTTTACCTTAGCTTAATGCCCTGAGTGTACAAATATTTACCGCATGCTTTGGAATTTTTGCTTAACAATAGTTTGGAAACTTACTATTGAAAGATAATATTTTTCTGGAGAATTTGAATGCTGATATGATCCCCAAAGATACAGAATAGAAGCTGCATGGTTATTGTTTACAAACACACACATAAAGCAAGCTGTTAATTCAAACTGGTTGTGTCTTCACACTGGAATTATTTTGCTCCCCTCAAACAAGTGGGCTTTCAATACACAATTCCACTGGTAGTCAGTATTTTACAAATTTGATAGTTATAGTTGTAGACCTGTCATTTTTCATATTTCTACCTAGATCAAAATTTATCAATGTACTGTAAAGGTGTAATACATTTTCTTGAAGGCACTGTTTTACCAGTAAAATCTTATGCCAACACAGATGCTTTATAAGAAATACTTTTTTAAATTAAGTAATTATTTCTTACATCCTGCAATAATGGAATCCATGCTAGAAATTTTTCTCCATATGTTACAAATCCACTCAACTTCATACACCTTGCCATGAAAAACATAGATTCATTGATTTTATATTTTATACTGTGCATTTCCCATCTTCAAGGTGCTTTGGGGAAGAGGATATAAAATGAATATACTAAACCAATACTTCTTTTTGGAGCATCTTTTTTTTAAAGCAGGGTGTCTATTCTGCTCTGCAGTTTAGCAAAATTAAGCTGCAGTAATCTCTGCAGAAATGAACAGAGATAGTATCATCAAAGAAGGCTAGGTATTGGTAAATTACTTTTATTTCTCCTATCTGAAACTTGCTGCAGATCCTGTCTACAGATCTCTAAAAGCAGGAATAAACGTTAAAAGGTAAGTTAAGGCATTCTATTTAAAAACTGAAGTGCTGCTTTCTCAAACCAGGCATTTACTCATGTGCAAAAGTCTGCAAAGATTTGAGAAAAGAGAAGTATGAATTAGTGTTTTAATTTGCATTCATTTAGTGGCAGTCTGAATTTTCAACAGTTTGTACAGGAGGCAGTGGCCCTTCTGTGTAGATATGGCTTATATCAGCTCTTGAAAAGCTGAGAAGACTATAAGTAATTCTTGGAACATTTATAAATACTCACTAAAAAGGCATTTTTCTCTGTTTTGCTCTAGCTGAATTCAAGAACATATGTGGGAATATTCCTGGCTTCACTTTTGACATTCATACTGGAAAAGCTGTTGGTAAGTTTCACTAAATTTATTTTAACTCAAAATTGTTTTGCAACCAAAAGGTTGTTGCAGCTGCATAATGGTACCAAAATTAACATTTCACATAATAAAACTCTAATTTCATTGTGGAGTTGACGTGACATAAATTGTAAGACCAATTTTGTGTAAAATATTGATGACATATTTTTTTTAAATTTCTACATTTTGTTATGATCTTTGGCTCACCCTCCATTGTAGCTCATAGGTTTGAGTTTTAATTAGTGAGATAAAAGGTTTTGGCTTCAAAAATGTTGCAGGACTTATCTGCACACTTGTAGCAGTTCTGCATCTTGTCTAATATTTAGTATTACTCTGTTTTGATCACTTCCTGAACTTCACAAAATTATTTTCTCTCATAATGAGCGTATGTTTAGATTTATATCCTGAATAGAATTTGTGTGGATTAAAAGGAACTTTTAATACCACTCAGTTTTATACACAGTGAAATTGAGAATCCAAGAAGTACATAAAGCCATAAAGTACTGTACTTTGACTAGCTCATCTCACTTTCAGACATTGATGAATGTAAGGAAATCCCAGGAATCTGTTCAAATGGTGTTTGCATCAATCAGATCGGCAGCTTCCGCTGTGAATGCCCCACCGGATTCAGCTACAATGACCTGCTCTTGGTCTGTGAAGGTGGTTTGATATGATGTTATTTTCTACTTAGCCCCATAAGTATGTATGTCTTACAGGGAAAGGGAACATTTAATTCGCATGTTTTTCAAAATCTAAGAGACAGACTGTGAGCTGTTTTGTAGGGCTCAAGTCTATAAATCAGTTTGTGATGTGTTTAATACATATGCACATGCGCTTAATAAAATTTGTAATAGCTTTGTGTCAAGCAATTCACTGACTCCTAAATAGGAAGTAAATGAAATGCTTTGTAAGTATAAGTAAATAAAATTTATAAGTAAATTATAAGTAAATGAAATGCTTTTTCTAGGGAGGAAATTTAATTCTTGTTCTTAAAACTTCTAAAAGTTTCCTTATTATTTTCTATCTTATGTCTGTTCTACATTTTTATAAGTAGAGATATTCATAGAAGCTATAAATTAATAGGAGTTTTGTCATTGGTATTCAAGGGTCTTGTGCTGACATGGGCACCTTAAAAAGCTAACAAACTGTGCAATTTAATATTTCAGTTCAAAGACAAAGAGGAATATTTTTTAATACAAAAACTAATTTATTTAGGCAGACATTTAAAATTGCAAAGCCACTTCAGTGTATAGTAAGTGGGATTCACAGAATCCTCCTTCATGCAAAAATTGTGTTATGTATGAAATTGTATTTATTTTGCTTTTCATTTGCATTTACGGCACAGGAGGCTAAAGGTCAGAATATTCATGCTTTGTTGAGGATGAAAGACTCATCTTGCACAAGACAGACAGTACAATCTAAATTCTAGGCAGAAGTAATCCTCTCATGGTTTCTGATGTCTGAACCATGGCTTTTGGTGTTTCAGATATTGATGAGTGCAGCAATGGAGACAGTCTCTGTCAGAGAAATGCAGACTGTATCAACAGCCCTGGTAGTTACCGCTGTGAATGTGCTGCAGGTTTTAAACTTTCACCCAATGGTGCATGTGTTGGTAAGCAATCAGTTGACTTTTCTCATCTGTTTGAATCTGTTTGTACCTTATCAGTGGTATCTGTATAGGTATATTTTCTGTTTGCATATACTTTGCAAATACGTTGCGTATTCCACTGTTTTATGTAACAGTTTTTACTTTATAGCCCTCTTTCTCTGTAGAAGGGAAGAAAAGACGAGGTAAAATTTTAAAAGAACTTTCTTGATGTATTAACTAAATCCTAACAGTAATTTTGACCTTGAGGTGTATAGGCAAGAAGTTCCTATAAAATGAAGTTTTGTTATGATTCAGGTTTAGTTATAGAGAATTTTGAGTTTGGTTTTAATAATAACAGATTGTAAAAACATGTTTTTGTAAAATGAATGAATAATAAAAGTCAATAATATGTACCATCTGGTTTATATTTCTGTTATAGATCGTAATGAATGTCTGGAAATTCCTAATGTTTGCAGTCATGGTTTATGTGTGGACATTCAAGGAGGTTACCAATGCATATGTCACAATGGTTTTAAGGCATCCCAAGACCAGACTATGTGCATGGGTAAGGGAAAAAAAAATTGCTTTTTTTGTGTGGCTTGTTTAGGGGTTTTTTTTAAGCAGGAAAGGAGATGAGTCTAGATTTTTTACAACCTTCTAGTGACATTAAAAGACAGATTCAGACAGTTTTGGAGTTTTGTGAATAAAGTATTTGAAGTTGTTCTTGGAGTGGATATATCAGTTTGAAATAAAAAAATCACAGTATTCTCATAGATAGCTTCATGTTACTGAAGAATATTATTAACACAATTTTCATAAAAATGTATCATAGTGGCTTAGAAGATACCACAGACTGATAAGAGTTTGATTTTTCAATTATTTAGAAATTAATTGAGTCCATGGTTCATTTAAAACACAGAATCCCACATTTAATGTATCTTAAATCTATACTCATTTTGTATTGATATGATAGAGATGATATAAGAAGTAAGATTTCAAAGTAAGAGTCTTTTTCATGTTCTTTTAGTGTTTTGTAATCAGTTCTACAGGGTTTAAAAAAGAAAAGGTGATGCATATTGTGAATACGTTTCTCTTTGAGAAAGATAGCCAAAAAATTATTTTGATTCTGAAATAGTGATCATCTCAATGTCAGTTATAAGCTATAGAGCAGTCCAGTGTCTTCTGTAACATGCATGTTCCAATTTGAACACAGACATTTAAAACCTATTCACATATTCATACACAACTTGAGTTTTCTCATATTTGGACTAAATCACATTTGTCAAACCCATCTGAGGAGGATATTTGGGAAAGTGATTTGTGTTAACAATGAAAAATTTTGAAAGCCCGGTTACTCAAAACAGTAAGTTTAAATAATACTAAAACTAATTCTAAAAATTTCATAGCATGAAATACAAATTTAGACAATTACAGGTTATGGAAGGGATCCATTCAACAAAATATTTACCTTCTGTAAATAAATAAAATGTTTCAGAAAGTCCACAAGAACTAGGAGAATATGTAAATGCTTTCCAGTTCCCCATGAAACTCCAAAAATTACTGAAACACACAGCAGGAAACACTGAATTGTAGTGTCTTTTAAAAAAGCATGCTTCCAAGAGTTTGTAAGCAGTCTTTATAATTCTGGATATAGTATTGACATAATGTAAATTGATTTGTGAACAATGACACAAAACTCCTTTATAGAGCATTTTCAACAGGTTTTCATGGGGTTAAGAATAAAATACAAACATAAAATTTGTGATACTTACAGGGCTGTGATGCTCATCCTTTGTATTAAGTTCTGATCACTAGTATACATTAACAAATTAAGAAATGCTAATATGAAAAATAGAGCCTTTGAGATACTGCACGTTCACTTAGTTTTATCTTTGCATGTAAAAGTATCTTTTATTTTAAAAATATATAAAAAAACGCATCGTGTAACACTTTCCTACGTGTACCCAGAAGCTGTAAAAATCACTACTATAAATAGAAGACATGGCAGATGAAAGGAGAAACTGAGGTTTAGAATATTGTCACTGTGCACAGATAACACATTAACAGGTACCTGGGAAAATCAGTTCCCACGTGCAGTTTTGTTTCTCTCTGCAGATGTTGATGAATGTGAACACCATCCATGTGGAAATGGAACGTGTAAAAACACAGTTGGATCATATAACTGCCTGTGTTATCCAGGATTTGAATTAACTCATAATAATGATTGTACAGGTAGGTGATGTAATCCAAACTTTATTTTCATTGCTGCCGGCTTGGTATACCAAGCAGGATGGTAAGTAGTTAAAACTCAAAGAGAAGACAGGTCAGGGTGCCAGAAAGTCAATTGAGTGCAGTAACTGATAGTTACCAGCCCTAGAGATTAGTCACTACTATCATTTTTTAATCTAATGAAAAATATTTTTTACTGGCCAGTTTGACATAATGTAAACCTGAAATCTCTGCAACACTTGGGTAACCTTACAGTTAACTGACATTTTAATGAAGCCCTCAATTCCTTTACATTTATTGGGTAATTACAGCACACGTCCTTGACTACTGGCACAGTCCAATAAATGGCACACTTTCAATACTCACAATGGGCACACTTGCAATAAGCATATATTATATCACACCACCAGTGATGCCTCATTAATTTAAAATAACTTCTTTATTTCACCATATTACTTGACACACACAGTGCAAAAGAGGAAGCAGACCAGCAGTAAGAAAGCCAGTACAACTAATCTACCAAATCTGCTCCCCTAAGATGAACTCTGGTTATACAGAGTTTATAAAGGCATTGCTATTTCCTATTCCTTAAAGCACAGGACACCAGAATATCTGATGGGTTTGGACATTTTAAATTCCTGGATACTTGCAATAAAGCAACTAAAATCTCCCTGGGCTGAAGAACAGGCTTGTAAGTCTCTGGAGATCCTCTCCCTTGTGCAGACCATAAGCCAAAAGAGAGGAAGGCTTTATTTTCCTTCCTGCTACAGAAGGAAGACAGAACAAAGTCTACTGGTTCCTTTCTGGTTCAGGAGAGAAATAAAACATCTTAAGTAAGTATTTGAAATTCTCTCCCTGTTTAGGAAAGAGAAGATTAAAAACTTGTTCAATTATGAGTCTGCTGCCAAAGAATGGCCCTGTTTGCCAAGGAGATTCTTTCCCTTGGCAGTATATAGCTGCCATTCTACTGCCCAGAGCATCCAGCACCTCTGCTCCAGGCTGTGCCTTCAAGGAGGCCAAGGAGCCCAAGCTGACTCAGAAACTTGGCCTTTTGATAGCACTCCTCTTGACAGCTTGGAGAGCCTTGGGGCCTTCTTCCAAACTATCCCAGTCATTCACAGGCAGTTTAGCCCATCCCAGTATAATATTTTGGAAGTATTTGTACTTGTAGAACTGTAACGCAGAAGTAGTGCACTATGGAATAAACTAGTAACACAGTCACAGCTGTACTGTCTGAAGCAGAAGGTACATATTATTCAGGACCTGCTACTTAATGCTTCCAAAGACAACTAAAACATCTTCAGTATAACTGATGTTAGTGTCCATCATTCAAATTCAAGTATTGTAAAACAGCAAAGTGCAAGTTGTTCTTAGCCATGACACTTATCTGATCTCCTTTTCATTTATTCTGACACTTTCTCATCTGTATTTTTCCTTATGCAGTGCTCCTTTAAGTCTGCATTTTTTAAGTAACTCAACAAACTAATAAGCATTTTCAAACCTCGTTTTCAGAGCTGGTATGAAGGAGAAAATCATCCTGCAGAAAGCAAGTGACATATTCCAAAATTGGAAAATCACAAGGCAGGTTTTAGGATGAAACGCGAGCACATATATATCCAGATAAACTCCAGAACATTCCATGTTACATTTTCTTTTCTGTGTCTGGAGTTAGTCTCATAGAGTCACTTGGCAGTAAGTGAATGTCTCCAGATGCAGTAGCTGAAGTAATGCTGAAAGTTTGAAAATTATAATACCCTGTTAGAAAAGAGTGTTGTTTAAATAGAATATATACCTTAATGTACTTGAGCAAGAGTTACTTTCCACTAGTGTAAGCTATTCCCTTGTTTCTGCAAGATTTGCCTTTTCCACCGAAATATATACTGCAACTTGAGCATGTTAATAGCATACTGTATGTACTATGCTGGGACTCAGCTCTTGCTTCTAGACTTTTATTTTTGGTTTTTTATAGATATCGATGAGTGCAGTTCCTTCTTTGGTCAAGTGTGCAGAAATGGACGGTGTTTCAATGAAATTGGTTCCTTCAAATGTTTATGTGATGAAGGATATGAACTTACTCTTGATGGCAAGAATTGCATTGGTATGTATGATACCACATGGAGATGTTAAAGTACTGATGAGCTGAAATAAACTGTTAGCTCCCATCTAGAGGGAAGCACCACAGTCGGAGTATCTAAGTATATTAAAAAAAAAAAAAAAAAAAGTTACTTTACTGAAAACACAGTAAAAGTAACTGGGTTTTGGAATAGTTGTTAATCTTCAAGCATTTAAATGCCTTAGAAAAAGAAAATTAGAAGGTAATCCTACAGTCTTTTTCATGAATAAGCCTGGTTTGTTATCATAAGAATTACATGATTCTAAACCTTTCTTGATTCTATCTACTTTCCAAAGATACTAACGAGTGTGTGGCACTACCTGGTTCATGTTCTCCTGGTACCTGTCAAAATTTGGAAGGATCATTCAGATGCATCTGTCCACCAGGATATGAAGTCAAAAGTGAAAGTTGTATTGGTAAGGCAAGTTGTAATTGTTGCTTCTGAACAGTTTAAAAATTAGAGTAACAGTCTGGTTTTAATGTGGTGGAAAGTAGTTTGTACACCCTAATGTTTGTGAATGTCGCCCAACTTAAAATCATGGTGACAGAGAATAATAGGAAAAATCTTCAGGAAGAGGTTTTAAAAATGGAAGGCAAGATATTTTTTACTGTATTGTACTGTATTTTGTATTTCATTATTTGAAACAAAAATACCTTATTTAAAAAAAAATTTTCATTCACTTTCTTTTTAAAATATCATTCATAAAACAAATCAATCTGTGTACTGGATTTATATAATGTTTACAATTACAGAAAGGTAATTATTGGCAATCAATGCATGAACTAAGCTTATGGTTTCACAGGGCTATGAAGTTTAAAAATCTTGATAAAATTATGGAGCTTATGGGAACAATTGCTTAAGTTGGTTTCTTCTAACTGTTTTCTGATTCCACAGGAGGAAGAAGATGGTACAGCAGACCTTGCATCAGTTTGATGTTCTTGTTTGTTCATATAAGTCTTGTTTAAAGCCCTGAATATCATTCAGGAGCTGAATGTCACACAATGAATTCAGATTTGGTGTGGCAGAGAATGAGAAAAAAATTCAAAGTTACAGCTCCCTTTTTCAGCAGTGCAAAGCACAGGACTACTGTGAATTTATTGGGCATTTAAATTAACTATGTGGGGCACCTGCCAAGGAACGTGCACACAACTAGTTTTAAGTAGCTAACCTAGAAGTCTTAGGTTTCTGCATGGTCAGAGGAGAGAGTAAGCACCTGTCTCTCCACTGTGACTATCTTAAGAAACCTGTTTTTCAGCTTAAATGATTGAAGTTAGCTGATGTGACACTCCAGATACACATTAACCTAAATAACTTCCAACAATAAATGAGCAGCTTGTCCTTGTATAGACTGAAGAAAACACTGCTGAGGACATAAAGATCTGGCCTATAGTCACCTGATCTGTATGGGCACAGGAACTGGATCACAGGAACCTTTTTTAATTTTTGTCTTAAACAAGAGGATCTATTTTCTGAGCCCCAGAGTTCTCTCATCCTTTTGTATCACACCACCATATTCAGTTTGCCTTCATGGTCTCTTTTGGCAGCTGCCATTTCCATATTAGCAATTATGTTTGAAATTAATCCAAATCACCTACAGCTGTAAATTCATGAATTTAAAATGAAAGCTTTTGGTTTTCCAGGAAGATCACTGTTTATAGCCACTTTAGTATCCTCACAGAATCTCTTGATGTTTTTGACAGCACTGGTACTGCCAGATTTTTGCCCAAACCGAGTAAAAGGGACTTAATTACATTCTTTTTCTTCATTCTGCCATGTTGATAAAATTAGCAGCTAAAGTTCATAGAAAATTTTTAGACAATCACATGATTGTACTAATACTTACACGATGATATGATTAATATTATGACAACTTTTGCAATGTACATTCCCCACTACTTTCTATTGACTTTATATGCAAACAGCTTTATAATAATTCATGTGAAGGTTGGCAATGGCTAGATAAATTTCTGAGCTCAGGGTGATTACATACAGGAGAAAACAAAACAGATAGGAGCCACGGAAAAATTTCTTAGTTTTCACCTACCCATTTAATATATTTCCTTTCGTTTTATGGGAATGAAGGGGAGAGGACTCATTTACTTCCATAGTCTAGTTAGTTGCCTGTTCATCATGGCCGCGAAAATAATTTCTTCCACTAGTCCCAAAGCATTCATTGCACTAGAGATCAGTACTTCAGAAGAGCAGTTCTTCCATCCCATTAATGCAGCTGAATAGCTGAACTTTGTATATTAACAACTGCCACAATAACTGGGAAAGTAATTACCTTTTTTTCACTGAAATAAGCTGATTTAAAATGCTTCACATAGTAAGAGACTGTCCGTGGGAAACTACCGCAGGGTTTGGTTATATGCCAGATTATGCTACGGTGGTTTGTTCATGCGCTATACCTAACAGTAATTCTGAAAAGGGACTCAAGGTAATATTTTTTCAGAAGTAACATCACCTGACTTCTTCCATCACTACACTTATATTTTCCTAGTGGTAAAGACTGTATTTCCATTGTTTCCTTATCTGCTAAGTACAGATCAGTTTTCTAAGATTCCATATAGTAGAGAGTCCAACAGATAACAGGAAAAATGGTGCTACAAATTTGTGACTCAAGATCCATGAAGCTTATTTCATGGAGAATACTTATTCCTGCCTACACCTGGATTAAGATCAATATGGATATTATTGTAGAATGCTTATACACCCATAGGTGTCTGTGGTGGTTCTTTTAGTATCTCTTGCAGAAAGACTCAGGAAGTGTTGTACTGCAAGTATAACTTTGTAGATTATCAAAATACACTTCAGAAATTATTAAATTATACTTTACAAATTACTTTATCAAGGAGGCTTATATCTCCTGTCAATATTTGCAGAATAGAATGTTAAACTACAGTTTTAAATAATAGATATGAAAAATTAAAGGTTTATTAATGTATTCCTTTTCTTACTCTTCTGTTGAATATACAGATGCAGGATATGCAGTCTGATATTATTTGAGCTGCACAGTTTTACAGGCACTTGGTGTTTATATTAAGTGCTATTTTGTTTTAAGTTTTTAATTATTATAAAAAGATCTCTATTTTTAAAAATCACATTTAAATATTGATAGCAAAATATTCTAAATTATGCAGTTGAAGAGGAAAAATTTTAAATAACATCAAGAGTGGCAGTGGAAGACTGGTAAATATGAATCTGAATATATAAATATAATCATAGGTATTCCTCTGATAATAACTAGCTATAGCTTCAGTTCAAGAACCAGTCAGAGTGAAAAGAGCCCATCTTTAGTTACAAACATGTAGATTTTTACCACATAAAGATTTTTTAAATGAAATAAATAAATAAATAAATAACCTGTCTTTCTTAACCAAGGAATTCACAACCAATGGGGTTATGGTGAACCTCTTCTTTAATTTACAGATATTAATGAGTGTAATGAGGATCCCAACATCTGTCTCTTTGGCTCTTGTACGAACACTCCAGGAGGTTTCCAGTGCATCTGTCCTACAGGTTTTGTGCTGTCAGATAATGGTCGGAGATGTTTTGGTAAGTTATGGTTAAGGAATGCAATAACTTATTCTAACAGAAAACAGATACTCTAGAAATGAGTAAAAAGAGACCTCTGCAGGTGCATTCCAAACAGTGCCCTTATGAGGGTTGGAAGGTGCTTTCAAAATATTATGAAAAATGCAAGCCTAACATTATTCCTCTCAGGGCTAGAGAGTTATCATGTAACCAGGTCGGAGGTGCTAGCTCCACATAACTGTATTTTCTCTTTTAGATACTCGCCAAAGCTTCTGTTTCATTAATTTTGAGAATGGGAAATGCTCAGTGCCAAAGGCTTTCAACACCACAAAGGCAAAGTGTTGCTGCAGTAAAATGCCAGGAGAAGGATGGGGTGATCCTTGTGAGCTGTGTCCAAAGGAAGAAGAAGGTACACATCAAGATTTTAAATAAAGCCTTTTTAGGTAGGAGAAAAGGAAGAGCACATTTGTGTTGTACCTTTTGATCATTGGAAGGAGAGCTCTTTTTTCGCATTATCTGTTAATGGCCTTTTCTAGAACCATCTTCAGGTCAACAAAAGAAATAGAAGAAATCGCAGAAAAAGAGAAATACTGAGTTGGTTTTGCTCTGTAGAGAAATAAGCTCGTAGCCTCCATCTATAGATCTAACTTGCTTTAGGCAAAAGAGAAGAACAAAATGGGACAGTGCCAAGAATCCCTAAAGTAATTGACAGTTTTCAGTTCTTGTTTTTTTCCAAGTACAGAAACAGGAAGGCACCAAGCATGTGCACATGGAAGCTCAACAAGTTCTAGTGCTGAATCCCTGGACTAGAATGACTTTTGCTTCTGGCAAGACAGTGTAATGACCATGATTTAAACAGTTGACAGTTTTGAAAAACTTGATACGGAAGAATTTTGGATGGCTTTAACCACTTGTCACAGTTTTCTCACTCACTTTTTTTTTTTTTTAAACCATACCTTTACAGTTGCTTTTCAGGACCTGTGTCCATATGGTCATGGAACTATTCCTGGAATTGATGATACACGTGAGGGTAGGTATTCTTTTTCCTGGTAATTAAAATATATATATATATATACATAAAACTAGACTCAGATACTATAGTATGTGATGGCTTACTTCCCACAGCCCCAGGTGGCAAGAGGCTGACCTTTAATAAATGTGGAGCATTATGATAGTTAAAAGATTACCTTGGAAATTGCATGACTGGAGACAAACAGAATATGGCATTTAGTCTTTTTTAAATGATTTTTTAAGACTTCATACAGAAATGCATCAGCTAATTGGTTGCTAATATCTTCCTGCTTTTTAGATGTCAATGAATGCCTTGAAAGCCCAGGGATTTGCTCAAATGGTCACTGCATCAATACTGACGGATCGTTCCGCTGTGAGTGCCCCATGGGATACAATTTAGATTACACTGGAGTACATTGCATCGGTGTGTCCATATTTCATAAATTCTAAGATTTGTAACACTTCAATTTAAAACACAATTTGAAATGTGCCCCAGTTCTCTACAGTTTGCATGTTTTCATTATGTAGATACTGATGAATGTTCAATTGGCAACCCATGTGGAAACGGTACGTGCACTAACGTGATCGGCAGTTTTGAGTGCAGCTGTCACGATGGATTTGAGCCAGGCCCAATGATGAATTGTGAAGGTAACTTGTCCTAATAATTTTTTTCCCTTTAGTTTTTTTCTAGTCCTCAGTATTCAAATTACTATATTAACCAGGCCTTTGATGCTGTAATAACTAGGAGGAAAAAAAGTTGTTCTGCTTGAAATATGTCACTGAAGAGGAAGTCCTGAATTGATTTAAGAGGTATTTTTAGTTTATCACAGGATTTCCCAAACTGCATGTTACATTATTCAGTGGTTTATTGGAAAGGGCAGGGTGGGAAGGAAGTAACTGTTGAGCCCCCAGAATATCCTCATAAAC
The DNA here is from genome assembly GCF_003259725.1 of Athene cunicularia. NCBI lineage: Eukaryota > Metazoa > Chordata > Aves > Strigiformes > Strigidae > Athene > Athene cunicularia. The sequence continues at coordinate 6,581,077 of NW_020799143.1, read as the reverse complement.
AGTGTAGCAAACCATAGAAAAAATGCCTGAATTTACAGAGCATTTTTCATAACGGAGACAGGGCAGTTATTCACTGACCCACTTATTACTGTAACAAGTAAGTTATGCTGAACATAATAAACTTGTCTGTCTTGTCCATTATTTCATCCCTCAACATTGAACTTCAGCATACAAGCATAACAGCTTTCTGCAGTTCACTCCTCTAATACAAGAGCTGAGGATACAGGGAAAATGTGATGTAAACAGGGGGAAGAATCCCTACAGCATGGTTTTAGTACCCACTTACAGATCTGTTGTCCAAGAATCTGCCTGTTACAGTCTTGAATCTGCTTATACTATCTGCCTCCACGGTATCCTGTGGCAGCAAAATCTGGAATGTCACTACTCTCACTACTTAGAGAATTATTTTTCATGTGTTTTAAACTAATCCAATGTTATGTTTCATTAAGTACTTCTTATTTTTCAAAGTGTGGGAATTGTGTTCAACCATTCTGCTCTCATCGGATGCTCATTGGGATGCTTCTTACAAATTTTGGGTTTTATGAATCGTAATTAGTTTGCTTTCTGAAGCAACAATTCTTTTTTTTAGAGTTGGGAAAAAAAGCCTGACATCTCTCATTACACAAAAATACATTAAAAAATCATCATCTAATAAAAAATCTGAAACAAACCTGTCGCAACTTGCTGTTCTAAGCTCACGTACTTCCATATTTATTATGCCATTATTTTTAAGCATGGTTTTGTTAAGTTTTCTCTGGCTACTCAAAGCCAAACATCCAAAAGTCTCTGGTTTGAACTACTACATTTCTGATACTTTTTAGCTGACAAGAGAAGCAGAGGTATAAGGAAACCTTCTTGGTGATTGTTTTAAAACATAGTGGAGAACAATTGAAGAACAATTACTTTGTTCCTTTCTGTTCAGATATAAATGAGTGCGCTCAGAATCCTTTGCTGTGTGCTTTTCGTTGTATCAACACTTACGGTTTCTATGAATGTACATGTCCAGTCGGCTATGAACTAAGAGAAGACCAAAAGATGTGCAAAGGTAATGACTGATGTATAAACTTTTCCCCAACTTCAATCACCCTGCACTGGCCAAAGCATCATCCAAACATTTCTGTGCATCTTGCGTTCATACTCTCAGTGGAATATAGCAAACAGTCAAGTGGATGATGATTTACTCTTTCAGAACTCATGCGAGACCAGTATCTAGTGGTTTTGTTATGAAGTGTACCCAATGGTGGGGATTGCATGAGCCAAGAATGTCATGGTGAAGTTCATCTTTAAAATGACAAGATGATACAGCTCACAAAGATTAAGCAACTGCAATTAAGCATAGCACTCAGATTTTTTTCTTCGATGCTTGATAGTTAGGGAAGACTGTATGTCCTCTTTCTTGAGAAAGTTCTAGTTTTCTTCAGTAACTGCAACTACTGGAAGGACAAAATACATTATTTTTTCCAGATCTAGATGAGTGTGCTGAAGGTCTTCATGACTGCGAATCAAGAGGCATGATGTGCAAGAACTTGATTGGTACTTTCATGTGCATATGTCCTCCTGGAATGACCCGGAGACCTGACGGAGAAGGCTGCATGGGTAAAGCCTAGAAAGGGAGGAAGACACCTACTGAAATACAAACAAGCAAACAACTGAAAATTTATATGTATCTAGTAAACTAGAAAATAGCAATTCATAAAGGACACTTAAGATAGCTAATAATGCCCAACATCTTAAGCTTTCTTTTTGTTTCAAGATTTGAGCTTTATCTAAAAGTAGTTCTGAGTGACTAATAAGTGTTTCAGAAGTAAAACTCTGGATTTGATTCTTTTGTTGTACAATAAAATCAGAATGTTTTTCAGACACTTGTTAGATTTAAAAAAATGAAGTTTCAAAAAAAAAAAGACCTCAGTTTATGAGTAGGAAGAAAAATTATCGTAAATAAAAGTTACATTTCCTTTAGCATCAATACTGTTTATAAATAATGTGGCAGTTACTTAAAGAATTAAAACTGTAAGATTCTGAAACAACGTATAAAAGCCATGAAAAGCAAAAGATGTGGAAACTGCCATAGTTCAAAATAGTTCTCCGTCCTGTAAGTAAGCAAACAGCTTTCCTCCACCATTTTCTGAATTTTTTGAGGGGTAAACAATATCTACGTTTTGGCAAATTATACTTTCTTCTTGTACATAAAAAAGCCCAAGATCATTCCAAAGTTCTCTGTGGATAGAAGTAGCTGAGGCTGTCACTGGCTCAGAGAAAAAAAAAAAAAAATCCATCTCATTTTAAAATAGTGTTCCTTCAGCAAGAGAATGACTACTTTCCTTTAGAGATGTTTATGATTTTTTTTTTACTAAGAATTATGCCAATTTTGCCAAGTAATGCTGCCTTTAAATCAGTTTATGTATTTCTGACGTTTTATTTAAGCATCTGTAATTGCTTACAGATCTGTGGCATTAGCTATGGAAGAAAATAGACTAAGATTGTAAACTTTCAGGGAAATGATGTGCAGACTGAAATGTGACTGATTTCAGAAAAGGTCAAACATGTTCAGAGACAATGATTACAGGATGAAAAATTGTTACTCAAATCATGCACGTATTCCAATATTATATAAATGCTGCTTGCCAGGTAAAAGTTCTGATTAGGACTTGCTCTGCTGCAAGGGTTTTCTGCTTCTTGTTATACACTGCAAAGAACATAAAAGGATTAAAGCTTTCATCCTAGCATGCAGTACTTAAGGAATGGAATAGGATAGTGTTATTAGGAAAGACCTTTCCAGGCTTAATCAGTTGTTGATTTTCCACTTCCTGCAAATATTTTGCAAATACTATGCAGACTAATTAATGCATTCTATGAGTCTGATATATTTTGTTGTAACAATTTTTTTTTTATTATTCTATTTTGTAAAGATGAAAATGAATGCCGCACCAAGCCAGGTATCTGTGAAAATGGTCGTTGCATGAACATTATTGGGAGCTATCGATGTGAATGTAATGAAGGATTCCTGTCAAGTCCATCCGGCATTGAGTGTCTTGGTAAATGCCTCTTCCATATACATTTCATCTTACATTAAAGTATAAAGGATACAGAGTGTAAAATAGGCTTCTGAGTACCTAACAGTTCTGTTATCTATAGAAATTAAATAATGATCCTTATTAATTAAACAATTATCTAATACATAATGATGATAGGAATGACAAGCATCTTGAGTCTAGCAATCGGAGGCCTCACATAGAAGGGTCTAAATTCCAAAGTACATAAATACGGTGCTGAGCAATACTATCCAGACAAAATACAGGTATTTTTAAAAAAGAAGCAGAATTTAGTTAACTTAGATCAGAAACTGGGATGCAGAGCAAAATTAAGTGTTTGAATATTCAGAAAGCAATCTTAAGCACCACAATACTCCAACTAGGCATCTGAGTTTTCTGTAACTTTAAATCAGACTGTGATTATGAATACAAAATACTAAGATTTCACAAAAAAAAATGCAAGAAACATTTAAAAGTTTTGAGGCAGACCTGCACTTTAAATGCTGATGAAGGGGTTTATATTCATCAACCTGTATTTCCTTTTCATTATGTTTAGACTTGTTATTTGTTCTATAAAATTCATTGTTCCCTTTTTAGAAACCAAACAGAACTGCAAACCCTTACTTTTTCATGCTCATTGTTCAAGTGTAAATACTTCAAAATGTTTCACAATACTGAAACTGTATTTATTAGTATTATTGCATCAAAAATACTTGTATATTACCTTATATAGGTACTATAAAACCAGATCCCTGTAAATTGTCATCAGTAGTGTGCTGACTTCATGGCAAAGCAATAACATTGAAAGTGCAAGGAATTTCCTAAGGATTAAGACCAGATGGGAAGAAGATGCCACAGTCTGTTAACCCCAGCCAGTCATTAATGCCAAGGAAATAACCTGCTTGAGGGTCATTACTGCTTTCTTATATTTAATACATGATTTTCATACTATTTTCTGAAAACTATGCTTTGGGTTAGTTGCAGCTTTTCCTTTATTTTTTTTTAGGTCAGTGATTAAAATGAAAAATCAGTCTGGCAGAAACAAAGTATTTCTTTAGAATTAAAGCACAAATATTAAGTCTTAGATTACATTATTTTAAATATATTGTCCAAACCGTTATATTTTGTTCACATTAAACTTTATTACACATCTCAAATTGGAGACAAAGCATTATATGTTCTTCAAGTCATAATGTGCATATAGACCTGCACTATCTACTATCTAGGAGAAATCTTGCAAATGACTATGGCAAACATCCTGTCTCACACAACTGACACTTTCAATGAGGACAGCTTTGTTTGGTGTAAACAGTTATGTTATCAGGCACCCAAAGTAAGTTTTGCCTAAAGCCAAAGTTCACATTTTACCTGATTCACATAAGAAACAGATTCTACTTCTCGTACTTGTAAAAGGGAACAGCTGAGTGTTGATACATATACACATTCTAAGGGATCTGAAGGATTTTAAATTTTAGCTTTAAGAGAAAAAAATAAAATCTTTCATTTAAAAACATTAGTGTCTGTCAGACCATAGTTGACAATGTTAATTGTCCATTTAAATTAACAAATAAGACAGGTGACATAGCCTATTTAGAAGATACCATCTCTGCAAAATTTAGAGTTCCCATTAGCACTGGAATTTGGAATCTCTTCTTTCCTCAGCTGCCTGTTTGAAGGAAACTTGTAGGAGATTAATATGAAGTTTTGCTTCTTTTTCATGATTGACAGGTATTAACCAAATGGTTTAAAAATTAAGGAAAACAATTAGAAAGGAACAGATCAACAGTAAGATCATATAAATATTTTTTCCCAACAAAAATAGGAATGCCACTGTAAAAGTACTGAATTTCATAGACCCTTTTAAGTGCTAAGGCATTTGTCATTTAAACTGCATCAGGTTAGATGGTAGACATACTGACCAGTAAAACAAACAAACAAAACAAACTTCTAACCCCACTGCAAGTAAATTTTTCAAATGCAAGCCAAACATAGCCAGCTTAAGTGGAAGTTCAGTTTGTCCCACAGCCTGGTTTACTATCAAGCAAGCTTACCAGATACACTCCAGGGCACAACTGCCCTAGAATAAAATTCTCACCCAGCTCATGCAGGTACTTAACTTTAGGGACATCTGGTATACACTTGGAATGGCAGCAGATTGTCAGAAGACACAACAAATCTGAAAGACTAAGTCAAAATAGACTTCACAGACTGGTTGCTAATAATCTTCTAGTGCTTGCGTGTGTTGATAGAGTCAGAATAATACATGAGATGCTTAATGGATCTGATGTTTATCTCTTACTCTTGATCTCTGTACTTCTTCCTTACAGATAATCGCCAAGGATTTTGCTTTGCTGAAGTTTTACAAACAATGTGTCAGATGGCTTCAAGCAGCCGGAATCTTGTCACTAAATCTGAGTGCTGCTGTGATGGAGGCCGGGGCTGGGGTAACCAGTGTGAGCTCTGTTCGCTTCCTGGAACCACCCAATATAAGAAACTCTGTCCACATGGACCAGGCTATACTACAGATGGAAGAGGTATTAGCAGAGATGAAAAGAGGTGGAAAAGGGGAAAATAATATGCTCACGTATTTAAGAAAATGCAGAATTCTCTTTGAAGCTCTTTTGAAGAATTTCCTGTGAAACAACAGAGTTTGATTTTTCAAATGCTGCTGAGAGACCAGAAATTAAAAACACCTTTAAACAGTAGCTGCGACCAGAATACTCAAAGCCATGTAGAATTTTCAGGGTTAGGATCTAAAACAGGGGGTACCAAACAGTAACTAAAAGTTAGAAATTATCTCAAAGCTTTTGTATACTGAAATTCTGCATACATGGCAAAGGTAACAACAGTTGTTCTAACAACAGTCTCACTGAATGCTTTGCAGTTACTATTCCTGCACAGCAAACAGAAGCTAACATATTTTAAAACAGTGTGGAAACTTTTTTACATCGTCTAACTGGTAAGAAAATTCACTTCTGCGGGTTTTGTATTTTGAGTTAGCAGAACTGGAACCTGAGTACCCAATGAAATAGTAGGAAGGTTTTGATACAAAAAACAATAATGAAAATTTGAAGGATATTTGGCTTTGCATTCAGATACATTTTTAAAGAGAAAGAAAGGGAAAACTTCCTATCAGAAACATGAGGAACTGTGCAAAAACAGAAGAAAAAGTTAAATTTAAAACTGAAACATGACATATTTATTTTCTGCACAGATATTGATGAATGTAAGGTCATGCCAAACCTATGTAGAAATGGACAGTGTATTAACACTATGGGCTCCTTCCGATGCTTTTGCAAAGTTGGCTATACTACTGACATAAGCAGCACATCTTGTATTGGTAAGATTCAGCGTCTTAATCATCAGTTATTTTTTTAATTGGTACATAACGACATATCAACCTCTGTAAACCTTTGTATCAAAGCAGCTTTTTTCTGTTTATCTTTTATCTCTTTTCTATCTTTCTTTGCCTAATGCGCACTTCTATTTTTTTATTTCATTTGGGGAAATCAAAAAGCAGGCTGTACTAGCAATATTCCTGCCAGTAGAATGAGCACTGAAATATGTTTTGGCTGTGTAACCATTTTGACTGAGAAACGAGCTCATTACTTCATAGTCTAAATCTTCCCACTTTCCTGTTGGTTAACACATATAAGTATACTCAAAAATAAATACTTAGCCCTCAGATGAAAATATTAATGCCACTGTCACTCTAATATATGACTCTTTCGGGACACTCAGTTTGTCACTGTAGTGGCAACTCTATAGAAACTCCATAGCAACACATCCATAGAGAAAGAAATAGGAACAAATGTAAATTGGAGACTTTTTCTACAAACATTTTTCTCTTAAATACAGTCCTGTTTAGAAAACACCCTTCAAAGACAGACAGAGAAATCAGTACAACAGATACTTAACATTTTCTTTCTTTAGATCTTGATGAGTGCTCCCAGTCCCCTAAACCATGCAATTTTATCTGCAAGAACTCAGAAGGGAGCTATCAGTGCTCATGTCCTCGGGGCTACATCCTTCAAGAAGATGGAAAGACATGTAAAGGTAAATAAAGCTATACACAGTAACTTTTAATTTTGTTGCACCTTGACTTAAATAGTTTTGAAGTGTGGTCTTTTTATCATGTTAGACTAAATATACCTCTATTTTTTGTTGACTTTTCTTAAGACAACAATATCTCTTACTTTCAGATCTTGATGAATGTCACACCAAACAACACAACTGTCAGTTTCTCTGTGTCAACACCCTTGGAGGTTTCACATGCAAGTGTCCACCTGGTTTTACTCAACATCACACAGCTTGTATTGGTAAAAAACTTCCATTTTCTTTTCTTTTCTTATTTTTCTATAAGAATAACATTCTCAATTCTCATTCATTTATTTTGCCTTGTATAAACAATAATAATAAAGAGCAATAACATCAGGAGTCCAGAAAACAGATTTTGAAAAGCAACAATTATAGCTAAAGAAAAATCAGTCTATCCACCATTTGTATTTTCTTGCTTAGTAAAAAGTTGTACATATTTAATACTTCTTATTATATTCTAAGTATAACCACATGGAGACAAAAGGATAAAGTATTAAAATCTGATTTAAAATGTAGTTAAATAAAAACAGACTGAATTTTCTCTTTTAATAGATGCAGATGTCTTTAAATCTTAAGCATATGTATAAATCTTACCAATTGAAACTATTCTAGCTCACCTAATAGAGAAATGCAGAATTTTTCCACTGTCAGCAGTTAAACACCTGGGTCTTTCACACTTATAACTGAATTACAGCTTGCACTTCCAGTTTATTAATTACTTATAGCTCAGCGTGAGTTGTGAGGTCATCTGGTATATAAATATCAAAAGCTGAATTTTCAGAATAAACTGTTGCACTCTGTGGATTTCAACCTCTTAAGAAATGTTATATGAACATGTCTAAAATGATGCCACAAGCTGTACCAACCTTCTTATCTCTCCTCTGCATTTTTAAGACAACAATGAATGTGGTTCTCAGCCATCGCTTTGTGGATCAAAAGGAATTTGCCAAAACACCCCTGGAAGTTTTACCTGTGAATGTCAAAGGGGATTTTCTCTAGATTCTACTGGATTAAACTGTGAAGGTAACTAGCAAAGGTCAAATTTTTTTTATGGTGCAAATCCTTACTTCTGTGTCTAGTAAACCCTGTGATGTCAAAGACAGATAAAAGAGAGCACGTGCCATAGTAAAAGTAAAGACCAGAAAGAAACAAGAATGTATCTGAGTAATTTTAAGCATAATTGTAAGAACATACTGCCTGAGTAATTTTAACACAAACTAGGATAAAAAGTGACTTTTTAGCTGAACTCTTGAACAACTGTTTCTAAGATGCCATTACAACATCATATAGAATTATACATCTAAAAGTTTAATTGTTTCTTCTTTTCATGTTCACTTTCATATAGTCTAAACAGAATCTCTCTACAATTTTTATTTCAGCTAATTGTAATCATCCACCTGAAGGTGCCTAAGATTAGATTCTAAATTTTATACTTCAAGTCTTCTACCCTATTAGAGATACATATTCAGAAGAGTATTCACTACAATTAAAAATACAAATTATATTGTTGAGATTCATCTCTCTCAGTTGGCCCAAACAGGAGCCCCAGTCAGGAAATCTCTATTTGAGGGCTCCAAACTCTTCAGTGGCCTTAGATATTGAGCAAAGAAGAAATTAAAAGGCAGTAGTAGGCCATCTGGCTGCTGAGAATTAGAAATGCAGAGGTATACATGCAGAAATTCATGACAGCTCAAAATGTCAGCTACCGTGATACAGCATTTAAAACAGGGATTGATATTTAGAGCCTATTTCTAGAGTAAGTGCAGAATATGTGCAGCCAGAAGTTTTAGAAAGCATTATCTTCTGTCAGATTGCTCTGTTCTCACAACATAGATACATCCTTATTGTGTGCTTTACCCAGCACCTACAAAACATGAAGTTACACATATCAAAGCATTTACAAGACACATACACAACTGGCACATCAGAACTGCTCTATATGGCATTACTGATAAAATTACACTTTCAGTTCCTAGCATGATGGTTTTCTGCACCTCAAGCTTTGAGACAGCCCAATTCCATTAATTTGTTTCAAACTGTGGACAACTAGAGTGTAACTTAGAATCTGTGATACCATGCATGATTTTTCATTTTTTACTAGAATTGCATACTATACCTGACACATTAAGCTGCTTACAATCTACTTGTTACAGAAACTATTTCAGATGGCAGTTTTTACATTTTGTTTTGGTTTTGTGGCTTTCTCCTCTATTTACACTTACCTCAGAGACTTTTTAGATGGCTTTTTCTTTTTAATTGAAAAGGTAAGCACTTACATCCAAATTTGGTATGTATTCCTCATATTCAAACCCTTCAATATGTTCCAGGAGATACCATGAACACTTGGTATGATATTACAATTAGCTGAAAAGCTTAGTTGATTTGAAAACTGAAATAAACAAATTGAGTTTCTAAACATTACATCAAAGTAACATCATGTGGGATTACCAGGAATAATGTTCCTTCTCCAAATCTGAGTAATGTAAAGGCTCAAAAACTCGAGTCAGATTATTTGTAGAAAGAACTATTAATTGACTTCCAGGCTTTCCAAAAGACCAGCCTGAATTATGCTTCCATCTTAGAACAGTACTCTGTCATAAATACTGGTGTTCAAATAATTATGATCAAACTGAGTAACATTTGGCAACATGTATAATCATGTGTTCCTTCATGTTCTACTTCTCTCCCCATTGCAAAGATGTGGATGAATGTGATGGAAACCATAGGTGCCAGCATGACTGTCAAAACATCCTGGGTGGCTACAGATGTGGATGCCCACAAGGATATATTCAGCATTACCAGTGGAATCAGTGCGTTGGTAAGGAACCAAACAGCACAGAATACATTTAAACAGCAAAGGTGCCATAATGGTTATACTGTCAGCTAGCCTCCAGGTGAGGACTAGAATGGGCTGGACAAAGGGTATTCAGACCCTTTTTTACCTCTCTTCCCCTCCTTCCATACACTTAGTACTTCGAACATAAGTCAGTGACATTAGGTAACAAGAAAACACACTCATCCTATTGAAACTCTGTGTGACAAGGAGTTTTCCAACTAAGGCCAAAATTCTGACTCCCTTCTCCTCAGAAAAATCCCCATCTTAGAAAGGTGGAAAGATGTTCACCTGAATTCCCAAAAGCTTCAATGTAAACAACTCTCCTGGCGGGGTGGGGCAGGG